>NW_025941636.1:0-440697 GCF_000764305.2 Hyalella azteca
AGTTCCCAGGCGGGCCAGGAGCTTGAAAGCCATCTTTTTCGGGAAGAGACATGATTCGGAAGCAGATGGTTTGCTTCGGCTACTACACCTCGCTTCACAACACTACACTTCACTTTAGTACGACACTACACTGCACCTCACCTCACGACACTGCACCTCACTTCACGACACTACACTTCACGACACCACACTTCAATACACAGCTACCCGTTTTCTGGGCTCTGCGTCACAACCGGCTTTTAAGGAGAGTTATACACCACACGTCTTACTTCGACGAGTGACCAAACGAGACTCGTTAGCGATTTTTCCAACATTTGCCAGCTCAACAATACCTAATTGATTGGTTAGGAAGAGCTGAAATTGGGTCTGATTTTCTACAATTTTAGCTCAGCATACACAGAATTAGACACAATTTATGCATTTTAAGAAAAAGTCTCCCGTTTAACTATGACTGCATTTCTGCTCGACGCATTCTATATCCTTCCGCCGGAGCAAATTTAAATACGTGCAATGTGATATCATTTCGTCCGAAGGCAATCATGCGGCTACCGTAGGTCCGTAGGCAATAAGATAATCAGTTGTACAGTATTGAGAAACACTTTATTTACATATTTACATTCCTTTAAACCTCACTGTTAGATTTTTAAGAAGATTAACAATCTGATGGCCGGAAAAGCGTCCGACAAAGTGCATGCGAGAACATTGCTTACAAATTACCACATGATCTACACTCTACTAATGATGGAAGCTAATTAATACAAGTGACATGTGTTGGTCACTTTGTGTTCCCATCTAACCAAATTTTCCCATCTATCCGTCTTTCTATTGAAAATTTACGAGAATAGAGAGTCAAATCAATATTTTTGTCTACCTCATAAAAATTATAATTATTGTTTCATCCTCACAGATGGTAATAATACGAGTCATTAAGATAATAATATAAAGACAATCTAAGCAATATCATACAATTTGGCTAAAAATGTATGTTAAGGATGTGCAATAGCAATTGTATGTGAATACATTGGCAATATTGCAAAGGTCAAGCACGTTAGCCTTGCCTATTTCTCGTGACCTTGAAATATTGTAGGTATATTTAGCATAATTTGAAGTATAATGTTTTTATTTTGTAGTCTCTTACGGACTGATCGTCTGAGTATATTTTACGATACTTGGTTCTGTGGTTCATTTATTATGAATGCCCATCCTTACGTAAACACGCAACTGTATCAACAATAAATTGGTCTTAAATGTTACCTGATTTCAATCGTCAAATAAATTAGGCCACATGCAAACAATTTAAATGTAGATCTTCTAATGCATTAGTAATTTTACAGCTTGCGATAACATAGATGGGTTTTAATTCTGTCAACATCGCATGCGCGACCTTCAGTGTCCTTTAATCAGCTGTCATAGGTCGTCTGCTGGTGCTGCCACACGGCTACCAGTGTAGCTTCAGACCTCGTCAAGGTATCTGGTAAGCTGCTCTCTATTTCACAATGGCGACTCCTCAATCTGATCTCGACAAGAGGAAACAGATTTCAGTACGAGGAATAGCGCAAGTAGAGAACGTGTCAAATGTGAAGAAGACATTTAATAGACATCTTCATTACACCTTGGTCAAGGATCGCAATGTCTCTACACCGCGAGACTACTACTTTGCACTTGCGCACACGGTGCGAGATCATCTCGTCTCACGTTGGATCCGCACTCAGCAACACTACTATGAGAAAGATCCTAAGGTAAGATTTATTTATTGAGTGCCTCCTGTTAGGCCTGCTGCGGTGTGCGTCAAGTTTAGGCTAGTTTGTGAATCGAATGCTATCTCAGCTCCGCCTAGTTTCTTCTTATGCACGCTTTGTTTGTACGTCTATGGACGGTTCTCGGTCAGGGAGAAAACTCATGAATATGTAATTATTGCTCTGTTTATAACTATAAAGCGTTAGTTTATAAACGTTTGGCAATGGTCTTGTCTGTATTGACAGTTCAAATGGTTACCATCACTGTTCTTGTGTATCGAATGCCTTATCTCGTATATGTGCCAATGTATGTGTGTGTGCGTGTGTGTGTATGTATGTATATACGTGCGTATCAGCGTACGAATGTATATGCATGTATGTACGTATATATAATTTCTTAATTCAATGTGGAGCTTTTCCTCGAGCCGCCGGGGTCACCTCTTTTCTTCAATAAATAAAAATGTGGATAATTTTACGGTTGAGCCAACAAGTTCTTTTCCTAACTTGAAGACCTGAACTTTTTAAATAATATACCATTATTTTACAACTTGAACCGTTATTATATATGCGAAGTCTTACACAAATTTCTCTGTAATTCTAACTGATATGCATCAAACGAATCTTCTGAACTGGCATGGCGTCATTTACGCTTAACTCCTTAGTACCCTTTACGTCACAGGAGCCTTTATGTTTATTTTATTCCAAGTATTATTGTGCTTGAATACCTTTAAATTTGCTTCACCCACCCAAGCAGTGAAATTTCACTGGGCCTTCATATTAGCTACACATGTGTTCATATTTGCTTAGCTATTTTTACACAGCTGAAAGTAAGGTGTTGCTACACTTGAGCTTGCTTGAACTCCTTGTCGCTGCGTTAGAGAATTGCAATCATTGCTTTGAAGAATAACATTTATTGCTTCACACAATCCCATACTTAGCATATCTTGTCCCTCCAAATCGCATAACTTGTCGCACGAATGGCATATCTTGTCTCTCAGCATCAAATATCTTAATTCAATGATTCACATATCGTACTTCACAGATTCATCTATCTTACTTCACATATTCGCATATCTTAACTCACAGATTCGCATATCTTACTTCACAGATTCATCTATCTCACTTCACTAATTCACATATCTTACTTCACAGATTCATCCATCTTTCTTCACAGATTCACACATCTTTCTTCACAGATTCACACATCTTACTTCACAGATTCACACATCTTACTTCACAGATTCATCCATCTTTCTTCACAGATTCACACATCTTACTTCACAGATTCACACATCTTACTTCACAGATTCACACATCTTACTTCACAGATTCATCCATCTTTCTTCACAGATTCACACATCTTACTTCACAGATTCATTTATCTTACTTCACAGATTCATTTATCTTACTTCACAGATTGACATATCTCACTTCACAGATTGACATATCTCACTTCACAGATTGACATATCTCACTTCACAGATTCGCATATCTTATACTTCACAGATTCGCATAATTGCCTCACAGATTCGCCTATCTTACTTCGCTAATTCACTTATCCTACCTCACAGATTCACCTACCTTGCCTCACAGATTCACATCTCTTGCTTCAAAGTATTCCATGCCGGCATAATTACTCCTGCGCGTGTTGTGAATTGAACACATTATTGTGAGCTCATCAATACATCACAACACGTCACGCGGATGCGAGGCCTGCTCCCGTATACCTTAACATAACATAACATAGTGATCTCGGTGCTGAAGTGTAGGCCTGATGTGTCCTGTCGCCGATTCTTTTCCTTTTCGTGCCTTGTTCACAGAAGATCTAATATCGTTTCATTTGACCGGATCTTTTCATGACTGACTATAGTTTCAAGTAGCTACTAGACTTCCACCGGGTTCGATAAGGAGCTAGGCATTTCAAATCTGAACATATATTTTTCCATAGCTTTATCTAGTCTGTTCTTGAACGCGTTCATACTTGGAGCGCCAACTATGTTATCGGGGAGGCTGATGTTCCTTATGTCGGTGATTCGAAGCGAGAAGAAATGTTGGCGTGTGGAGAAATTGCAGCGCAGTTTTTCTAGTTTATAGCCGTGCCCCCTGGTGTTGGTTCTTGTTTCAAATTCTAGTAATCCATCGGGGACTTTGTATAAACCATGACTGAGTATACTTGTATACTTCAATGAGGTCCCCACGCAGACGTCGATAACTGAGGCTTGGAAGCTTCATAATCTTTAATTTTTCTTTATAGAACTTGCCCTGCAAGCTTGGAATTATCCTTGTTGCACGTCTTTGAACATTCTCTATTAAATTTTTGTCCTTTTCAATTCTCGGTGACCACACAACGTTTCCAAACTCTAGATTCGGGCGCACGACAGCAACAAACAACTGCTTCATCGCTTCTGCATCTATAGGAACTCGTATGAGCGTCTGATTAGTCCAAGAAGTTTGTTGGATGTGTTAGCTTGCGTTTCAACATGCTTAGAAAATTTCATCTCCTTGTCGACATAAACTCCGAGATCTTTTTCCACACTATACTAATCATTACTCTCTCGTTGTAACCATGTCTTCTCATAACATAACATAACATAACATAGTGATGTCGGCTCTGAAGTGTAGGCATGAAGTGGCCTGTCACCGATTCTTTTCCATTTCGTGCCTTGTTCATAGATCTAAACTCGTGTCATTTGACCGGATCTTTTCATGACTGGCGATAGTTTGAAGAAGCTACTAGACTTCCACCAATCATCTAGAAACGCTCACCCCATCATCTAGAAACGCTCACCCCATCATCTAGAAACGCTAACCCCATCATCTAGAAACGCTAACCCCATCATCTGGAAACGCTAACCCCATCATCTGGAAACGCTCACCCCATCATCTGGAAACGCTCACCCCATCATCTAGAAACGCTCACCCCATCATCTAGAAACGCTAACCCCATCATTTAGAAACGCTCACCCCATCGTCTAGTAATGGTCAGCCTCCTACGTTACCTTGCGGCGTAAGTGCAGCTGCTGCTTGCCTGCGGCGATCATGTGCTGCTTGCACAAGTGCAGCAGGTTTTGTTGTTTGGTTTTCCACTCTTAATTTTCTTCTTACACTGAATATTAGTTGTTCCACGAGCGTCATGAGTTGTGAGTAGAGCTATTGTCCTAGGAAAACGTCAATAAGCCTCAATTTAATATTTGCTATGTTAAAAATAATCTTAGAGCTAAGGAATTTGTTTTATTTAATTAATTTTATTCATCTTCCATTAGATCAGCGATGGTTCTTTTGGAAGTCGCATGTTCAATTACCTTAGAATTCATGTTTTCAGCTCCATATTTCCTGAGAAATTAGGCTTTATTTATCGATGTGCATCATAGCCTCATATTGTGGGTCCTGAGAGCACGGAAGTACATAAGCAATGTTTTCTTCCGCTCGTACGCAATAATTTGTTCCGGCGTTGGATCGAATATTGTTTGAGTCCTCGTAGTTCGTTCATTGCTTCGTGTCGTGGCACGCTGCCAAAATGGGCCAGCGATCTGGCAAGTCTTGAGCTTGCCGATGCAGAAGTCACCTTCAGGTACCGAGGGTCGAGCGCGTTCGGACGAAACACCCTCGACTGTTTATGCACCACCGGTGCATAGGCAGATGCCTAGAGGTGGGCAGTAGCGCGCTACATGTAGCGGTCGCTACATTTTCAGTAGCGGCAGCGGCGCTACATTTAAGCAATTGTAGCGGTAGCGGTAGCGCCCGCTACATTTAGAGCATGTAGCGGAAGCGGTAGCGGCCGCTTCATTTCAAAGTAGCGCTGCCCGGCTCTGCAGATGCCACATGCAGTGCCGGTGGCACATGCAGCGTTCCGGCTTATGATGACCTTGAACCAAATCGCGCGCGCGTGCCGTGAAAATGATCCGAGCTCCGTATTCTTCAAATTATTTCAGATGGAAACTCTATACTCTCCTTGTTTTATCTGTCTACGTACTATACCCTGCAAATTGGTAATTAAACTAATGACATAAACATTTCTTGCCATTTATAAGTATTTCGGTAATTTTATTTGTCATAAAGGTGGACGATGATATTGGTGTTCAAGACTATTGCTATGTAGTTCTTAAAATAGCGAAGCTCATCACTATTGCGCCAAATGAATGTCATTCTCTGTTTACTAACTGTTAGCCAAGCAACTTGTATTTGGACGACGCCCATAAAGTATGACTTTGATTTGTTATTCCAAATCCTGACAGACGGTTCGCTATTATCGCGAACATATATACGGTCTTAAGCGAGAAAAGCGCTTAAGTTCCAAAGCCTCTGACGAGTCGAATAAAATATACAAATGATAATTATAATGCAATGTTACAGCAACCTATTCGCAAAATGCAGTTAACTAAACTTCACTTTCTTGATTACGCTGATCAGGATATTTAAAGCTGTAAGTGATGACTGGCTTCAAAACAATAGCGTCGAAACGATACACGAGATCAGTTAAAATAGTTCTTCATATTCCAATGCCTAGCAAATTACGGACCAGGCAAGAAGTCCAGCAGCTATCTCAATCAATCGTCAGCTATGGAAAGATCGGGTTCCAAAGGCCGGATCCCTTGTGAATCAAGTCACGAAAAGTTCAAGAATCGGCAACAGGCCATGGGCCTATTTCTTCAACGCCGACACTTCTTTTCTATTCTATAACTGCACGCGAGAGGAACAAGGGTTCATAATGAAAATAGCCTCATTGTCTGGACGATGTTCTTTGCTCCTTTTTATATTCAATTTGTTTTCTCTACCGAGAATATCAGTACTAAAATTTGCTGTTGTTAAAATTTTTGTGCTTTCTGCTTCCTGAACGTAGAATAGTTTTTTAAATGTGTATTTTAGTTTGATCGGAGATGTTCCGGACAAAGATGTTCACTGCATAGTTGCTCCTGATTATTTGGAAGCCTTGTCTAAAGTCTAAACGATAATGTTGACATTTAGTTTTAACTGATTTTTTCTTTGAAATTATTTGTTTTAAGTATAGTGCACGAGAGTTAATATTCTGGTAAGACGTACACGTTAGGTAGTGTATTGATCGAACCGCTAGCTCTTGTCGCTGCCAACACGTCGCGTCAGGAGGGCCGGTGGCGATCCTCCTTGGCGACTGACCTTGAACGTGTTATAAACTTATAAAGGAACGGTTATTATTTAAATTTTGATTCAAATAATCATTAATTAAATTGAGTACCGTATGCAAAGGAGTTTAATTTAGTTTAATTTGTAAATTGTAATTCGTGCTAGCGTAATGACTTTTGTTGGTTGCAGGGCAGATACGTACATAGTAATAATAACAGAGAACCACACCTGGGACTGTGTCGTCCGAGTTATCTATGGAGCCATTCATCATAACTTAATCCTTGCATGTAAGAAACCGTTGCATACGTCACTGAGGCTTTTAAGCTAGCCCTTTCTAAAGGTTTTTAACCTGCTCTTAAAGAACGAGAGGCCTATGCTGTTGACTTAGTTCGACGGCAGACGGCACCACCATGGCGAGAGTTGGAGAGAGGAAGGAGCGAGGGAGAAGAGGAGCGAGGGAGAAAAGGAGCAAGGGAGAAGAGGGGCGAGGGAGGAGAGGGGCGTCTATACCATGCACGCCGGTGTCTCGTGGAGGCCCAACTCACCAATGATATTGTCGCTCTACGCCGGTCTCATGCTTAGTTTCTAAAAAATATAATCTGACGAATCTGTAGGACAAATATCATTGATTCTTGTCGCAATCGTGTCTAATGCAGACGCGAGATACGACTTTATGACCATCATAGAATGGCATCTACACTTGGCTTGAGGATATTACTGTAGTTATTGACATTACTCGATGAAGCTTTTCTCTAAACCACGTTTTCAAAACCCATTTATTCTTCTTGCTTCAGCTCTCTTTGCAATTTAACGAGTTTTACGCGAAACCTGTGAAAGGTCATAGAAGTGTCTACTGATATCAGGAATTCTCCTAGTAAGTTAGATATCTTCTTGTCTCAAAAGAGGTGCTCAGCCGCTTATCGTTGCATGGCTGCTTGAGATTACACACCCGAGCTGTCTTTGAAGCACTAAGGTTTTATACAGTAATGAATATTTCTGTTAATCTGTGATGGTTTTCACGTGTTGGCACGCACATTCAATGCGTTAAGAGCATCATCAATCGCGATTTAAATTGACACTTCTCGTTGTTGTTTTTTTTTTAATTCTCCGCGAAGTAATGAAATATAGTTAAATTAACCCAGAGGAAATTATTCTAACAAATGGCATATTGAATAAATAATTCACTTAGATTAGATTTTATTGTAAATTTTTCGTTATGGTGGAGGTGCTTCCAGTGCTGCATGTACATAGTGACAGCTTGATCTTAATTAAGTACAAGTCACAAGTAATCCCGGTGTCTTGTTGATTGCACTTCTTGACGTCTGTGCTGCTATGGAGCTTTAAATGGAGAGCCTCTCTAGCCCGGCCGTCCTGGCGCCAACCGCACGCATGCTGCGATGAATCTACTGTCTATGCGTGCTCGTATGTGTGTTGCTCATGGACGACTGACTAATGTACGTCTTCATGTGTATGTATCGCACGTATGTGTACAGAGAATATTCACTCGTGTTCTTGAGTGTTTTCTGTGGGTGCAAGAATTTTGAATTTTTATTTTATGCCATTATTCTGAGGTTAAGACAGTTATAAGAAAATATTCGCTTGTTTTTATGTTTGGGCCACATTTTTTTGTCGATTCACGCAGTAGACATGCTACCAGTATGCCTAGAGTTTCACGCTTAACACGAACATTGGCGCCTGCAGGTTGAACCGGTTCTTATCCTACTGCAGCCGCTCGCCGTTGCCAACCGATGCCATGTCGCTATTGAGGAACTGCCGGTGCTGATTAAGTTTAATTATTCTTCAACGGACTGATGTGCCCCCATGGCCACAGTTGAATTCGTTAATAAAGTTTTCTTGTATCGTTTTATTCACTTATACATCTTGCGGTATCAGCAGCTGTCGGCGTGGTTGAGATCTTGACCTTTTTAGGACTTGCAGAAGGAATGGGGTCATCAGCCGGCGTGCGTCGGTATTGACCATGTCAATGTTTGCTCTTCTTTTTTTACTATTGGAGATTTAATGTGCTAAAATACGCGCTCTTTTATAAGAATCATAACATTGCACATTTGTGGTTGTGACCTCAATGTCCCGCTGGTGGAAGAAACTCTTTACACACAACTTTTTGTGCAGCGCGTGTACTACCTGTCCCTGGAGTACTACATGGGTCGTTCACTCTCGAATACAATGATCAACTTGGGCATCCAGTCGGCGTGTGACGAGGCTCTCTACCAACTTGGTCTGGACATAGAGGAGCTGGAAGAGCTGGAGGAGGATGCTGGTCTTGGTAACGGTGGCTTGGGCCGACTGGCCGCTTGTTTCTTGGACTCCATGGCTACTCTGGGCATGGCTGCTTATGGTTACGGCATTCGCTACGAGTACGGCATCTTCGCTCAAAAAATTAGGAATGGAGAACAGGTGAGCAACTTTTTTGGATATTATACCCTTGAAGTGGTAACCCTTTTTTTCTTCATGTCAAGATATTTTCATGTATAGCCGGCACCTTGCCGTCGCAGACTCGATACCTGAACAACAATCGTTTGCTGTAACACGCGTAATTGATGGTGAGGTGATCTTAATGTTGCCAGGCTCCTGAGAAGTCAATATGACGATGTTAAACTGCCGTAATACCTTAAGTACAATAACGTGTAGCTTTTTTAGTGCATTGCCGGTAAGTTGATCTTACTTGCAGCAAGCGCTTTCATTTCACTCGGCCTTGGCCCGTCTGGTGATTGACGGTTGTGAACCTAGCGCACCTTTGACTCATTTTGTTAATGTCGGTTAATACCTGGTTGGTCTATATTATTAGCCTGTCAGCGTTTCGTAAGTCTTCTTAGTAGCTTGTATGTATGAATAATGTAATATGATGCCATGTGCATTTCATGTCGTACAGTTTCTGAATGGATCGAAGAGAAACGATTCCTTAGTTATGGAAATACCATAATAAAGAATTAGTGGGAAACTATCCGCTATCCAAGTGAAATTTTTAGTGTTTTATTATATATCATTATACATGATATTGGCACCCAGGTTGAGTGAACATTTTAGTGTTCGCTAATATATCATTATACATGATATTGGCACAAAGGTAGAGTGAACATTTTAGTGTTCGCTGTTATATTATTTTACATGATATTGGCACACAGGTTGAGGAGCCTGATGACTGGCTGCGGTACGGCAACCCGTGGGAGAAGGCGCGTCCCGAGTACATGATTCCTGTGAACTTCTACGGCCGAGTGGAAGACACACCTAAGGGCAAGAAATGGGTCGATGCGCAGGTACAAGCACAGCAATAAAAGGATGTACGTTTTTTTGAGTTATTTCCTGAGGCTTTTACACTAGTCTCCTACAATTTTTTCTGTAAATGTTTTCTTAATAAGAAGCCTTAAACATGTCTGTTTCGCCTAATGCCTCTATTTAAAAATTACTTCACGACTATCAAGTTTACTGTTTTATGAACATTTATTGCTGAGAACAAGATTGCCACGAAAGTTCTGTGATGCAGAAAAGAATATCGGGTAAATGTGTCTTGTTATCAACAGACTGTGTTCGCAATGCCGTATGACAGCCCCATTCCTGGCTACAAGAACAACGTCGTCAACACCATGAGGCTATGGTCTGCCAAGTCTCCTTGCAATTTCAACTTGCAGTTTTGTACGTGGTTGCTCATTGCGCATAATAAATAATTTTAATACTTCATTCACCTCACATTTGATAGTGTGCAATCTTTGTCACCTATTTGCTTGTGAGAAAATTCCAATGTTTATCATGTATGTGATTTCTCTTACATCAAATGCCATTATGTAATTACCATTACATATGTCAAATCATAACCTACTTGGTTGTGAGGAAATATCAATGACAATTTTATTGCTCTTGCAGTCAACGACGGTGACTACATCCAGGCCGTGCTCGACCGTAACTTGTCCGAGAACATTTCTCGCGTGCTCTACCCCAACGACAACTTCTTCGAGGGCAAGGAGCTGCGCCTCAAGCAAGAGTACTTCATGTGCGCCGCAACGCTTCAGGACATCATTCGCCGCTACAAGTCCTCCAAGTTCGGCTCCAGCAACCCCATCCGAACCTCTTTCGATGCATTCCCCGAAAAGGTGAGTCAGCATGCAAGGTAGTTCATTATACTGTGATCATTGCGAATTATCGTGTATTAAAGTAGTCGCATGCATTCCCTGAAAAGAGTGGCACTATGTTTTTATAGAGGAGTGTTATATATTATCGCTGCTACAAGTCGGCGAAGATCGGTTCCATTGCAGCCCATCCAAATCTCTTACGATGCATTCCTTGAATAGTCGAGTTATCGTGCAAGTTCATTGTTTGTAGTGACGAGTACTATAAACTATCGAGTGGTTGATATACTGTAAACACAGTTAGTATTCACCTACGACCATCTCGGTGACTTATTTTATTGTTCACAAAGTGATATTATTTTCTCTTTTTCAATGCAGACTATTCCCTTCTTAGGTGCGTTCGAAATATGTGTTATGATTAATACTTCTAAGTAGCGGGTAATTTAAGGTGAATTTCGCGAGACTTCTTTTTAGTGCACTTGGTCAAGAAGTTAGATGACGAGGAAAGAAACCGGGAAATATCGAAGATAAAAAGGCTAATAATATTAATTGTTTGATATTCTTGTGTTTATGTACGCCGATTTTTTATACCTACGTTTGGCCATTGCAGGTTGCTATCCAGCTGAACGACACCCATCCTTCAATGGCGATCCCAGAACTGATGCGCATCTTCCTGGACTTGGAAGGACTAACGTGGGCTCAAGCTTGGAGCATCTCTACGCGTGTGTTTGCTTACACTAACCACACGGTGCTGCCCGAGGCTCTCGAGCGCTGGTCTGTCTCCATGCTCGAGCATATTTTGCCTCGTCATCTCCAGATCATCTATGAGATCAACCATCACCATCTCCAGAATGTGGCTAAGAAGTAAGACAGTGTGTAATTTTTAGAAAAATGTACATAGTCTTTCGTTACTAAGTAAATGAATGACATTCGTTGAAACGTTCTGCTCGACCAATTTAAGCGATGGATCATCCTTTGGGAATGTAAGTCATAGAGATTATTATGATACACATAGGGTATTTGCTTTCAATTTTCATCAAAAGTGTCAAGCGATGTTTGAAATAATAGTGAATCTAATTGCATGTATTTTTCAGATGGCCTGGTGACATGGGTCGTATGTCCCGACTGTCCCTCATCGAGGAGCACGGCGACAAGCGCGTGAACATGGCTCACCTGTGCATCGTGGGGTCACACGCTGTCAACGGCGTAGCCGCCATCCATTCTGAGATCATCAAGCGTGACATCTTCAGAGATTTCTACGAGCTCTCCCCCGAGAAGTTCCAGAACAAGACTAATGGAATTACGCCCCGTCGCTGGTTGCTGCTGTGCAACCCTGCTCTCTCGGACGCAATCGCCGAGAGGATTGGCGAGGACTGGGTCGTTCATCTCGATGAACTTGCCAAGCTCAAAAACCTCACTAAGGATGCTGCCTTTGTGAGGGCTGTGCAGACCGCCAAGCAAGAGAACAAGATGCGTCTGGCTAAGCAACTCGAAGAAGAATACAAGGTCAAAGTGAATCCTTCCTCCATGTTTGACATTCAAGTCAAAAGAATCCATGAATACAAGCGTCAGTTGCTGAACTGCATGCACATCATTACTCAGTACAATCGCATCAAGGCCAACCCTGGCGGGTCGTTCGTGCCTCGCACGATCATGATCGGCGGAAAGGCTGCTCCAGGCTACCACACCGCCAAGCAGATTATTCGTCTTATCTGCGCCGTCGCCAACGTCGTCAACAACGACCCAATCGTAGGCGATCGTCTGAAGGTCATCTACCTGGAGAATTACCGCGTCACGCTTGCTGAACGCATCATCCCAGCTGCTGACTTGAGTGAGCAAATCTCAACTGCTGGTACTGAAGCGTCCGGCACTGGCAACATGAAGTTCATGTTGAACGGCGCTCTCACCATCGGAACCCTTGACGGTGCCAACATCGAAATGATGGAGGAAATGGGCCGCGAGAACATCTTCATCTTCGGCATGACCGTCGATGAAGTCGAGGCGCTCAAGTGCAGGGGCTACAATGCCTGGGACTACTACAACTCGAACCCCGAACTGAGGCAGTGCGTTGACCAGATCCAGAACGGCTTCTTCTCTCCTAACAACCCCGACCAGTTCAAGGATCTCGTCAACATATTAATGAACCATGACCGCTTCTTCCTGTTCGCTGACTATGACTCGTACATCAAGTGTCAGGATGAGGTGAACGAACTGTACCTCAAACCTAATGAATGGGCAGTCAAGTGCATCATGAACATCGCGTCCTCTGGCAAGTTCTCGAGCGACAGAACCATTGCTCAGTACGGCAGAGAAATCTGGGGCATCGAACCCTCATGGGAGAAATTGCCTGCTCCTCACGAGCCCAAGGATGACGAGGCGAAGTAAAGCCTCTCTCTGGCGTTCAACGCTTGTCTTCATCAATTTACTGCCAGAAGATAGCTATTGTTATAAATTTTCTCAATCTCTCGTCTTGACGTAAAATATTGTCTGGACATTAAGAACAAGATGCAGTGTTCAGCTGCTAATTTTTGCGGCAATGCTAAGGTAGTTCCAGGCTGCTTCGCTTTGTGCCCATGTGTTGACCTCTCTTTTTATCGCTATTTCCAGGCATGCTCGTTATACACTTCTGAGAGGGATTTTTGGAATTCATATTTGAAGATGATATTTAGAGCTGTGTATATTCAAACGTTGAGTGCAGAGTATCGAGATTTTTCAGTTTTATTTTTCGTCCTAAGCCCTGCAACCAGATGTTAGCGGTTCTAATGTGAAATGTTTTTTAATCTCCTAGAAAGTTGATACTTACTGTACATTAAATATGATCCTGTTGAGATTTTTCATTTTAATTTACGTCATGTTGGATAGATCACTAGTGGTTTGAGAATTGTTGCTAATGAGCAGGCCTGCGTGAGTTAAGTGCCATATTGTCAATTGCACCTGTCGAAATTGAGTTTATTCTAGATAAAATTATGAAGAAAGTTCCAACTTAATATCCTGAATTATATATGGGAAGGCGAAACAAATTACGTGTTGAAAGTTTATTATAGAACAGCTCCACGTCGAAGGTACTTCACCATCTGAGCTACATATCATTGAAAATGTTAGCATAACCGCGATAGTCGACATCACCAGGGTATATATAGCAAGCATCTCTTTTGCGTGGAACCGTGACGAAGATCCGGCTCACCCGTGTTGGTCAGCTAGCGTTCGTCTATCAGACGAACTGCAGAGAACATGCGCTTTGCACTGCATGCGATTCTTAATTTCAATCAGCAACGCCACAACCAAATATTCTGCGAACTGTGACTAAGTTTATTCAATATGAACAGGAATAAATCTTTAGGATAAAAACAACTTTATTTTCCACCCATAAGGTAAACTTAATACATGTTGATCATTTCAATCGAAATAACTACGGAAAACATCGTGCGCCTTGTACCAGAAGATAAATTTCCATGGATTCCTCTTGTCAATATGATATTAAACATTTTATTCGAGAAATATTACAATCCTTCAAGTATACATGCTCATAAGCGGCAAATAAATTATCAGAATTTATTAGAATTAATTAATTAATAATTAATTAATAATAATAGAATTAATTAATTAATTAATCAGAATTAATTATTTTTTATCAAATAAATTATCAGAATTTATTTGCATAAAATGAATGGAGGTTAGCTTTCAATCTGTTTTAAAAATGCTTAGGCACTCCGCTAAATAAAAATAGGGACAGCAACCCACCTGTTCCGACATCATGGCTCAAAAACCGATATACATTTTTAAATGATTAAGTTACACTGGCATTGCAAAAACGTGCAACTGTATTCATAAGAAAGTGTACCGAGCACTGAACTCCAGCTCGGCTGTAATCCAACATGTCGAGAACGTTCAGTTATTAAGAAGGAAAACCGCTAAGGCAGGGAGAGTAGCAACTATAGGTATCTACCCTGAAGCGTTCAAGGGAGGTGACAACAAAAGTTTCTAAGTACAGCAGGCTAACACAGAGGGACACAGCGCGTATCCATTGGATCGACTGGCACTTCAATAATGCGTGAACTGATCCCCACACATGGAGGTATTAAATCTTAGGAAGGTCCTCGACATCTTAGATCTACCTATTAATACCATGTCTGACCATCAACATGTTTGCTCAATAAAATCTGGATAAATTCATAATCGAAAGTTCCTACCTCAAAATAATAAATCGAGTAAATCAACTTATATCATATACGCAGATTAGAAAATCTACTTATGATAAATTTAGCCACCAATTTAAATCAAGCATCTATTCGCAACGTTACGATAACTTGAACCGTGCATCTTCAGGAGGTAACCAGAAAGATTCACCGAAATTCGAATCTTGAGCATTGAAACGGAACGACGATCGCAACCTAGGAATTTCCTAATGTCACTTCTCCATATAATCGAAATTGCTCCAAATCATGATTTCGAGGATTTCATTGAGGTACTTGAAGCTCGGATTTAATTGAAGTCGAACTGAATTGACTAAGAATATTTCTTTCCCTTTATTAGCTCTCGAAACGATTTACATAGAAACATGATTGAAGCCAACGTAAAATAACGAGTTTGTCCCTTGGTTCCTAGGGTTCAAAATGTCCATTCAAAAATTTACCACTCTAAACCAAAAACTGACGTACTTTCAATATGAAAATACAATAGCCGTACAGTCGCAGGCGATTCTTATACAGAGCTGAAAAAAAAAACTTCGTCAACTGGAGCGACAAATCTAAATGATAATTATTACTGATAATAATACTTACGAATAAAGATGATCATAGTTACACGTGAGTAGAGCAGAAAGTGAGTGGATCGAGTGATGTGGTTTCGACTGAGTCAAGAAGACGATTTATGATGTCCACTAGTCACACACTGGGATATGATATACATTAAAGCAGGTCAGTTATTGGATATACAAATACATTCGAGTACAAACTAAAGTGGATCTACAGAACGCGCACCAATCAATGAAATAAATAGTCACAACTTGCATGTGAACACTCGATTGAACTGATTTCATTCTAGATCTCCCAGGGAAATCACAATTCATTTTTCCATCAATAAAATTTTTCCAACAGTCGTCTGTTGACATTGATCGCAATGACTGACCCAGGGGGCGAGTCAATACACGAGTTCGACAACAGCACAACTCAAGAGAACTTTCGTTGTCACTTTGGTAGCGAGTGAGTCACGCTCCAAACAAGCGGCAGGCATATACCCCATCATGAATAATATTGGGAAACACAAGCCAAAAGGCTAAATGTTATACAATAAGGCGGTTGATCGGTGATACCAGAAAAACGTACATTTGCTCCTAGCAACTGCAACGAAAAACAATCATGGAATACGAACGAGGACAATGCAATAGCCTCGAGACCTATCGAATTCAGTTTTTCCTCCGAGCTCACTTTTTCTTATCATTACCGTAGCATTGTTTCAATTCCATAATCATGGATTAAGATGAACATGCATACTGAGAAAACCTAACCGAAATGCCGCAAAGTATATTTTGCTGTTCTGCGATCTATAGTGACGTACGACTCACGAACACAGCAATCTCTCGCCCCTGCCTCATCATGAATTGCGGCCAACCAGCCAAGAACACTAATTTGAGATTTTCAAGAGTTGAGCCAAGGATGCTTGAGACACTCAGCGGCAGTCGCTCTTTTGCTAGGGTCAAATTCGAGCATAGGAAGTAGAAAATCGGCAAAGGCGCGTGCTTCTTCATCAGGCCACTCGTATTTTTCAGTGAGCACTTCATAGAGTCCCCAAGGTCTCAGTTTGCTAATGTGTCGTAGTTCACCTGGAAAAAATTTAAAACAGTGAATCGCATCGCATAAATATCTAAGTAAAATATCATTAAAAACGACAGCACACGAGTTTAATTTGAAACTTTCTACACTTAGAGAATAAATTGGTGAGTAGAAATAAAATAATTTCTTTACATTAAAGCACACTATTGGGTGATCTAATAATCTGTTCCAAATAATATCAAAATTCTTCTTTCGCCCGCATCATCATGGGTGATTCGACAATAATAATTATAAATCGAAACAAGAGATTTTGCATAAGCAATTCGAGTGGCACATCTAAAATTATTTAAATAATGAGATGGCAATTGCCAATAATAATAAAATGCGGACAAAATATTATAAAACTGCATTCTTTATTTATGCTCATATATTACTATGAAAAGAATTCAATGAATTATACCAATGGTTAAATAACGTCTTAAAAAAGATAGGTTAAAGTACCTTTCTTATCGAAGAATTCTCTGGAGTATTTGCCAGACAGTGCAATGGATCGAGGAATTTCTCCAAGTAGTTCGATGATATGCGCCAGGTGATCTTCGTCTCGGCTGTACTCTGCACCAGAGTGCGGCTCGAACAAATAGTCACCAGTCGCCAACTCGAACGACTGAAAGGCCATTGCGACAATTACTGACATAGCATGAAAAATTCATATTTTATCAGCAAAGGATCTATAAATCACAGCATATAATTCGAACAAAGCAACGCATTTACATTTTCATTGAAATTTGCAGGGATGTGGTTTTATAATGTAAAAAATATACAACCCCTTAAGTCATCAAGTATGGTCTGTATGAATGACCGTGAAGTAAGCACACCATTCACGACTATCCTCCTTCATTGGTAAGCTTCAATATTCTGTTTATAAACTAGTCTGAGTAAAATACCTTAATTCACGAGAATTTATGATACTCTTCACTTCTGATTTGCGCATTTAAAGATATTTGACGCAGTTCTCTAGTACTATTGTTCCTAAGACGATGGGTAGCATGGCATAGAGGCGTAACGCTGTTTGTCGTCGTTTAAAGAGAACGCTCGCAAGAGTACGATTATCTTAGTGAGGTCGTTAAGTTTGACATGAAATTTTAGAGTGATTCCCCGGTTGGGAGAAGTGAGCGTTCTATAGTTACAAAATACCATCTGTCTCTGTTAAATAAGCTGTGAAGTACCTCACCATTTAATCAAACCCAAGTGTGTAACTTCATAACAATTATTATCAACTCCCTATACATACCCAAAAGTATCTAACAGTAAAGGTTATTATTATATTGGAGCATTTAAAGTGCAATTAAAATGGGACATTGGCATGCAAGAAAGATCTACAGCTGGATTCTAACCATAGATGCAGTACTCCAAATGTCAGCAGGAGTGCCGTAGCCTGCACCTAAAAGAACTTCTAGGCACCTATACTGCCTTGTCTGGATATCTTCGGTAAAATGATGGTCTACCCAGCAAGCGTTGCCGAGATCTGCAATTTTAACCTGCACGAAGTGAGGGTTAGAATCAATTGAGTTTATACCGTCCGTGAATAAATTTTCCAGTAATTTGGAACATACGAACAAGAATAATAACGATACCAAAAGCGACAGCTCATTCATACATAGGCTGTCAGGAGCATATAAACAATATGAAAGGAATCTGTATAGATATGAAGAAATAAATTAGAATAGTTACCTGCAAATCGCACACTTCAGTGACGGGATCAGGCATAGTTTCTAGAGCCTTATGGTCGGGACACGAAGCTACTCGACGCATGCCGGCCGAGCTGTTGCCAAGACCGTCGCTACAGCCTCCCTTGCCGCCCTCTGCGCCAGACAGCCCTTCGGTTGCATCACTAGTCGCACCCTCAACTGCAGTAAGCATCAGATCGTGTTAAATAATGACCAGCGGGAAGCTATGGGATCATTATACTTAAAAACTGATAAGTGCTGTAAATTATATTGTTGGGAAATATCAAACCATTCAATGGGCAGGTCGAGCAAGCAACGAGTTGTGCAAGAAAACAACTATTATACTTTAGTTGCCTACCATCTAGATGGCAATCAAGTTCATTAGAAATTGTATTCTAAACTAGAATGTGTAGATCTGTGATTAATTTAAAAGTTATTTCAACGGTTACAATTTTCCTTCCATCAATGAGGACCAGATATATACGAGCGAGTGTTCACCATGCTGATCATGAGCTATCCTGAGATCAGGAGTGATTTCAGACTCGGAGCGTCCGAGGTGCGGACGTGCAGTGCCAGGATTGTGGCCGTTCATCATAGGGTCGAGGTTGAGGCCAACGGCACCGCCGGGAGTGACGTCAGCTTCGCACATCTCAGCCAGACTCTTGCGGTGCTCTACGCACCATACGCAACACGGCAATAAGTTAGTAAAGCTTTTCTCGCTATGTCAAGAGTCAATCCAAAAATGGGGCAGAAAATATGATAAATACTACGGAGAAGGTTCAGGGAAAATCACACGGCATAAGTTTATATCAATTCAAAACCGTTAAAAATACTACGAAGACAACTCAGTGAATCAATAAGGGGGATTAAGGTGGATTAACTAAAGTCGTAATAATAATACCAAACCAATCGTTTGAAGTTTTTTATCTTCATTTAAAGGAATAATGTAACTTGGATAAGTTTTCGTGAGTGCAAGTTGGATATAAAAGGAAGCAGTTTGGTCATAAATGTTATAAGGATAATTCAACGCGATGGTAAATGACCTAACCGAGTTTCTGCTGAGCAGCTTCGTCAAAGCTCGCGTTGTTAGCGCCCTTGTAGAGATTGGAGCGTAGCATGGGATGGTCAGAACTCTCGTCGTCATGCTCATCAGAGCCATCATTTCTGACGGGATCTTCATCGTTCATGATGATCTTGACGCTGGCCTTGTGAGGTCGCTCTCCCTCAGCGTGTTTGGCGCCATTACTCTCCTCGTTGCTGTTCATAATTGTTTTCTGACCAGCGTCACTGGCGTCACAAATCGGAGGAAAGCAGTCGCCGTTAGTGGTGCTGGCCAGGGGAGACTCTGGAAGAAGGATATTATTAATATTTGTTCCAGTAAAATGCGAGAGGACAAATACAGATATGTAACTATGCAGCAATTACATCGATACCAATAAATTTCCACTAAAAAATACATCCTAACGCGGTAATTCATCCAATTGTAATAGAAGCACCCGCCCAAAAATCGCGCCAGCAAAACTCGCTGTAACTTCTATCAGCGTTGGTTGGGAAAAAAGGTTAATCCAGCCACGAATTCATTATTAATTTATATAAAAAAAATTATCATGAAAATAGATAAATAACTAACATTATTAACGCTTTGAACTTACCTTGGTCAGGCAGAGAAGGCCCATCAGTCAGCGTACAGGCAGCCAAAGCCATCCTAGTTTCACGTTCCTCAAGTTCCTCCAGGTCTTTGATTTGCTTCTCTAACAGCGCTTGCTTCACTTTTGCTTTCTTTTTGATTTTCTTCCGTTTAGTTTTAGATATTTTGGCATTGGGATCCGGTTGATTAAAATGCTTTGGAGCGGTACTCACTGCAAATGTAATCAAAATTTGTAGTATGAATAAGCGTTATAGACACTGACTTTCCGCCTCTAGAAAATGATCGATTATTAGAAATCCATTCAAGCAAATAGGCAATGAACTTCTAATGACACGTGTAACTCGATTGCACAAAATAGGATTAGGAAAAAAAGATTGATTGAAAGTTCGAAATTTTCAGAGGACTGATAAATATTCGCATTAAAAAATTTGTAATAGCTATTATATGATTATTTTTGAACACTAAATACGTTTAAATATTTTTCTTCAGTTAATGCAAGTAGTAAATGATGAAGTTTAAAGAACTGCTACAAATTATTCTACTGTAGAAATTGACTTTTCACAAATGCAATTCTCAGTATTAATGCTAAATTTTCATTATTCAGTAATAATTAATGCTCTTACACGAATTACTTGTAGGCAATTATAAAAATATTTACATCGGACGATGCTATCACGTCTGTACCTGTTTGAAAATGAATAAAAAAATGGGAGCTCTAACTTAACACAATAAGGACATTAGAACGCACCTAGCGAGCCAGGCAGTTTGAGGCCCATCTTCTGCCACTGGGTGGCTTCAAAGGCCAGCCTCCTGATGTAGGTGTCGTCGACGCACATTAAAATGTTCTCTGGCTTGATGTCAGTGTGGATGATCTGACACTTTGTGTGGAGGTAGTCCAGCGCTTCTAGCACCTGTAACGTATTAGTAACATAATGAAGGAACTATAGGATAATTATACACTAAGATCACAAAAAAATCTCGTAGGTAAGCCAAATTCTACAAGTAAGTAAGTAAATCGAATCTTTGGGGGGGCAATTTAGATCTCGATAATATGCATGATCGGGTATGTTTGGGTCAGTAAAAAAAAAAAAATAATTCGACAGAAAGTTTTCAACCATTACCTTGAAATCCTATATCCCAAATTAATACAAGTCCCGGGACTTTAATGTGTTTCACAAAATAAGAAATATTTCACAAATGCTTTCAGTTAACCTGCGTGCTCTAAGGTGCATATTTGAATTTCATTTATGTTCCACTTTCACGCTAAACCCGAGCGCTTTAAGATGCATGTATGAATTTAGTTTCTGAATGAATATCACGGTTAGCCCGCGCAGTCTAGCGTACATGTTTACCTGTCTTGTGATGTTCTTAACGTTGGCGAGGGGGATGCCCTGATAGTTTGAGCGGATGATGAATTTAAGGAGGTTATGGCCGAGCACCTCGAAGACCATACACACGTGCGTGCCGTTCACGCCCGTGATTTTAAAATCATCCAAAAGCTGCACGGTCTTGTCGCGCTTAGGATCGTGGTCGTCTGCTTCGCGCACCTGTCAAAATACGTAACTAAATGACACAACTGAATATATACAGAAGAGTAAATGTTCAATTACTTTGAAACTGGGACCAATGTAAATGAGATTATTCAAATAGTTGTACAGTAAATATAAATAATAGTTATAGAATATAGATAAATACCACAGATCAAATATTATTCAAATGGAAGAAAACAAGTAAATAGAGAAAGTTTGTGTGATGCTTTTTCTCAAAGAAGCTCGGATATACGAAAGTTAACACGCGCATGGTAGCTTAGTTGACTCACGCATTTTAGAAGTTTTATTTCGTCGAGTGCAGTCTCGGTGTAGTGCGAGGCGCTCTTCACAACCTTCAAAGCTACGAATCTTTTGGCCCTTGAAAAAATAATTAGGAAACTAAAGCATAGGAAATTTTTTAGAGGATAAGTTTGACAAACCACATAATGTTGTAACCAGACAGTATACAAATTGACTAGCATTAACTTCACCATCAATGCTCGTCACGTAATACAAAAAAAAAATGCAAATATTCGTATGATAAAAACTCGCACGCATATAAAACCTGTTGAGTAAGTTTTAGACTGAATGATGCCACAATTCAAGCTATCAAATTTAATATTAGAGGAGATACGAAATAAATTACCAGAAGGCAACTTCATAAGTAAAAATAATGAATAAAATTTATCCATAAATAACGAGGTATTTGGAAACTTGAGCTCGAGAGCAATACAAGAACTAACTGCATATCCCAGCAGAGCCAAACTGTGGAGAAGTGTCCCCAGCCCAGCTTCCTGATGACGTGGTATCTGTTGTAGAACAGGTCGCCTATCATCACCGGGTGGTAGCCACCTGAAAACGAAAATAATTTTCTAGCAGGTATTTCGTTGTAGGAAATATGGAAATCTGGCCTGAGCAAAGTATTATTTACGTTAGACCCATACTACAAGGCATGCTAATATCTTAATATCTCTCAAATATTAAAACCAGCTAGAGTTTTTTTTAGCAATGTAACAGTAAACATGTCGAGACTCGAGTATGACAGAAGACGCCAGAAATAGCGATCAAATTCACTAGTAAATACACATCGATCGATTTGGACAAAATCTCGAAAGGATTCTCAAGGGTACTTCTAAGCAAGCCAGTAAACTTTCAAGCGAGAAGCACCTTCGGTAGTCGGACCGCCAATTTTACAGGAGCTGAAGGTCGAGATAAGACGTTGGAAGCGAGCTTTCAAGCCCAAGCGACGAGACGCTCGAGATCGGCACACAGAGTTGTCTAATTCCCTGCATTGGGCAATTGCTGGTTGGGCCGACACGCGCATGAATGCTGAGTGGCGTAAAGCAGCGCAAAAAGCAGTTTTGGTCCTTGAATCACTAATGTGGATTTTCTTAATTGATGGTTTAATTTCATGATGACGGCTTGGAAGTTTGATTACAACAGAAGTCGTCATTGAGAGACTGGGCGGGATTCACGTTATCAGGAAGCCGTGCGCTGACGTTTTGATTGCTCAAGGAAGCCGACGAAAAATGCAGCAAGTCAAGACCGGCGCTAACGTTGTTCTTCAGACGTTCATCAGAAACAAAACATATGTTGACTTCAGATATGCTCGATGATTCTTGGTTTAAATCAACATTGGTTGAAGTTGACGACTTGGCAGTGGTTGGCAGTTTTGGACTAAAGTCGTAATTAGTACGAAAACGAGTTGAAGAACCAATTGAGCGTACTTTTGCACCATATAAAACTGACAAATTAGTGTAACTCTTATGTGAACAGTTGGTAAGATGGCACGTGTAATCGAGAGGTTTCCTTGTCGGCGAACAGCTCATTGTTTGCAATTCTTCTATTCGCGAAGTGTCGAATGAGGAGATGTCGAAAGTAAATTCTAGCAGCAAATTTAATTAAGTTTCATATATGAACGAACAAGCACAGCATTATAGACGAGTCCCCCAGATTCCTTTCTAGTATCAGTATTCAGTTCCATAAACAAGTGCTATCCCATAACCAGTTTGGAACGTGTTGCAGGACAGGATTATCATAGAATTATTCGCCACGTCAGATTTCTGTGGCATTTTGCACACACAAAGATGACTTGGCGAGATTCAAATTATTATAAAGAGGTGTAATTATTTTCAAATTTTATAAAGCATAAGACACGTTACTCAAGAGACGAATTTGCAAACATGTGGCCATCAGAAAGCAAAGTTATACTCATAAATTCGGCAAACTTCCATTAAAAAATATGTGGGTATGGGGGAGCGACCGGCGCGGCCTCAACGAACGCAGACACGATATCATTAATTTTTTTCGCAGTTGCGAGCATTCGTAAGATGTTATCATAAGAATGATGGGATGGGCTGTTATTTGTCCATCGATATCGATTATTTCATGAGTGACAAATTGATTTATGAAATTATCCAACTCTGAAATTTCAGCCCGATTTGACCATCCACTGATCTTAAATTTCCAGCAGATATTTGTTATAAAATAAACTGATACCGTATTAGGAATAATAAAACTCCTAGGGCACGACAATTGAAACGATCGAATAGACAAAAACCAGGAACCCATGAAGACCAACTACTCTGTGACGATTTACAGGGACAATGTTTCGTGTGTAAAATGTTATGGAAATCCCGGGGAAGAAAACTCGTTGCCAGCTATCACGAGCTTGAAAAACACATCACTGAAACTGGATAACACAGATCAAAAGTCACTTCACTCAGGAGTTATTTTTTAACATACTGAAACTGGGGTAAAAAATTTTGCGTAGGTTTTACGTTGAAATTAAATTGCAAAGGTATTCGAAGAAGAATGAGAACGGACTACAAGCATTTGTAAAAACAACGTTTTGGAAAAGATACACTAAGAACAACAAAAAAAGTTTGCTTAAATTATCTACATAGATTAAAAATACGTAGATGATAATCCGATCGCAAAACAGGTTTTGAATGAAACAGTAATAAAAAAATCACATGGAAAAATAACAAAGAACCAAAGAACTTCACAATTCCAAAACAGCACGACATCGCCAAGTCAGCATGAACTTTTGCCACCTTTGCCAGAGAGCAACTGGGAGTTCACACAAACGTATCGTACAAAGGAACGGATCGATCCGGCACAAGAATTGAGCAGGTCAACTGAAGACTAAAGGAAACCATACAACACCACTCTTTATTCAAGAGAAGCCTGCTAGTATTCAGCAGACTAGTTGAGCCCATGAGAAGCATGTCGAAACAAGGCAAACAAAGCATGCTTTACAAAATAGACCGTGACTCAGTAGCAATGAAGCCCCGCGTGTTGCAATCAACATAAACATATCGACTATAAACATATCGCATCACTGAAAGCAATGAGCTGACGGGGTAATAGAGAGCAAGTGATTCATAATACGCACAGCTCCCAAGTGGTTAGTGGATATAAATGCAAGTACAACTGCTCATATTAGAGGAATGGAATAATGATTTTAAAGGGAACTGTAGACATTAATAGGCCCAAGAATTTAACTGCATAGTTTAAAAAGTGCACAGAGGTGCAGTGGAATGGAAACAAGTTTTAGAATTGATAATACACAACTAGCATCGAGTAAAGGAAGGCAGAAAATTTACCAGTAGGCATCAGTGACGTAGCAGTGAGAGTGTAACCGGGACCCCAAATTTAGGTGCAAGTCAGAGTAAAGGAGAGAAGTTGGCAGGCAGGCTGAGGCGCAAGAGCAGTAAGATGCTAGGAACCTCACCATCAAATGACCTTAGCAAGATGACACTTAGCCAAGCTCTGAGGCTCGTGACATGCGTGAGCATGTCACAGAACGTAACGGCCGCGTCGGGACAACAAGAGAAGCGGTCAAGCATGCAGCGATTTGAAAGACCGATATCAAAGTAACGTCGAGAGTACGGTCTGGTACAACTGGAACAATATATACGGCCATGATCTGGCAGCGACGTCACTAAAGTGGAAGCCTTCACAGTTATTCCGCAGTACGGCCGATAACAATTCTACAGCCATGTAGAACTTGACACATTTTTCGAAGAGGTGAACCTACGGCATACGGCTGCGGTACGGCTACTTGGAACAAACGATCGTAATTACAGCAGAGGACATTTGTGATCGATACGGTCGCGGCATAACAACCTTACAACAATACGGGATAGGGTTACGTAAAGTAACCCTAGTAAAGTAGTAAAGTCGAACAGCGGTTAGAAATATTTAATTTCGAAGAGGTTTATTCAATTCTCCAATCAAGAATTAAAAGTGATGTTTCCTTAGAGATAAATATTGAGTTCCGCGTTCATTTATATCCCTCATTTCTGAAACAGTGATTTTGTCCCCTTGATTTTCCACAGTTTATTATTACCCGTGTTTTATTTTTGACCCTCATATATTCAATTTGACGAGACCAATTCCTCATGAGCCTTTAGCAAAAAACGCTTGTTGACCGCATCGAGCCAAATACGTTACCGAATTCAAGTACAAATTTAAGGCACTGAGAGTGAAGAGGAATTCTTATAACAAAAACCTAACAGGTTTCATAGAGGATTAATTCCGTAGAATTGCACACCACCACATTTAAAACCAAAAATTTTAATAACCTTTCAAAAACATCGTAGGTCTGGCCAGCAGCCTTTGTATGAGGACATTGATCTCACCTTTGCAGTAGTCCTTAGAATCCTCCTGCTCCTCATCGTCGGAGCCGAGGATCTCCTCCTCCTCCTCTTCTTCCTCAACATCACGGTCGCGAATATCCGTCCTGCAGAAACAAACAAAAGGGTGATTTGTAAAGATAATTTATATGATAATAAGTACTTAAAGGAACTGCAGAGAGGGAAATATTCTAGATAGGGACTAAAGGTCTGTCTCTCACGTGGTCATCGACTGAATCGCCACTTAAAAGACCATCACTGTAAATGTGGATCTATTTTGCCATCATGAAAGCTTGTACGTTTGTTTCAAGGCCGATACTGCAAAGACATGCGGGTCTTGAAACGAGCATCTAAGACACCGATAGTGTCGGTATGTTAAAAAAAAATAATCGAATAACACAAGTGTAATAAACCAGCCAAATACAGGTCAAATTCCAGTCATCTCTAGAGCTTCAAGCTTGCTGCATCTTTGAACATCATATCAAAAACTAAGTTACAGTATTTTACGAAGAGCTTGTAATGGTTATAGCAATACGTGCCTACTGCCAACAAAATTCATTCAATCCATGTAAGAGATGTCATTCAGACCATGTACGAGACGTCTATCTAAGAGAAGTCACATTAAAACAGTCATACTATCTTCAAGAAAGCAATAAATTTACACGCAAGTTATCTAAGTAAGAAATCCTGATGAAAATCGTGCCTGACTAGCCAATGCAGAAGGCTTGGTAAAAAAGCAGAGGGACGATAAGGGGCGAGTTGAGGCAGGCGTTTAGCACCGGCGTAAGGCGCGTTATAGCCCCAGCATCGTGTTGATACGGCCACGCCTCTAAATGAGCTCATTTCCGCAAAGGTGTTAACAATGAGCGCGCTTTGGTTGGGCGGTATTTTGAACTGCACGGCCGCTCTCGTCCAGGAATAGATCCACACTCAGCGCAACCATACAGGACGAGATGATTGTAGCTGGGAGGCTTATCGTCAAATTACTTGCATCACCATTCGACTTCAACGAGATATTTGTCCTGTTACTGGGGTTTATACTTTCTATGTTTATACGAGTAGATCTTGGGAACGTATACTAGCATTTATCTTAAATCAGATAAAAAATACGTATAGGACAGAAAAGTCAACTGCGAAAGAAACGATAACGCTCGCAATAACATGTTTCCGCATTGGGCCTAAAAATGTCAACAGAGCTCCAAAAAGACCCAAGAGGCAGCAGGGCAGACGACATCAAAGCGAGTGCACCTGCATAAGAAGGCGCTTGCAATGGCTCTCTGATGAAGAGGCTGTGGATGCTTTTGCTTATCACTTGCATGACGGTATAGATGCTCGCCTTAAAGTGACACATGGCCTTGGTCGAATCGGAATAAGAGAAATGCGTCGTACACTATGATTTATAAGCTATTTTTTTTTCTGGTAGTCGAGTATTCACATTTCTTGTTCGTGCAATGTAGTAACTGCGTTGTAGGTGCAACTGCGTTGAGCAAATACTGGATTCATCAGCAGAAAATGACTTTCACTCTCACGGATTGTCGATAAGTATCATTGCACAAACGAAATCCTAGAATGCCTTCAATTAATTCTTGAAAATTCGGGAGCATTGAAACACAATAGTGGAAACGAGCAAAGCTTTAGTTGGATCGAAGTAAAATGTTTCAACGAGATTTAATCGGCACTCAGAAAGAGCAACTAAAAATCTGGAGTTATTCGAGGAGTATGATTAGTTAGAACAATGCCACAGCGTGCGCTATATACAGCCGTGGCATGGATACGAGAGGCCAAGGAACAAATCTTATAGCGAATAGTTTAAATTAGAGAAATTTGCGCAATGATGCGTACAGGTAGAATTTGATCAAGAATTTAACGACAAAAATATACGGAAAACTATACCGGCCATGAGACAAGCCCCATCTTGGTTGATCATTTCATCTAATTTTCTTAAAATTGTCAGGGCATGATAATTATTTTAGGGACTCGCAACATGCGAAAACCCCCGTAATGCAGAAACATATGTATTTTCGATAGCGATGCGTCGCACTGTGAGATGAGTGACATGCAGAAGGTGCGCGCGCAGTATGAAGGCCTTATTAATACGGGAGTCGGTGAAGAGAAAGAGTAAATATAGGACAGCAGCAGGCACGCTCTGCCAAGACTGCTGCAGCAGGGACAGCATGGGCCTCTAGCTGTGTACCTGAACTGCTATACAGGCGCCCGACGCTCTATATTTCATGCGTAGTGTCAACACTCGCCTAACTCGTTGGCCCAGTACAGGTACCTTAAATCAACGCTACTTCAAAGAGAAACTGTATGGAGCATTTAAAATGTAATGGTTTAAGACTCTCAAACAAGTCAAACATTAGATGTCGTTCATTCTGATGTTATTTTTATGAACACAACACCGATATTTGAATAATTAGTCAATGTCGTGGAAAAAGATATGGATTAATTATTCAAATTTTAAGCATAAGTGACAGAGATAGCATCGAAAAAAAATAATACCGAAAATGAAAGGAAGGCGTAGAAGCACACATTGTAATTGATATCATCTGTTCAGCTAGATAACAAAATCGGAGGGGCCAAACTAGTATAATGTCGTGGGTATAGTGGGAAATAAAGGATGAATAAGATAGTAATTAAAACTATAATAATAAATAACCGATAAATACGAGAGATATAAGTATAAATGAAACGTGCGTTCTCTTAGCTCATGTTCTACGGAGTCTTTCTGAACTGTAAAGACGACCCCAAATGTAGGGGTTATTTTTACATTTATAGATATACTATACATATAAATTCAGAACAGTTATTTAAGCATGACTGAATTTACATGAACATTATAATCACAAATATTACCAGAACATATGCAACCACGTACCTCTGTGGTGGATCACGCAACAATGACAAATAAAATAATATACGTTTAAAAATTACATTTTAAAGACAACACTTCTAAAGAATCCAGTGTCTCAAATGTTACATATGTACAATAAATTTCTAATTTTATTTTCGAATATTAAATATTAATTTTTAAAATTTGTTTAATATATAATTTTTTCTTTCGAAATTATTTATTCTGTCAATTGATTCATGCATTGCCTCCAACTTCACACAAGTATGTAAAATTTCAGATCAATTGGACAGGTATAAGTGTGTCAAATATCAATTATAAGATTTGTAGCTGACAAAATTATTTTAATATTGAAAAAAAATTTTTACTTATTAAAATTTTACATTTTGTTTATTGATTCATGCATTGTCTCCAACTTTACGCAAATGCGCAAAATTTCAGATCGATAGGATAAGTAGAAGAGTGTTAAATTTTGATCATAAGATTTGTGGCAGACAAACAAACAACAAGAAGTGAAGTTAAAGAGAAGTATTGTAAAAAAAAACATTCATGGGCGAAGTTATATCGGGGATGATTGAAAATTAAAATGACAAATCTAACGAATCCTATCGCAATTCCTAACCATAATAATTACAATACGACGGCCTCAGCAAAACCTCGCTAATTACAATGGGAATCACGAACGGCTGAAACGTAAGCACTTTTTACCCATCGGATGACGCACGAGTTAGCGGCACGTTGTTGAAAAAATTAGAAAGTAGTACTTAACAAGTACCTATAAAGAGTGAAAACTGAAAACGTTGCTCAAGAACCTACACATTTGGGTAAATAATTTAAAACTTTAATAACGAGTATCAGATTAAAATTTCTAAGAGTCGACCGAGATCAGCAATAAATCATGGCAATGTCATATTTTGACTTTAATCAAGTAACTAATGACTTAAAAGCAGTTTTTGAGCAAATTTCAAGAGGTAAGAAATTTTTAAAGTCAAATTGACAAAAATTGAGAAGCGTTCGTTAAATGTGACAGATTTTCAGCACATACAATATCTAATGCATCACGATGCAAAACGTCAGCTACAACATCTGTTCATCAAAGATTGGTTAGCTAGCTGCGCGAGATGCAATACACAGTTTGAAGCACGAAGGTTTTACTGCCAAGTTTCTCGGCTAACTTAGTGATTAAAATCATAGACAATCTCAGTTGTAATGCTTTTGGGGGAAAAAATGCAAGCGTCTGACCCCAGAGAGTGCTCATCACATGCAACAAGATACAAGTTTTAACAAGCTCATTAGCAACTAATTACCTCTACTCGAGCCTTTATGGTGGGGATATCTCGTCAGATCTTAATCGTGCGACAAAATTTTGGTAAGCGTTGATAAAGCATATTAAAGAACAAACATTAATACCAGATACAATTGAATAGTTTTGCGCTACGATAATTCCAACCGACAGATTAGTGCAGGGCGAAACAGCTAGCATTTAGTTTGGAACATCTTCTTTTCTTTCTACCGCGAGGATTTTGACTAATTTTAAGAGGGGGTTGTTCGGTAACGTCTAGAACCAACCTATTATCCAGTATCTTGAAAGGCGAAGCTTCCAAACCATATAGAACTCTTTCAACGCTACACGGTAGTTCAACGTCTTCACAATCGCTGTCGCCATCACTAGCAAAACCATCGTCACTAGAATAAGGATGGTCGTCGTCTTGTGAACTATCGCTGTCGATGGGTGAATTTTGTTCATCGTTATCAGGTGTTCGCATCATTTCAGTGAGGCGTCGCAGTGCAGCAGGACAGAAGCGTTCGTGAGAAGGGATGGTAGGTGCCATGAGTGCAGAATATGGCACTTGCTGGCGTAGTGAAAACGAAGACGCGGCCGAAGGCTGGACCGTTGGTAATGCCACGTCTGAAACCGTCCCCGGCGATAACTGTCGTGCGTCGAACTCGCATTGAGAAACGAAACCTTGACACCTTTTCAAGTTCGGAGATCGATACCAAACGGGAGACTGCTTGTTATTACTGTCAATTTTTTCCTCAAAGTTCCACTTGGATTGCTTGCAAGAGAAAAAGAAGCCATCTTCATCGTCCGAAACACTTTTTTGGTCGAGAGAACAAATTCTATCGAGGACTGTTGACTTAGGTTTAATTATGTCATCGACACTATCGATACTTATAGCCTTTCCCGAATATTTGTACTTTGATTTTTTACAAGCTGCTTTTAAACTGCATTTAGCATTGTCATCAAGCAATGACAAGAAATCCTGCTTGAGGGCACTTATTTCACTCCTCAAGCTGCCGATATCTTCTACGGACGAAACGAACGAATTGATGGGGAATTGAGTCTGATTTTCTTGGGGAGACTGCAAAATAGGAGCACCTCCACCTTTTCTGGCAATTATCTCCCGCTTGAGGGCCATAATCTCTCCTTTGAGAGCAGTAATGTCAATCTTAGGAAGGACATCGGCTGCAGGCGAGGGCAGTGACGACGGAGGAGTGACACACGGAACAGCTGTGCTCTCCTCGTCGTCAGACAGGTCGTGCCAGGTACGACCGTCAACCGAACTGCTGCTCTCCCTTACAGGCTTCACCGTCAACAAACGTATACTTGATGAAGAAAAACTTTCTTCCATTGATTCGTACTCACAACTTGTCGCCAGGGACTCTATCTCACAGCTCGCGTTGTCGCACGAACAATCGTTCAAGCGCGTTTCACAGCTACTTAAAAATATCGGGATATCCAGGGGTGTAACTGGAGCAGATTCAATACTTAAAGAGGTTTCATCGCACTTACGGATTCGATCTTCAGCAAGGTTTGTCCCGTTTACCCTTTCTTTGAAATCTGGCAGAGTTTCGTCGTATATTATTTGTTTTGGCCGTGTCAAATTATCGGTTATGGTACTGAACATTGAAAGAATCTCATCCTCCTGGGAATTGAGTGTCAAGTCGTTCTCATCACTTCTGTCGTTTGTAGAACTTGATTTAATATCGGTTTCATAATCAACTTCAAGTTGCAAAGTAGTTGGTCGTACACGGGTGTGATTTGAAGACGGCTTCGGCAGACTAATCAGAGTCTCTCTATTAGATAGTTTCCGAGGTTCGTAAATATACATTTTTTTCGCATGCGTGCTCGACTCGCTTAAAAAGCTAACGTCAAAAGACCATGGTCTCTGAGCATTTGTAGGAGTTTTCTTCTCTCTCATATGAACCACCCCAGAATCCGACACGAAACCACTCCACTGAATGACTGACGGTTGCTCGATATCAGCGACGTCAAAGTGGCTTAAAATTTCAATGTTTGGTTCGACTTGTTCATCGAGGACGGGTGTTGACTCTCGACACACAGACGAGTCGTCCGTATCACTGATATTATTCGCTGTAATGCTTGATACAGAAGGACTTGGATTGCGAGAACTCACTCGAGAGCTGGGCAAGGAACCTACAGTCGAGGTACAACTAGAAGAAGCCAAAAATTTGTCTAGAGACGACATAGAAGGAAGGCTGTCCCCACTGGTGACTGAAGATACGCTGAGACAGCGGTCACGTGGAGCTTTAGGCGTGGTCAAGCTACTGGTCGCTCTCTTCGCTTCTCGTATTGCCCTTAACATTTCACACTGAACTGAAGTAAAACCCCGCATTGCAGCGAGCACGTGATCAGCGTTTTGGCGCAATGACTCATCCTTGCTGAGTGCAGGTCCCTCATCTATGTAAGGAAAATGCTCTTCCAATTCTAAACCAGTCACAGATAGATCAACAGATTGCTCGTGAACAGCACTGGGTAAACTATCGATAATATTTCCATTAGTCTTATAACTTAAACCGGAATAGGAGGCTTTAGGGTTAAGATGATAATGAGAGCCATTGCAGAACGCATCCTTCGAGTCAGCTATGCTGCGCACAACTGAGTCCTTATTGGCGCCTGTTGTTGTTGTACTTGCGGCTAGGGCAGTCGTTTTGCTCACAGAGGCACTTGGTTGACCTGAGGACATTGACACCTCGGTTCGAGGAGCAGCCTTGATGAAACCACGTTTGCATGTAGCAGGCAGTGAAGATCTACGGTCAAAAGTTGCACTGTGGTTTCTTTCAACATTTATGATAACATCCGGCGGCGAACTAACGCGGTTCATCAGGCGTTCATCCAAGAGATTTCTATGAAATGCGTCATATTGACGCGAGGTTACGTGTCGAGCAGATGACTGTCGCGCGTCAGTCCCAGGTGGCACAACAATACGAACCAATTCGTTTACGACCCCTCCTGCCATCTGGACGGCCCAGGACCAAACACCCCACATCAAATCTGATGTCCACATGAGCCATTCAGAAACACACGTTCCCTCCAGAGAATCATAGCTCCAACGAGGCAGCGGTCGTCGCCGTTGTTCTTTGATGGTTCGCTTCCTGCGGAGTTCCTGTCTCTCTTTGCGCACATACACGTCCCCTACAGGCGGAGGGCGTTCGTACGACCGATGTGGCCGGGCGATGGGTGACATTGTGCTATCGCTTACAGCTGAGAATAATCCAGAATGTGTGTCAACCATAACGCTGATTTAAAAAGCATTATGGGCTTAAATGCTATTATTCGAAACCCGATTGAATCAAAGCCACGTCGTTTAATTATGAATAATAAATCCAGGTGCAATGCCTGAAATTTCAGTCGTGTATTCGTTCGCTCGTTAATAAAAAGTAACATGAACGGTAAATCACAGAAGTTCAGTGCGAGAGACTTCAATATTTTCTACAAAAGGCGACGTAAGATTCTCACAAATAACTCCTATAATGAAGGTCGTAAAGAAAAGTTGCACATGAGCATTCTAGTGGGTTACCCACTACGGACAAACATCGATAGATCGCGACGACGCGCAGCACCCACAAGTGCCAGTAGGCAACTGCCAGTGCAGTGCACAAGGCACTGGCACGGATGCAGCTCATCACGCATTGCAAGGTCGTTTTTCTGGCCCAGCTAATGGTATCCCTCCCTGCCATGCACAGTCCGCCTGCCAGCCCTGTTAGCGGGAAAGTTATTGCGCGTAACACACATCAACAAGCGCACATCCGCTTCATAGCTTTCAGCACTACGAACTGTTAAACCAAGAGCTAGGTAGACAACATACATTTTTTGCTGCGCTTCCTGTGCATTAACGTGTCGCAACGAGATTATATGCAGTCAAATGAAAGTTAATTCACAATAACCGCGTGAACAATTGGTTATAATTGAATTTCTTAGCTACTAATTAAATTCTCAGACTACATAAAACAAAACGTTATATTATTAAGTTGAGGTGTTCCTGCAACCGGCCATAGGTACATCTCGTAACAAACACTGAGAACTTTTTTATCAGTAATTTGTTTGAAGGATGTGCTATATAAAATGGATTCACAATTTTATGTTCACAATTACGATAGGTACCGATCTTTGATTAGATTTTTCTAGCATCTAGTTTAAAGTTTCTAGTTTAAAGGCCAATAAATATCAATTCTAAGGATACTTGGAGGAAGTGTGCTTTATATTGCAGCACTTCTCAAAAGGAATTTTAATTCTACCAGGGTAGTGCGGAGCTCAGAAGAAGATATTCGGAAATTTTTCCTTTCAAGAAACGTCATGAAATACGATGGCAGGAAGCAAAACAAGAGACGTGCGACAGGCATGGGAATCTGTGGATATAAAAGAGACCTCGACACTAGAGGAGGGAGAGAATGCAATTGACGGCGGACACGTCGACACAGAGCGATATTCACGCAGGCGCCTCGTTTGATATGTCACGCCAAAAAAATGGCCAAAAGAATTCCTATGAATCAAGATTTCGCTTACGATCTTTCCTTGTCTAGCTCCAAGCGCATAAACAACCTCCACAATAAGCAACAAGAAAGAAAATATCAATGGAAATATTCAATATTGCATGCAAAGAGAATTCAAGATCTAAATTTTCAGTGCCATTTCCACTAACTATGAAGAAATGCAATTCAACATAATATATCACAGGTACACGCACGCATACAAGCGTTAAAGGTCAACTAAGGCGGTCTAACTACACTAAAGCTAACAATTGGGATAGTGAATAAATTTGAGGATAAAACAACAGTGCCCGTATGGTATTAATGACCGAGGCGCAGAGGAGTTTTTAGACGATGGCAACGACCAATCAAAAATGACCAAGCAGCCCCAGACACTTCCCAAGAAAGAATTGTCTTCTCAGGAGAACTCTTTTTATACAGCGTTCGATTTTCATTGCTTTAAAATGGCTCAAGAGAAAGTGGGTCAACTTCTTGGATCTCTCGTAGATCCCTCGATTTTCTTCTTGGATTTCTCTAGAAAAACACTGCTTGAGTATCGATTGCAGCCGGCGCAGGAAGAGAAGCTGAATAGCCAGACGCAAATTTCACCTATCCTGCTATTTTTTTCTTCTATTCGAATCGCCCAAGAAAAATATCGCGCATTAAACTCTAAATCAAACAAATTCCTGCTTACTTCGCATATTTGAGCCTCTCGCAAGCCTTCAATACAAAATAAACAAAACTAGAATTAATCTGCATACAAAAGCAAACTCGACCTTGGGCTGGCAAATAATCCAAGCAACAATGTCCTTGTCACACGCAATACAATAAATATGAAATGAAAGTTTGAGAGAAATTTCTCGTTTGACATTGAGATGAAGTCTACGACGTACATAATCACGAATGTCATGCCGGCGTTAAGCAATCAGGCAACGGAGAGTGAGTCGCATTGTTGCTGAATTAAATCAAGAAAAATAAGAATAATAATCACTAACAGAAACCGTTTGCTAGATATAGACTCGCTGGTCGCCTTCCCTGAAATGACAATCTATTTGGTATTCATGAGATGCAGATTAAGTTGTTAATATTAAAAGGGAGAAATTAATGCAGAACCATAATAAAGGTTTCAGAAAACTCGCATGATATCCTAGAAATAATTAGCACCGCGACACCGTTATCTAAATACGAGGTCATATTGCACATTCCAATTAAAATAACCAACGCAATCCCAGTAATCCTACACACAAAATTTTGACACGCGCGCGTGTCAAAAATATGGCTCAAGGATAAATGAGGATAAAATCCTCATGTATTGCAAGATTGAGTCTTAGGTCAAGCTGTTGATAGAATAATATCGAGGTCGCAAAGAAACTCCAATGAAACTCCGAGAGATTCATTCATACAGTATCGAAAGTTAGTCCCATTGCTTATGCCGAGCATTAGTGGCATTTCTAGCGTCATAAGTACGAAATTGCGGGCTAAAGATAACGAAAAAATGTAAGCTTCAAAATAGAATGCGGAGGTTAAATAAAGTTCGAGATAAAACACCTTTTTACATAATAATCTTGACATATGCTGATTCTAAGAAAGTTCGTTATTTGTATGCACTTTTGGATTCGCCAAACGGTGAAACCGTTATAATTATCGACATCGCGTCGTAAACTTGACAGCATAATACTAACGATCATGAATGGCAAATATAATGAGCAAATCACATCTGGCAAACCAGTAATTTTCAGCAGCCCCCCATTTCATTATTTCACTCAAAAGAATGAGAATTCCCAATTACATCATTCGCATTTCAAGAAGTTTTCGATTTATTTACTTACACGCACTTACAATATAAGGTGCACTTACAATAATTTCTGTGCTCTTTACATTAGAACTTGGTGTTTCAGCGCCGCTGTGAAGAAGATGCCTGCGCCCATGACACTGATTTACCGGCGCCATTCAAGTCACTAAGATGAACGCTTTAAGTTCGGTCATCCCTTGCGTCTCCGCCGATGATAACTCGCAGATCATAGACAGTATCTGATCTACAAGGCTCTACGGCACGGACTGCGGTAAGAGGAATGGCTTGTTGTCACATCCCATCCCATCAATAATAAAACGTGGCCAAAAGAAGACACAAAAATCTGCGATAATGACATGTAACCATAAAATAACAGGCTCGGTCCAAATCATTCTGTTCTCAGGCCTCATGAATATCTAATTTGTCAATATGCTGTCATATTTCATCAGAACAGTTCAAAACCATTGAAAGCTAGAATCAAACGTTTAGCCCTAATTTACGAGTATTTCAATCCCTTTTCAGAAAGTTCATGGTACTAAAATCCCTCAGGAAATTAGAAATGCATTAGTGCAACTATTGTCTCTCATAGAAGTTCGTTAATAGTAACGATCCCGTAAAAATGCGTAAATTTTATTTTTCCCAGTTACAGAGCAATATTAAAAATACGGTCGAAGTTATACTAGATAATGCGCAGCTCAATTGAAGAAGCTCGAAATTTAAAGAAGAGGAGCCACGTAGACTCATAATTGAACGCGCCTGGTAACCTGCAGCGGGCACTTTAAAGTGCGATAGAGCCAATGTGCTGAGGCTTGCATAAAGCTTCTTACGGGCCAGACGCTGCTTCGTTGTACCACCACAAACACGCCCCACAAGTGTACTTTTCGAGCAGTAACATCGATGGCAACCTGTACGTGCCGCTGAAAACAAAACGTCCACTTTTTTACTGCGAGTTTTTCTTAAGAAGGGCTATTCCGTGCATAAAGATTGATATAAATGCTATACTGCATTGCAAATGATCGTAGCATTGTACACACAAAATTTATTAGCGGAGAGCAAACAAAAACAAATATATATATATTAGCATTGAAAGTTTTACAAAAACGGCAATTGGATGCTGTTATGCCGTACCGCCCTGGTGCGGGATAGTAATTAAATAGAATTAAACTTTTTTGTTGCTTTTTTTAATATCTGCAAGTAAAGATTCGATTTCAAATACCATTGTGCAGTTTATTTCGGAATAGTAATGAATATTTTCGTTCATACACAGCCATTACATGACGAACAAAGACATAAATTCGGCAAAGAGAAAACACGTGAAGATGCTGGAAGAGAGCCAGCAAACCGTGAAGTTGAGACTCGCCGATTTTCGGAGCAGTCCAGACAGCAGCTGTTGCCGATCAATAAGATGCATGGTACAAGTTCTAGCAGCAATAGTTTTAAAAGATTTTAAGCCATGAAATAAGATAGAAGGAACGCACAACAGGAAACGTATATTGACATAAAGTTCATCACAAGCACGGGATCGGAAAAATGCAGCACCACGCTATGATTCCGAGTGCACGATGATGCAAAGATGGGTAACTTGTTTCGTTTGATGGTAACAAGCGGCGTTCATTTAGTTCCATTGCATAACATCGTTTTTTCTTTGGACATACAGTAGTGAATTAGGAGATGCTGGGGGCAGGGATACTGTACTCTTAATGGGATTTCAGTGCGCTAAAATACAATGTTGAGAAATTGAGACAAGTTTATAATATCTCCTGTCAAGAGAGGCGCAACGACGACGACACTGCGAGGCTATCAGTCTCATGATGGAGAGCGATGAGCACGCGCGAGAGCAGGAGGAGCACTTCAGCTTATCAGTCGCTGTCGCCATCACACGGCGACCCTCATCAGCAACACATCGCGGCGGTGCCTGCAGTCCTGTACGGCTCGCAACCTTTTTCCTTACGATGCCCACGACATATTACCGTCGCGGTGTTCACGACACACCGCGCTGCCGGCGATGCATTACCGTAACGGGGCTCACTACACATTGCTGGAATGATGTTCACGATTCGGGGGACTAACTTTTGGCCGAACTTTCATTTGTAAGCCGCTGCACTTCTCCAAGAAAGACTAGAGACAAAAGGGTGTAAATCTTTCGTTGCTAGTACACTTTTGAATAATTAGTAGCAAAGCTCCACTCTGAACTATCATCATTAGCGCCTCTTATAGCTTAAAATTTCCGCCATTCCTGTAAATGTAAATAACTTAAAAATTAGTATTAGAAAACATAATTTTCTTGTTGAAAGGCGTAAGTCTAGTAACTTCATCTCAAGTTTATCGGTGAATTGAACATGCTCTGTGAAACCCACGATAGAGTCAAACTCTAGACTAAACGCAGCAATGACCACTGTTTAGAAGCACAAATCCTCCAAGATGCCAGTGTGGTCTATAAATTTTGCTTCAAAGAATATTGTAAACGTCATAATCTAGGCTGCATTGAAGGAATTAGACCAACAACTACTTTATCTCATTCTCATCGATGAATTCAACTGACTTGGTGACACTCTTGATAACAGCGCCAAGCTCCGGACTATACGCAACAATGGCCCCCTGCAAAAAAGCGGGAGTTCTCCAAGAGGCCGGTGGAGATTGTAAATTTTTCTTCAATGAAGGTTGTGGACTTCTTCATCATTTGGACTACGTTGGAGTAATTGATTAGTAGCAAAACTCCAATCTGAACTATCATCATTAGCGGCTCTTATTAGCTTAAAATTTCTGCCATTTCTGTAAACGTTTAAAACTCTTAAAATTAGCATTAGATGACAGAATTTTACCCTAATTTACACCCATGACATCGAGACCGTCTCACCTGCAACCTTAATTAAGTCTGGAGGAACCCACCAGTATCATCGTCATGCAGTGGCGCCCAATATTAACCGACCGACGATTGCTGAAACCGTCATCTATGGGGATTGGACTGCAGCATCTATTTTCAAACTACCGAAATTGTCTGAAGTTTGAGATAGTTTTCAGAGTCTGTTCCGTTTCAAAATTTCCTTGTTGTATCTTATTTACCTGTATTACGTACTTATGTCCACCAAAATTTCATTGTTCAATGCTTCTTGTAACTTGAAAATGAATGTTGATACATTCAAAATTTCGTTAAATTTATTATAAGTACTTGCTGAGACCTGCCTTTTGGTCTATTACCTTTATTTTTTAAAGAATTTTTTGACTCGCAGAAAAATGGATTACAATGCTTTCTCTGATTATTAATCATCGTACGTGTTTCAATTCTGTTTAACTGCGTTGAGGTTTGTGCCCTACCAGTAGTATCAAACCTTACCTTTGTTAGGCTGTGATAATTTCGGTTTATTTTCACAAATTTTGTGTCATATCCGCGTGAGGATCCGCTAGTCTCTCGAGACCCGAAAAATATTTTGAGCTCCTTACAATATCGCAGTGTTTATTGTTATCTCGTTAGGCACTGCAGAGCTACAAGCAAAAAATTTAGAATTACATCACTGTAGCTAACTCCTTCCAGCTATAACGACATATTACCTTCCCTGAATTGCCTATATATGTTATCCAATATATTGAGGTAAGATTGCTTTCCCGTTACAACATCGGTAAAACTGAACCGAAATCAGTTGGGGTCGTAGAAACGTGGCAGAGTAATTTTACCTCAGCAGGAAAATCTCGACAACGCGGCACCGATTCATTTCCGACAAGGATAATCCTAACAGTGACAAATAAGTAAATTATTTGGAAGATTTGATGCTTATAGCATCACAATCCATCACATACAAGGAACAAATCCGCCACCATTCAGCTGTGTAAGACAAATGTTCTTTTCTTCCTGAAAATGCAGTGGAAACGTTGCCGATGTCTTTGGCAGTTCCCTGGCAACACATGACTAAGATAGGGTTAAAGCGAGAGGCTCTTCGCTTCTGGTGATCATGGAAAAAAGCAGAAAGTTAAAGACCATTGCGAGGAAGAGGGACAACAAATCTAAATGTTTGTCAATTTACGATGATACGTACGAGTTGCGCTGGCATAGCTCTGGCTCACTTTGCCGTCAGCTAGATGCAAAGAAGCCTATACTTTTGCCATCACTTGCTAGATTTTGGTGTCGTTATTGCGATGGATTTGCTCGCAGGCTATTTTGGTCGAGCAATTTTGTGTTGCCCAAACTTTAGCTGGCGAAGGCGACGCCAGCCTTCACAATATACGGGCGCGATAAAACTAGTCACTCTATGGATTGCCTGCCTTCTGCCAACATAGATGCCGAGTTTATCGAGGCGTTGATACTAAATATGAATCTTCGTGGTCTCATTCCTACCTCAGAAAATTTTAGAAGTATCAAAATGAATAAGGTCGAACAGTAATGTATCACATACGCAATTTTTTAGCAATTAAATAATTGCCGCCGAATATCTGAAATGGTTCTAATATTAAGGGAATCAAAAAATGCAGCACATGTGTGTTAAAACTCTACGGTAAATGAAACTTATTGTTGACTGTATCGAAATTTTAAGAGAGAAGTAAAACTCTTCACATAACAATGAATGGGATTTGTTCTTCACACCCATTAAGCTAAAATTCGAATATCCACAGTGGCACCCAAGCGAGCGTGTGTTATTTGGTCGCATTTTGTGCGTATATAGGCGGGGGGAATTTCGGGGAAATTTTCTTTGGTGTCGCCCGAAGGCTGATACATCACAAGCACATTTTTATACATAGTCAAGCGTTCGGCAACCGAGCAGCGAGGAACATCAACACAGTTCGTACAATACATCATAGTAGCGTACAAAAAGGAAATGAAAATAACACAAAATGAATGCGTCTAGGATGTCGATAACGAGACAGGATCTGATACCATGTGCTTTAGAAGCGGTGTAAACAAAATTGCGTACCGTGGGCGCCTTCCATCGACCACAACACATCATGAGCGTAATAAAGCTAGGCCTTCAGGAAGCCCGACTAAATAAATCATATGAAATGAGCTGCAGGTTCTTCAGTATTCAAGGAAGCAAAAACATCCATTCAGGAAGAAAGAGAAAGTAAATTCAAAGACCTGCCGGGCAGGAACCATAAACTGGGTGAGCCTGCTTCCCTTTTCACCGCTCCTTGCATCTTATGAGTACTGTTTGACCTGACCATGAAGGAAACGATTAAACATGGCGCATATGTGAACGGCTGAAAATGATTATATTTTACAGAAATATTAAAATTCAAATAACATAAAGAAGGTATTACGAGAAATCAAAACTAGATACACGTAGATATGGAAGAGTCGGTATAATAAATAGCACGTATCCACTGCTGACGACCAAGCGAGGAAGTCATCTGCCCAACTTCCGTATTCATTGCATGGATGTCAGCGACCGATAGGCAATACATCAGGCGCAGGCAGCGCGTCGTTCTTTTCGGTCAGGCTATAGGGAACAATTGTCCATGTCTTGGGAATCGAGCAAAACCTTCCTCTGAAATATTTGCTCGAAATTCAATACGCTCCACTCATGCGCTCCAAATGCATAAACAAAGGAGGTAAGAAACGGGCATCATGGTTTCCCATCCGCTCCATCTCTTTAGACGCCGTATCGAGTTACATGTCAAAGGAAGTCCATGCCATTAGCGCTCAGCCTGGCCTGCAGCATATCAAGACGCGTATGCGATGCTCTCAGCTTTATTAAAGTGGAACACGGGAATAGATATGCGCTCGAGCTGTTAATGGACACAATTATCGAATTGAAGTAAAATAAACAAAGAACGAATATAATATAACCATAAATAAATAAAAACGGAACAAGCTTAAAACGAAATTGCATAATGAGAAACAATCATTTCGAGATGCCTCGAGCTATAAGATAAGAAGTTGCAAGAAGTATGGTAATGCGCCAAGGCGAATGAATGAAAATATTACATTTAACGCAACATTTCCTCTCACAATTCCCAGCAAATACATTTGAAGAAAAGGTTCATGAATAATCCGAATTTGTGTGTACCCATGGGGAGTGAAAGCAGCAACATTTTAGGAGCAACCGACAGCACTGACGCTTCGATGCATACAAAAACTATACGAGCAACCCGTACAGCTCCGCCTTCCTACAGCCTGTAGTGTTGCAGTCATCACCACTCCGTGCATGTGGTATCTCGCCTCTATATCGCACTTGACTTCTTCGCTCCGACTTTGAATCGCATTCAGTGATATCTGATCAATATTTATTCATTAAGTCTCCACGCAATTGAGCATTTGCTGGAATCTTATTTGCAATATGAACTTTGTTAGGGTTTCAAGCAAAGCGCAGTTCAGTGATCAACAGACAAGCGGTAAGATATTGTTCGAGCTAGAGGTATTTCATAAAAATTCTTTAATAATAAAGTCGACGCGATTTGGCGATTTACAACCTTTAATCACCTACAATAGACAAATTTAGTGATTCTTTGCACTAAATATGGAAAAATCTAAAATACAGACCAAAATATTTTGTACTCGACCAAGGCGATTAATATCTTCGCGTGCAGCTTGAAAGAGCGGTAGCAATAGTAAAAAAAAGTTTGAACTAAATAAGTTTCAAACACTCGATACACATGGGAGTAATAACCAAATGGGGCCACCATGTTCATGTCATTTTTATAATTGAATACATAAATTTCGGATGGATTGCATTTTTATCAAACATTAACTTCTATTCCTTCCTGGAATACAGCCCCGGGAAATTCCGTACATAGATAACGTATCGCAAAGCCCTCCTCGGAACAGCGGCGACGACCTGTGGGACCGTGAGGCTGGGCTGAAGGTTCGCGGTGCAGCCGCGCGGGTGTAGAAGAATTGTACGGCGACGACACTGCGCAATTTAAAGAGACTGCGCATTTTCAAGCATAAAAGAGACAGCACATTTTCAAGCATAAAAGAGACTGCGCATTTTTAAGCATAAAAGAGACTGCGCATTGTCAAGCATAAAAGAGACTGCGCATTGTCAAGCATAAAAGAGACTGCGCATTTTCAAGCATAAAAGAGACTGCGCATTTTCATGCATAAAGGAGACTGCGCATTTTCAAGCATAAAAGAGGCTGCGCATTTTCAAGCATAAAAGAGACTGCGCATTTTCGAGCATAAAAGAGACTGCGCATTTTAATGCATTAAGGAGACTGCGCATTTTCAAGCATAAAAGAGACTGCGCATTTTCAAGCATGAAAGAGACTGCGCATTTTCAAGCATAAAAGAGACTGCGCATTTTCAAGCGGCTCCGTCGTGGCAAATTCGACGCCGGCAATCAATCAAACTCGAAGGTTCTAACCTATGTATCAACCAAAGCCTAAATTAAAAACTTAATGGTTATAAAAATACAGCAGAACACAGAATTCCGATACTGGGATGTGGCATGGGAGAAACAGAAGCAAAATAATTGCAAAAATAAAAGTAGGTAGAACATCTAAAATAAAATGTTAGCAAACCACTTAAACACAGTGCATACCAAATTATAAAAGAAAAATGTCAGTAGGAAAAAATTGCTATACATTCTAAACAAGATTTACTTTGAATATTGCCAGAACAAGGCTCGCGTCGCGGCAACTAAGCGATCCTCTTACACTGATGAGCATATGCGCTCAAGTGAAATTAGTGAGCTATAGGGCGATGTGCTGCATGACGGTGTTATTAATGCAGTGGGCGAGGAGTTTTCAGGCGCATCTGGTTAGTATCGACCCAGAGGCTGTTCGCACGAGTCCTGGCACACCAGGGCCTATACTTTCAAAAAAAAGTTAAGAGATCGTAAGTTCATCAGCTAATCATTGACGGCCTTTCAAGCAAAATCCACCAATCATAGACAAGAGAATAGAGCGTAAGTACTTAGGTTCACTTAGCGAATTTTTAAAGTATGGCTCCAGAACACGAGGTGAGCACGCTAAAAACTTCATCACGATCGAAACTGCATCGATCACGGGGGAAGTCCTTGGAAAAATCTGGTGAATACTCATAGTAACAGTTTAATGAATCATAACACTGAAGTCATTCAATTTGATCATTAAGATCCAAAGATTTAACGCAACACAATGATAAAATCCAAGAAAATGTCCTTTAGGAGTACAACACGTTTAAAGAATAATTGAATAATTGTTCTCGAGTCCTTTGAGTAAACATTTATTACTTTGATTAATTGCAGGAGTAACCGTACTTCACACTCTTTAATGTAGTGAAAAGATTCACGTCAATTTGTTGCTGCGACACACTTTCATTTCAGAATCCTTAAAAAATTAAATCTAGCTCCCTACCGCACAAAGCCGACTTGACTTCAGACTCTCATTTCATTTCACAGAAGCTGAGAGTGACGGCCCTCTAGAGGCTCAGTTAGCAAGGACATCCCAAAACTGCTCTAGATTGGAAACATAAAACACACACTTCAGTGCGTTACAAGCCATGCTCGTAGCCAAACTACGGTCAAGCAGCCAACGCCGTATCCCTCAAAATTGCTTCGCAGGGCACAGCGTGAAGCATGAGCGAGAGCAAGGCTACGAGAGCCAGGTGATATAACAAGCTTAACCAACTGATAACAGTTTAATACTCGCAAAAAGATCAAATTAGGTCTACATGATGCCAACAAAAACTAAATCAAGTAAACTACGTTTACATAAACAAAACGTAGAAAATGGCTCTCTGGAACAGGAACATGATTTGAAATTCTAATAACATGGGAAGAGGAAATAATAATTCAGTTAGATTACGAAAATATACAGAGTCGACAAAAACAATAAGAGTTTTGGCAATATCAACAAATAAGAACGAAAAGAGCTGAATCGAGAAATAAATTAAAAACAACATAAAAGCATTGCTCCCACGTTAGAAGCAATCAATTCTGAGGTAACTTCACAGGTTTAGTCGTGCCAGTCAAGGACGAGAGAAGTGTCGTATACGAGCACTAATTGACGACATGCGAGATTGTGAAGCCTTCTTTTGAATACACCTGACGGGCTCATTCATCAAGCTCCAGCAAAATCAATTAATCTAAAGAACGCGCAGCAGCCGCTCCACAAAGTTGCAACGTTGCTTCGTATTCCGACATTGAATAGTGAGGATAAAAATATGTATAGACATCATGCGGGACATGTTACGCATAAAATATGTATAGACAACATGCGGGACATGTTACGCATAAAATATGTATAGACAACATGCGGGACATGTTACGCAACGTATAAAATATGTATAGACATCATGCGGGGCATGTTACGTATAAAATACGTATATAGACACCGTGCGAAACATGCTACGTATAAAATATGTATTCACATCATGCGGGATATGTTACGTATAAAATATGTATTCACATCATGCGGGACATGTTACGTAGAAAAATACAACAATAAATAAAATACATCGATCTTATTGAACTTCTAACACATTCATAATAACATGACGCATGACAATATGAAATTTACGCATAAAAAGCAGTAGCATGCAGCACTTGATAATTGAGAAAGAGTTAGTTAATGCAGTATATTTACGATATAAATGATTGCATTGATTAAATGAGCCCATATAATTCGGATTTTTTATAATTCCCTTACAGAATATAAACAATAATGGTGAATGCAGTTACGCAACAAATTAATAACTATCAACAGTTTGATATCAATAGTGGAGATCGACAAACTATGACTCAAAAGAAAGGCTATATTCCTCGTCATCGCCGCAGAAGCGTCAGCAAATTTTTACTTTCTTAATTTTGAACATTTTACGCTAGAATTTACAAGCGAATAATAAATACTGACATTAGAAATAAAATATGAGTGTATTCTAACAAACAAGCCTCAATTCCAACATATATACTCATTTTGACGCAACATAGTGACAATTTAAAAATAAATGCGATCTTAGTCAAATGTTTTACCAAGAAATTTGCGTAAAACACCCAAGTGATGGTGGATGATCCTATATTAACGTCCATCACGTAAACAAGGGCATTGTATCCGAATTCGAGTATTCCTCGAACTTCCTGCAACTACCAATCCAAGGAAGACACGAGGCACGAAGCAGCATTTGGCACCAATATAGCGTTGACACAATGGCACCATATATAGATGATAGACTTCGTGAACTATGGGACATCGAACGAATTTCACGCAAGGAAACTTGCCAGCAAACTTGGTGAAGGAAACGGTCGGTCAAAGTTGTTAAAGAGAAACTCCGCAGGAGCATATTTCTATGGCAACTGTTATTCCTTCAGTACCGCAACTAAAGTCCGGACGCCCAGAGCTGAAGCTACTCCAAGAAAATAGAAAGTTCAGCCATGGATGGCGAATACAAGGGCAGCGAGTCAGCCGTGAGAGCAGCCGCTCAAGGCGATTGCATAGGAATAAGAAAATGGCTTTTGATCAAGAAATTTATATTAGGTAAACTATCAAGTTTAAGGAAATGGTATTCGGGAAATAAATTGTTATAAAAACGACGCAATTTTATCAGGATAAAAACTATTTCAAAAACGAAGACTTGGAAAGCTATAACGTGGGAAATTTCCAATTAATGAATATTTATATAAAATACAGACTATGAATCTACTATTTACAAGGAATAAATCATTACCTGACGATCCTAACAAATATCGAAATGTGAGAAGAGTTAAGGAATCAAATAAATTTTGCCGCATGCAAAACATTAATTTGAAATGCACACGGAATTGGAGTTGTTATTGAACTTAGCATGCTGGACACAAGCCAGATAGAGAGAGCAAGCTAACCATTCAAACATGCCTGCCCCTGCCAGACATGACGGTTGTCTCTATTGCGGCTACCTCTCAGCATAAGGACCGCCTGCTTCGTCGACAGTTTAAAGAAGTTTAGAGTCAAAAGTGTCTCCTAAATCCCTGGAAGAATGGAGATCAAGAGACTTGGGTCAATTCAAACTGTCACCGGAATGACTGAAGGAAGACCACGACTCATGCAGTCGTGGTCCTAACCAGTAACGAACCACTCGCGTTAATTCGATTCAACTAAATATGCTTTTCATATTAAAGAGTAATAATTTAAAGAAATTCTAAAGAAGTATCCATTGTGCACAATTAAGTACTGCCTATGAGAACGGCACAAGTTCAAAAGCATCACTACAGTTTAGTAAAACATTTTATCGAGAATCTAACCTTGCAAATGCGAAAAACTGTACTTCTATATTACTTGGGAAAATATCCGCCTAAAATCCCCCAAGGCACGAAAATGGATCTCAAATTTAATGATTCAGCACACCCAATGAAAATGTGCAAATGAGTAAAATAAATTCCACAAGCCCCGCCCTGCCACAAAAATGACAGCAATTTGACAGTTAAGGCCTTTAATTTTCTATTTGATGCCAAGGTCCGAGTGCCAACGATCGTTTCTCGGAGTAAAATTGTGACGGGAACATTATTGTTATCACAGAAAATATTTTCTACGTAGGCATACAACAAAAAAACAAAAAAATTACGAAATTAGTAGTGATCGAGGTTAAACATGCAAATGATTCAATAACAATTTAAATCGAAGCTAAATAAAGCAATGAAATCTAGCAGCAAGAAGGCAGCGGTCGAAGTTCAGGAGACATGCTGAGCTCGCCGGCACGCTTTTAGAGCATAAAGTGTCACTAAAGCGGATTCACGGGAGAATTTCTAGCAGGTGACACGAATACCAATCGCGTCAGGATCCTGGGATGGAATCTCAACTGAAACTAAATACGTTCAAAGAAATTGACAACGTTCTCTTCCAGTTAAGAAAATCAGTACATCTCGTCTACATCGATCTTAGAAATCGAAGTGAAGATGAAATTTCAATAAATCTATAATTTTGCTACAGAAATATTGTTATCATTAATATTCTACACATTAGATTATCTACAGTGAAATATTTTCATTGAAAATTCGTGATATAAATTATGACAGATTTGTGGAAGATTATATCACATATGATGCACGTAGTGTTGAAGGGAGCACGCAAACCAAGGTAGTGGACTTGTTGAGAATAAAATAGAATAACCAAGAAAATAAAAATTTCACGCAAACAAGAAAAAGAAACAAGACCCTAGCAAGAAATCTCTGCCCGAGTTCGTCAAAGTCCTTGGTCATCCCAGCTTCATAATTGAGTGTAAGATGTATGATTGTCCTGAACATACATGAAGTCAAGGCTACCTATATAGGTCCCGGCCTTATGAACTAAAGGCATGGAGCACAATACCCGAGACCTGGCGAACAAAGGTTCTATTCAGCAGCGGTACGTAAACCGTAGTGCAGCAGATTTGATACAGGAATACTGGAATGCTGTGATGGCGTCGCAGGAATGCGCATAGCGAGACAGCCTTCGTGGCTCAGCGAATGAATTTCTTGGAGTAAATTGACTCTCCGAATACGAACGATCCAGCACTCAAGCTGATCGTTTGTAGATCCTAAATTTCAGAATAGTCTTTTATGATATAAAATAAGAGGATTCAAGGATGAATAACTAACAGAATGTAAAATTCTGAAAATCGTTACATAATTCCTGGCACCAGCTCATGAGTGAAGCCAGATAAAATCCAGTCATGGACATAGTTTTACTAAATTTGACGATGAATTTAAGTCATTTACATGCTCAACGTGTTCGCTTTCACTTGGTGACGTCAAGACATATGAGAACGAGAGTCGATTACAGAAAGTAAGCGCTGGCTGAAGGGGGCAGAGCGAAAAGAAATTAAGCCGTCGGCACACTGCGGAGTGGAAGCCATGTTGACATTGGGAGCGCGAGGATGTGTGCTGAGAGCAGCATCAACGCAGATCGATTGGGGCAACAAACACATCGGTGTCCTGGCTCGTGCTACGAACGTGTCATCTCTCCAACAAGATAACTTCTATAAGAACTAAAGGAATGGCAACGCCGAATATTATAGAGGTATGCACCGTGTTCTGGTCATGATGTAGGTACATCCCGAGTGAGTATATGAACAGACCATATACCCAGTGATGAGTTCATCGGTAATATAATTCGCTTTTATCGTTTTCACTGACGCACGTGATCTTATTCAAAACATACAAAGTTCACGATAATAACCAGAAATATACCACAGACATAATAACTTGGAGCAACAGAAGAAAGCTGAGTTATACGAATATAATTTATAGTTCCAGTATCTTAGCAGGATCGAGCCCATTGCTGTATAATTGGATCAGTTATGTCAATACCAACTTGAAAATCGTCTAGTTCACTTCTTAAGCTCACGCTCAACTGTTCACATTATAAAACATGCACAAACAAGAGTCGAATAAGCATAGCAGCGAACGTTAAAAAAATAATACTGTCCCGTAAAAACCATTAATAGAAAAATTCATTAAGTCCGCTCAAATCTATCCAAAGTGGGATTTACACCATCACACAAATTTCCAAACTATACGATACACATTTCAGAATCAAAATTAAAATCTAAAAACTAACATGCGCATCAACGACAAACGCTTCGTATACCATCTCTTAAATCGCGATTTATTCCGTCGTTTATGTTACGGCCTTGCTACCAGGAAGCCTCGGCCAGCGGTGACCTAAATTGAACAAAATAACCTGGAATTAACATGAATGATTGACATCAGAATAAATAGGGAAAAAATTGCAACAGGGAGCCAACAGTAAACATGAGTATTCTATTAATGTATAAGCATATGATCGTTCTGAACAGTATAATAAGTATACTTACTGTTATACATATACTTGTACGTTAATAGGAACTGTTGACGCTGGTTTTGTTGACACTTATAAAATGTCGCATGATAAAATGAATCGAATAAAAAAAAGTTTCCTTTAAAAAAGGGACTTTACTTTTTAATGAAACTCGTAGATGGGTGCGGGCTTAAGAAATGAATTAGTCAAAAATTGAGAGAACAGAAGAAGGAACTACTAGCAGCAGGTAAACAATACAATTAATGGAAGCAAATAATAGACGAGTTGGCTGAAGACAACATTCAAGTTTCACAAATGATTAATTAACAAGAACTCTTCGCACTCTACAAGGCCTGCGACAGCAGGAGTAGCTGAGACTCGCTGGAAAATTGCCATCACAAATTCGATCACAAAATTAATTACTGTTGGACACGCTCCTCCTTAATATCACACAGCATCGGAAAGTTGTCAGAATCTTTCATGATACAATTTCGCTGACAAGCATGACCTAAAAATCGAAACGAGTATCTACGCTCTGAAATAGTATAGACGGAAACGGAAAAGATACGCTTCTACTGCGAAAATGGAAGACCAAGGATGGGAGATTGAACTGACGGGAATTTTGTGTTTACTATAATCACTATATCGTTAAAGGTCGAAACACAGTCGAAGGCTTGTGTTGTTTTCAAACAGCCGAAGGCTTGTGTTTCAAGCCTTGCGGCGGCGTCGACACGCTGATCTTCCAAACATCAAGATCCTGTTGTCGATTTTAAAAACAAAGTAACGCTTTGCTTCTCACTTTTAGGTTTCAATAGTCTAGAATTCGGTCAAATGACGACTCAGCTGCTCATTAGACAAATGAACCCTGGAATTCTGACAAAAAAATGATAAAAAATGCAATATAAAAATACAAGCGTCAACACGGTGAGCTAAGGTTCGAAGATGTGATAAGGCGGAGCCAGGGAGCATGGAATTCTAAAAGCTAGCCACCTGTCACCGAACGAAAAGGACTCGGTCATTTTTTTTGACAGCCAATGGTACGTGAGAGTCTGCAAGGAAGCTGCGGATCAACTAATATGAGCTAGGGAAATGACAGCACAGCAACGGCACGAGTAAAGTCAAGAAGTAGTACCTCGTACATTACACACGGCAGATGGAAATGCAGCCCTCGCGGAGATCGCTCAGAATTGGCGTGCTCAATCGCAACAATACCTTTCAGGGCAGAAGCAAAATTTTTACCACTATTTAAATTTTTTTATCAATTTTGTATCCGAAATGCACGGATATATCTACTAGTGTGAGTGACATGTTCGATGAATAAGATAATAAGAGTCACGTAAATACAAAGGCGGTATTCACAAAAAATACATTATTTTAAAAACTCCGGAATGAAAAGCCAAACAAACTTAATTCAAACAGGCAAATTTAGCATTTTCGAAACCTCGTGTGAGTCAATTGGAAAACACCTACGGTACTCGTTAACCCAAAAATCGTAAATTACTAGAATGAAATATATGATTTTAAATTAATCAAGTCATAAAAATTCTTGAGATGTTGGATTGGTGCTAATTATTGTTTCACCAAAATGCTATCACAAAAAAAAATCACGATGTCCTTTTCAGCATTTCGCAATTCTAAGCTACGCAAAACTTGGTATTGGGCGCCGCGTAAGTCAAGCAAAAGTACAGCAGGAGCGCCCAAAGAGCAGCAGGTCTATAATGGCAGTTGGGGTCGATGCTCACTAATGATAGTCATTTGCTGAGGCAAGGCTCTCTCAACACCACAACTGCAGCCATGACTGGGGTGGTTCAGTCTTCCTCTATTCAGCCATCGCAAGTTATTTCAAAACTCAACTCACAGCCAAATCTTCAAACAATTAACGCTAGCCATTGAACCATTTTCTTCATTAGTAAACATCTAATTCATTTTTCATTATCGATAAATTATCTGAGTCGAAGTAGCTGAGAATTTAAACCTAAAATTCAAATTGGCACTCTATCCAGGGATTAAACAACAGTCAATCTTGATTAGTTTCCTCAAATACCAGAGAAAACAAGTCACACGACACGCACTCTACAATCAGCACAGTATTGGGTCGTCAGGTGCGTAACTGGGATAGCGCTGCAATACCTGGAGTAAGTGGGTGATCGAAGCCGAGACATGAGTTACGGGAGTGGCTTCTACGAGGCGACTATAGCAGTGATCGCTTAATTGCCAGCCAAACTCGGTTACGTAGTGAATTGCCTTTCTAAACTCCAGCAGGACACATGAACAGTTTTATAAGCTCGTTGTTGCGAGTGCCAATAAGACAGCGGTATATAAAATGCCATTCAACTTTATTTAGATTGTTTTAAAATGAAAAGCACGTTAGATTTGTTTGCAAGGCAAGAAGTAAAATTGTCCTGTGTAACGCAGCAATCAGCCACCCAGGAGCTTTGTGCACGAGGATTGGTTGCAGCATGCAGAGTATATGCAAGCGATAGATAGTTAACTTGGAAAGACATTTAAGTTATAGACATGGGGCAGAAAAAAAGCCTTGTATTTAGCTAAAGACTTTAAAATAAGACATCAAGTGAATTCGACAATTCATCTCATTATAAACATTTGTGGTTACAAAGGTTTCAATAGATTACCACGTTACACTTGAAGTGCATAGTTTAAGATATTACAAATAAGAAACACATCTGTCTTACGAGTCTTATCCTTTAAAAAACAAAGTTAAATGAGTTTTACCTGAACATACAATAAGGAGAAGCAAGATATTCACATGGAATGATTCAATTACCCACTTCCTGGAAGCTTTCAACACAGAGTTTGCGGCGCAGCATCAATAAGTTAATGAAAGCATAACAAGAATTTTAATACAGAACTTCTGCGAGCAGAACTTCAATGTGCAGTGAATGTTGACGAGCACCGGCGCTCGGTTGAGCCTTTAACGGCTAAGGAGGGAATTAATCAAGGATGGCAGCGCGTAATGCAAGCGCTTTAATTAAGGCGCTCGACGGAGTGTAAACCATTTACTGGGGTCGCAATTCAGTGTTTGCGCATGACACCAAACCACGAGCTAAACGTAAGGAAATGTCGGCGCTAGGAAGCCATGGAACTCCTTCATACGATACGATGGTCACTGGTCACCTAATCAAATATAAAGTGACGCTCATAAAAGCTACAGAAGAGCCGCTTTTAGCCGAATGGGATTATCAGGCTTGAAACTCGAACTGAAATTAGGACACTGCAACTTACAGCGTAAAGTAGGTATGGATTGACGGAAAATTTGTATGGAGAGCTTAAAACATTACAGCGTATATCAGAGGTCCCATACTCCGATGTCATATCGAAATGCTATAAATTTAAAAAGAAAATATCCTTTTAAAAGCAATGATAGCTTTCCTCTATGCTTTTCATGTATCGTTTTTCGACCCGAGATCCATCGTGCCGACCTAAGTGGTTAACAAACAAGAGTTTGCAACACACATTCAAAAGTTACGCACAAGTGTCATCTAATGAGAATTGCGCAGGGTTGTGCGTCCTCGTGTAACGTGCTGAGCGAGCTATGTTCAGTTAGCTCGCCCATAACTACATCAATCAAAACTCATATGAGCTTTAGCAGGGTGCCACAAATGTGCACTTGACTAATGATGGGTCCAGCAAAGCGGAACTGTAGTACACACAGAAGTTCGGATTATTTATTACTCGAATGATTATCAACCTGGAATTGTGAAACGTGATTACATGGAAGAAATGAGACTCTGCAAGAGATAAAACAAATAGCTCTAGAAAAAAGCCTTAAATTTAATGAATCGAATTTAATCGAATTCGTACAATTAATGAGCGTCATAAATAAATGGAAACATTCGACTGAAGATAATTCATAACGAAGTAGATCGTATGTGCACCAGGCCACGGAAGGGCCAAGACCTCGCAAGTACATACATTAATGCTGGGTTAGCAATTGAGCTCAATTGACCCGAAGCATTTAAGGACGCTCTGCACTCGGGCAACGAACTTCATGATTAAGGCAGTCAATTTAACAAAGCCACGGCGGCTGCCGCGCACTAACGATAGCTAATATACAGAATCTCGGCAACGGACCACAATAAACTGAAGACAAAATCGGTAGGGTGTTCGGGTATAGTGCATAGGTAAAAACATAATAGCTTTCTTCATCGGGGCTAACGTATTACGTATTTTCCATCCGTATTTTTAAGTATTACGTGAAATACGTATGAACAATACGTATTTTCATACGTATTTTTCAACTTGAATCAACGTCAAATTTTCAACTGAACGAAGGTTGGCAGATGGAGTCACGATATCGCAATTTGTTACGAGTATCCGAGTCCGGAACTGGAAACCAAAATAATATATTTTGAAGCCAGTTAAGCTCTCATTTCAGAAATGGATTCCTTTTAAAATGCAAAAGAAGGCAACTGAGCTGGGGTTGGGCTCCATTGTGATCAGCTAAATGAATGAGAGCATTAGTGTACTTTCGATGGGAATTAAAGGATTCAAATTGTTCTTGATAAGGGCAAAAGCAGCAATTTAAATTACTATCCGATAGCGATGCAAGTCATTACATGAAATTTGAACTCGCGGAAAAATCCCGAGCAGTTTGTGAGCATCAAAAACGTGGATGCAAGCGAAACAAGGTTGTTCAGTATTTATCGAGCAATGTTGAAGAAGAGTCGTATGAGCAGCAGCAGCAGCAGCGCCAGTCGGCACGCTGGCACCTGGTAAACCTATTGATTTCTTAACCCAGGTGAGACAGCCAAGTCTGGACGACACAGCCGCACAGCAACACCGAGCCATGCAATTCTGCGTCGAGACAGAAGGACCATGCGCTGTGCAATATGTCACGGAGTTCGTGACGCAGAATGTTGCAAGAGCTGGAGAGCAGTTTAGTAAATTATACTGAGTAGATATTCAAACCTAATAATAGTAATAACGCTGTATCAGATTAGCAAATAGTCATAATTTTTTTCGCTCAACACTATAGCGTCCAGAGGTTTCCAGAACTTTTGGCCTCGCAGGTCTTTCGCCAACGCACTGCGCTGCTACGAAATCTAGCTTCAATCCGGCTCACGACGCACGTCGTATGCCGGGGAGCAATTTTGGAATGCTTACTCTCTCTCTTCTTCTCTCTGTCAGCCCAAGTCTCAAGACTTCGCTGGATTATGGCGTGGATTTCGTGGGCATAGGATGACCCGGCTAATAGTTTGACGGTTATTGGTAACATTGGTGATAAGCCCAAGAAGCCTTATTACCTTATTTTTTTATCATCAGACATTCGTGATATTCTTAAACTAAAATGACAATAGGTCGTGAAATGTAGATTGACCAGTCAATTAGAAGCTAGTTTCGTGACGAACATCCAAAAACAAACCGGACGAACCATACCTAAACATGTCTTAAAGAAGTGCCAACTTAGTCTACCCGAGTGGCGAGCATCACAGAACCGTCTTGCAAGATTCAACCACTCAAATTAATCCTGCTATAAATGTCAACTTTGGTCTCTAGCTCCAATTATCTCCAATCTTCTAAAAAATACTATAAAGAATGTGCACAGACGATAACAAGGCCAAAAGCATGCGCATGGAGAAGGAAACGACGTTTGGTGATGACTGCAGCCAAGTAAGCAGCACCGCTCATTACGCTCGGTGCATGGCGGCCCATCCAAATGTAATTGTCTATCGCAATCGAATGGCAGGCTTAATTATCCACGGTATAAACTATCAAAAGGTCGGTTATAATTAGCAAAGGGTATTGACCATGTGATGGAGCTGCCGAACATTCTGATGCCAATATTTACACGTATCATTCCCACAAGTAAAATAAAGTGATTTTATGTGTTTAAAACATGGGAAAGACGCAAGCTCAAGCCGAGATGCCCACTAACATCTTTTTAAAAATCACAGTTATCACTCCATATCAAATTGAATATCACGAAAATGAAATGAATTAATAATGAAAAATTCACATTCATGCAACACACTATATATATTTATTGAAAATTTCTTCAGGTCAAGATTTCGGAATCATGCAGCAATCCAAGTTTCCATTCTCTGACCGGATGGTAAGGTGGCAATAGAGTATGACCAGCAGCCGGTTTTAAAAGAAGGCTCAAAAAAGAGCCTCTCGGCTGATGGCATTTTATAGCGAGCTTCTATGATACAGCCTCAGCAGCACCTATTTGTGAGACCAGCGAAGTAAGGTCTCTATAATAGGATCGAAGGTACTCTAAAATACCACTGCAGTAAAAGGCGCTTTGGACTCCCATGTCGAACTCAGGAAATAAGAACGAAAAAATAACATCGAAACTATGAATAAGGCATGTAGACCAAAGAATTATGCGCAAATTTTTCAATAGCAGGTAATTCAAGCCTGTTTCGCATGATATAAAATCAATTAATTAGACATACGCGCGCGTGGCAGAATTTTCAATCATGGAAAATTCTCCACACATCAAATGATGACGAGCATGACATATTCAATATTTTGTGGCCTTATTCATGCAATGATCTAAATTGAAAGATGTCATTGAATGGTTAGGCAAAAAAGCAGTGACAAAGGTACAAGAGGTATTGCGAGGCTGATCAAGAAGATTGTCATGAGCGGTTGTCAAGGCAATGGAAGCCTTACATGCTCGAGAGCACAGCCAGCTAGCATATTACTTAACTTGACATGGTCACCTTTATTTACAGCGGCAGGAACAATTCAAGTTCATCGAGAACATAACACTACAATGAACATGGATTATAATCCTCGATTATTATGGTCCAATGGCTTGTAGTGGTGGATAATTATCATCGAATTTGAGTTCTAGAGTAAACGAAGAGAAACTGTTTAGAGAAGTTAAAAAAGTTGAAGTAATGTTAACGCTTTAGTCGATTGCATTCAATAAATGGTGCTCGAATATAAAAAACCACGCAAACCAGAAAGTCTATTTCACGATCAAGCATGCAGAAAACTTGGAAATGAAAATCTACGGAATTTAGAACTGACATTTAAATTACTTTTTCTGCCAATACAAAAATAGTATAAATCAAGATTTCTCACGAAATAAGTAGAAAAATTTTAAATATTGTGATAAAGACTAGAAGAATACCCTGAGAAATAGAGAAATAAGGAAAAGTAATGATACAATTGCAACAATATTTTCAAAATAATCTCATACAGAAGCACGTCTAATGCATTGTTATGCCTGAACATTCAAGAAATAGAATAAGGCGTAATTTTCGTTGAACTTGGAAGCGAAAATTTGAAACGAACCGATAAACGAGTTCGTGTATGAGAGAGCGGAGCACAAGGGAGTATAGGGCCAATTATAGGTTAAGCCTCGGCAGAAGCGAGGCAGCATGGAAGGCAATAGAGCCGTGGCATGGCGATGCCAGCAGACAAGTATGAAGATGAGCGACTCGCCGAGCGCAATGAGGACTAGTGTCTGGCTCGCAACACGGGCAAAACACCAGCGAGTTCCTTGAGACTCCGTTAACTTCGTGTAAGTTTAGATTTAGGAAAATCCCATCGATATTTACTGCTTTTTACTGTACACACGGTCAAGAAAAAAAATCTATAGAATAATTAAATTATTTCACATGTAGTTGATTCCAGTTGTCAGATCATAGCACATAGGATATTTATGCGGATTTTCAACTTCCGAGATATTAAGCTTAAACGATGGAACATTATCGAATTTTTACAGAAATGTATCGATGCTCTTACTGGTAAACTGAAAGAGTGAAATGAGTTCATAGTTCATACATATCAGGAACTGTAGGGCGGCTACAAATATCCGCGAAATTGCTCTAAAGAACTGGTGACAAAATAGACCTCCAAAATACACCGAATACAAATACGAAGCATAGATCAAATCAAATAAATTTTATGTTTTGTCTCCAAATTATTGTAGACCTCACCTACTGCGCTCTGACCAGCCTCCTGTGGCGTGCGATCTCTGGAGCGGTGGACGCGATGTCTTCCTAAGCAGAGGAGACGGAGGCGGCAGAGGATGAGACTCAACGCAGGAGCTGTTGACGGAGCTTCTCCTGGAGAGTGGCGTCGAGGGCGAGGTGTGACACATAACAGTAGGGGAAGGAAAGAACCCCGGCACAGGCGAAATGCGTGACGGGCAAGGCGAAGTGTTCAGAGACCGGGACATTACAGAAGGCACGGACGTCCAACAACCGGGAACGGGGGAGCGACATGGGTTCGGGGAGCGAGGAGGAGCAGGGGACCAGCTTTGAGCGCCCGAGCACCAGGGCGGGACGGGCGACAAGGAAAGAATGGGTGAACGCGGAGGTATTGGAGACCGAGGAGGAATTGGTGAACGGCATGGAACTGGTGAGAGACGAAAGATGGGCGATGAGGCGCACGAAGACCTATGGCTAGGTGACGGCGGAGGACATAACCGCGAGTGCGAGGGTGTAGGAACTGGAACAACGAGGGGAGAAAGGTGAGAGGAGCTCGGATTGCCGAGTTCAGCTGGTGAGTCGTACGAGGAAGGTCCGCTCGTGCTAGATGAAGAGGAAGAAGAAGAAGAAGAAGGTGAACCCTCGATACCGGGAGGTGGATAAGTATTGCTGCGTAGATCCCGCAGGTTTACGCGCGGTACGTCCAGACTGTATTTATAATTTGGTGATTGCAGCGCGTGAGCAGGCCTGGCTCCGAGCAGACAAGGGCTCGGAGGAGGTTGAAGCAAGTCATGGCTGCCGTGACACGCAGTACTTTGGGGAGGTGGTGGAGTCGAGGAGATGTTAGGAGCGGCAGGCAATATGCGCCCACCAATCCCGCCAATGGTGTGGTGGCGGGGCAGTCCGGGAAGCTGTCGGTGGTGGTGGAGAGAGTCCGAGCGCCCAAGAGCGGATGCGTGAGAAAAATGTCCACCTGAATGAGGTCGAGAAGTTGGCGGTGATGCATGAATTGAGCTTGAGTACAGAGACATAGTAGGATGCTTAGAGGGCGACACAGGGGCGATTAGATCCAAAGACGGATGTGACGAATGATGGTCAACAAATAGCGAATCTTTCTGGCTTGGATGATTCGACAGGCTCGTATGAGTAGAGGAATTTCGGGAAGGGCTACGATGAAAAGGTGAAGAAGTTTGCGCGTAGCCGTGAGACGGCGATGTGTGCAAGTGCCTCTCAGCGGCATGATGAGGAGGTGGGGTAGAGAGCGCGCCGTGCAAGGTAGGCAGCGATCTACACGCTGAACTCGGGCCAGGTGTGGCCGGCAATCGAGCGTGATGCTGGTGGGACGGTAAGCATGAAGGTATGCTGAACACGGTCTTCTCGTGCCCGTGATGCGAGCCCACATGAGGTACAAGGTTATGGGACTCACTGCCATGAGAGTTGGTGTGATGCAGTGGGTAATGACAGCCTCCGCTTCCTGCTTGTGTTGCCACAGCTCCCGGCGTTACAGGAGGTGATGCAGATGATCCCAAGGATCGCGACGACACCAAGCGTCTGGCGGGACCTGGATGCGGTGTGCCATGAGCGAGCGAGTTTTTGGTCGCCGTACCGCTCCCTGAACTAGGGAGTGAGAGTGAGGGCACCGAAAGTGGATTGAAAATGTCATCTGGGACAGAAGATGTGGCCACCGACGCCCCGCAGGAAGACAAGGGACGGGCCGGAGGCGTAGGCGATGGTGACAGAGATGACCGTTGTTGTCCAGTGGGACAACGCAGTGAAAGCCTCCGCATCATGTCGAGCAAGGGTTCACGTTTCAATCCAGGCTAATTGATGTGACGTGTCCGCAATGTGACAACAAAGAAGGGTCGGGCATTTCAGGGAAAAGGAGACCACGCTTAAAATAGTTGGAATACTCAGCCTCAAGCAATTTTAACGATATTTGGGCCCATATAGAATGCACAAAATGGTCAATTGCTCCAAAATATCGGACGTATTGAAAGGTTCAGTCGATTATTCATACTTTATACTATTCTATATCAATTCAAACGCAGTTCTTACGTACAAAAGCTCCAAATTCACTAGCTGCATTCAAAGATTATGGTGGAAAAACTTCCAATATTTGTAGATCTTGCTGGTGAGAAAAATTGTTAATTAGGTGCATCCAAAACGAGTCTGACTAAACGAGTTCAGCGAGACGAGCCCATTAATGTGACTAATTAAAATATTATCCTAGAGGGCAGTGTCGAGAGAAAGACGAAGGGTGTGAGTGAGAAGAACGTTGCGCATCAGAATTTCGAATAAGAGGCACTGATCTTCACTGACACTCTGTTAATATATATCGAAAATGTTTTGCACATATTTATTCACATTTATGAAAGTTTATAACACTTACTAAAAACTAATAGCTAGCACCTAACACTAGACTTATAATATTGTTCCCGCCTGCGGAAAAAATTTGAGTGATAATGTAAGTCGTTCTGACATTCGAGTGGAAATTCAAAAACAATATCAAAACCAAAATCAAGATCAAGATTCGGATAAAGAATTAAAAATTCACAATTAGGAATTTAACCAGCTACAAAATACACCGCAGAGACTTCATAGCAGTAGTAACGATTTTTCTATCAGCTCGTAATGTTGATGTCGAGAATTCTACGATTCACACGCCTTGCTGTATGGCCTAACACGCATTTTCACATGCACAAGATTATTTCATAAAAATAACGTGACTAGTGGCTTGCCATTAATCGGAGGTTCACTGATGTCTGGGCTTTCTAAAATAACAATTGTTAACGACTAAACGCGGCTCGAGTCTCAGGAATAATAAATGTTAATTTCGAGTTTCATGGCGATCGTATCTTCAGTTTCATATCTGCAATTTGTTTGCATAACATTAAATCCGCACCCATGTCTGCAACTTCCTTGCTTTACATTAAATCCGTACCATTACATTAAATCCGTACCCATTTACATTAAATCCGTACTGCAAGACCTTACAATACGCAATAAAATAATTTGCTGGCAGCTGGACTATTTTAGAGTGGCTGGACACGGCACTGGAGCATCACTGCATCAGGGTCCGTGCATCAGGCTGCTGTTGTGAGCGCACCAAATGCCAACAAAAGGTCGCGCTCAGCCACGTCACACAGCGTCCACGCATCAACGACTTTATCAAATAGGACCGCGAGCTTTACAAAGAACATAGGACCAATCATACAATGAAACAGCCTTCGCTGACATTAGTTGTTCGTCGAGAGTTTATTAGGTTTAAGCTGTAGGTTGTCGACATTTTTGTCGTGATGCATCCGTGAGGTTGTTGCACTATCCAAATGTAGTCTAAAAATTAATTGCAATGCACCGACGAATAATTTCTCATTATTACGGGTCAAATACACGTATTCATGGGTACCACTTGTTATGTACCTTGTCTATACGATACCTTAGCACAAATAGCACACACAAATTATGAAAAATTGTGCATCTCTAAATTTCTGGCGTAATTTACGTCTATTTTTCGTTAACATACAATATGAAAACAACTATGAGCTGAGTTTATAGAGTAATTAAATTATCATCCAACTGTCAATGGAAATGGATTTTAATTTTTAGCCTATGATCAGGACACCTAAATAGCTCTTCAACATAACCAAATACCGAACCTGAGCGACTCAAAAGAAGACAAGAATTTACCTAACTGCTGCATGTCGACGCGATTACCCAGTCCAGAGGACATCAATGAGGTTATGCATCCATCGAAGAAGCAAGCAACTTTAAGATACTCATAATATATGAAATGATAAACGCGAGTAGTCTTCAACTTCACTAGTCAACACAGTCATAAGAAACTCAATAGAAATAAGAAGAGCATACTGGCAGGAAAAACCTTGGAGTCTAATGCTAAGTCGCAGTGCGCCGACCACGCATTACCAGGCAGGTCACATTGAGTTGATTACAACAAGGAAGGCCATAGACGGACAAGCTCAGCAAAAGAGCAACATGAGCGAACGTTGAGGAACGCAAGGTGTGAGTGGTCGATGAGGGGAGGCGCAGTGCGAGAGAGCAGGTATAGAGGGGAGCTTATGATGGCGGCGGGTGCAGAGAGAGGCGTGGTCTGTCCTTACGTGTGTGGAGCGCGTCTATTACGTCCGTATTCAACACGCAATCATCATTGAGTCATCGACACTGAAACACTAAAATTGTGGCAGGGACCACAAGTTACTGTGACATGGGCTTGTTGAGGTGGATATAATTAAGGATCAAATCCTGAATATTCTGGAAATTCCATGACGAGATTTGGCAGTTGTGTGGACTGCGACAGGCTAAGAGGGGGCGAGGAGAATGCGACAGCGGGCGAGTGCGGCACGCAGAGAGCAAGCGCACATCAGGACACTCATGCTAAGGATGAGCGACACATGCAGTTTTGCGAGGCTGCTGACACATGGCGCAGCGGTGAGATACTGATACCAACGAGGTAGGGTACAGGAATTTTGTCCCAAACAAGGTGCAGCGTAATTCCGCTCACACAATTGATAGTAGTAAAATGCTTCTCGATATACGTGGCATGGAGTAATGACGAAATATTGCCAGCTACAATAGATGTGCAGCAGTATTATTCGGTTAAGAAACATGACCAAGCGTACATCATGATTGATAAACAGTGCGAAGAAGCCATGTCGTAATTGATAAGCTAAAGAATGTATTGAAATTTACACTAGTAAATTTGAAGGCTTGTCTACACCCCGTTATTATAGGTATTATAAGCTTCTTAAATTACGGTTGTAGACAATTTTCTACTAATACCCAACGAATTTGAGAGCAATGAAGCAGTGAAACGCTGATAACTCATGAACAACAGCCCACGAATTCGACGTAAACCTTCCCAAAACGTTACGAAATTTAATTGTGAAAATTAGCTTCTGTCGAAATTTAGCACAGTATCGTTTATTATACCCGTATAGTTTATTACTTTTAAGAAAAATTGGCAAATATTTTGGTAATTGCTTTAGAGATTCCAGCCAAACATCGCACAAATAGTGATGAATTAAACACAGTTCGAGTGAACATCGGCAATAGGTCCCCGACAGCGACACCAGCGAGCTGATGGACGATGCCGATACAACCGACGCAAAAAAATTCAATCTTCCCAAAGATAATGTCCAAAATAATTCCTATCTTCCATTAGTGAAAGCCTAAGTTCAGACGTAATTTCTAATTCTATCTGCAACAGCAGCCTCTGGTAAGTGAAATATTTTGGCCTACAACCAACACACTGAGATTGTACATCTTTAGAAGCAATTTATTAAGACTAAAGTGCATCAGTGTCTGCCCAGCTGCTTGGAAAGAAAACATACACTCTGAATTTGAGTGCAAAAAAAAATTGAACGAACACGTTGAGCTTGGCGGCGAGCATCCGTAACTTTAGAGTGCTGCCAGCCTAAAACTTTGGTGAGCACGAAGCATCGTAGTTACTCCACATAACTCTGGAATAAAGATCTAATAAGTGACTCCTGGCTTCGTCTTTCAACTGATAACGTTCATCTGTGAGTTGTAGAACTACAATTGAAATGGTCTAGAACATTGGGCACTTGATACTAAGCTTCCATAAGAGATATAAAATCATGCAAACATAAATAGTTAGAGTGAAGGAGAAGACGAGTCAAACTGTTGGTAGTAGGAGCACTAAGACTTGGGTCCAGGAATTCTAGAGCAGGTTTCGTGTCGGCATCTTTGGATCACGCAACCGTAGGCACGGCTGTCGCGATTATTCTATACTATACATACATTAAAATGCCTCGAAGGCAGAACGCTGCACACCTGAACACATAATGAAGAATGAATTATCCAGAAAAATAATATGCAGACAACAGGAAGTGAGGCACTCAATGGAACGATAACATATTGCATTTTTAATGCATTAATGTTTCATCAGACGGTAGTTCAATCTCGATCCTTTGGAAAGTATCCCAAACATTACTCCTGAATTTCGACATCACGCAATAAATTACTCCGGACAAGAAGAATCTAGTAGATATCTCGTTTTAGGTCGGTAACTTTATAGATTTATTTATTCGGTCACAACAAAACGGGAAAAACAGCATTAAACGAGAGCATCGCAGCACCGGTAATTTAACACAAAATTCATTGCACGGCTATTATTCACAACTAATTTACACCTAAACTTGCTGGCAAAACATCGAACAGAAATAAGCCACCATGATAAATATGACTATATGATCCAAACTTTCGAACACAAAATAATCTTGAAACGCTTGGTCAAGCTCATGACTAAACCAGCCGATGGAATTAAAAAGTACGCATGGACACGCAATTGTTTTGGGGGAATTGTTACTGAACATAGAAGCCAAGTCTTGTATCACTAACTGCAAGCTTTTAGAAAGTTCACAATATTATGGCACTTATTTCAACCGTTCACTTAAAAGCCGAGGCTGAAACTTGCTTGCTGAGTAGTAATCAATATACCGAGAAATAATCGTCACTGTAGCCAGGGCCGTAATCAATGGTTGAAATGGAGGAGAAAATTAATGGAACAACACAACAGTTTATAAAAAATATAATCGGGCCACAGGTGTCATTGTATGTAAAAATGGAAGTACATCCGAACAGGAATCGTTGGAAGCAGCAGTAGTGCCTAAGGCAAGTGGATTCGAGGCTCAGAGGAGCACAACGCCACGACGTGACGACCGCTTCACACCGCGGCTCACAGCACACTGACTGGACTCTTTGATTCTAGGACAAATTGATGGCACTGTGAAGATGCGATCCCAAGTAAACATTTTAACTGAGCGTATTAGTCAACTCCTAGAAAATTTAATTAGCGATAGCAAACAAATGTAAATTTTTGCCATAGGCAACGGCTGTCATTTAATGTTTAACTGCAGTACAGTAAAGTTATCGGTCATGTCGTGAATTGTTTTAAGTTTGAGGGTTGAATCAAATTATGGAGGGAGTGCAACGTACTTTAAAAATCATTGGAAAAATTCATAACGGTATAAGGTTATTTATGCAATCTGTTGCAGACGAATGTCCGCAGATCGGTTTACGAAAAGGTTTAGAATATAACTGATCTAATTTTCCACTCACACACAAAGGTTTAAAATATAACTGGATCTAATTTCCCATGCACACAAAAGGTTTAGAATATAACTGATCTAATTTTCCACTCACACACAAAGGTTTAAAATATAACTGGATCTAATTTCCCATGCACACAAAAGGTTTAAAATACAACTGGATCTAATTTTCCACTCACACGAAAAGTTCAAGAACATAATTGGATCTAACTTCTCACTCGCACAATTATCTTCATCGTTTGTTACAACACTAAAAATATTTAACTCGTCATGCGCAACCCCTCTTTACAGCACCTAGGCGGACTATTCAAGAGCTAATTAATTAAAATTACATTATTGATCTACCTGGTAAACATTATCAATCGGTTAAATTATAAGCCCTTTACAGAAGATAACACCGTGATTACAACATACGTACATGTACTGATAAAAGCAGCACAGGAAAAGTAAGGCAGTATTACGTACGATATCTGAATAGAAGTCGCGTCATTCAGGCCGAGAGATTTCTGGGCGCATGTTAGTCCAAAAAATTCTTGCGCCGAATAAACAAAATGTAAAAGTATTGAATTTGTAGTAACAAGAATACGAGACCAATGACCTCGTGCTGACGTAAATCATCTGATATTTAAGAAGGTCAAGCAGAAACTCTATCTTTAGTTAGTTTGCAAAGACGCGGCAATCGATGCAAGCCGAGCGACTGCATGGCCGAGCTGCTTTCACACAGAAGCGAAGGCAAAAATTTATACAAAACGAAGGCACAAATTTATTCGTTTGTCCAGCGACATACCTAACCGTCATTTGCAACCCATTCCTTAGAAATACGATCATGATGACACTGCAGAAAGATGCATTTAAGCAGTTCAATTTTAAAGAAAGACAACTTGAATCCTCCGAAGTTCTAGGATTCACTTGAAATTCGAGCATCATTATTTCGTAGGAGTGACTTTCAGAGGCAAAATAAAAACGGTGACTCATTTAATTGCAAAAAAGCTGAACTCAAACATAGTGAATAGAACACGTAATCATAATTGATACAACTAATAATAATTCAGCTAGGTAGATTAAAAAAAATTTTAATCGAACCTGCAGACATTTACGAACTCATTTTCAAAATATTTATGGAGCGGTTTATAAGGTCACCTATACAGAGTATATCAATGGAAATAATTGATGCAATATTTGCAGTTGCACCAGCAAACTGAAGGTCATCCAAAACCAGGTTGCTTCATCGTCAGCTGGTCATCCAAAACCAGATTGCTTTAGTTAAATAATTGCTGAAGCGTGAACGCGTTTTGAGCACACTTGCAGGCACCGGCACACTTGCGCGCTTACTTCAGTAGCAGGATCCGATGAGGCAGCGGTGCCCCAATAGAGAAGCTGATTTACGTTCGGTCCGAGTCCTAGGCGGTTCCTAATTCAGGCTCGCCACCAACTAAAAATTTTGATAGGGGAAGCAATTGAACATAATGGTAGAAGGTTATTTATTTATAATTATGCAATCTGTTGAGATGAATGTCGCGATCGGTTCACGAAAAATTTAGTATGAAACTGAATCGATTATCCTACTAACACGATCATCTTTATCATTCGAAAGAACACGAAAGATATTTGGGGACAAATCAACATGGAAATAATCATTTTCTCAGTGATTTTTTAGCCAAGACTAATGATTGAACAAATGGGCAGCGCCGACGTATAAGGTATGTACTAAGTAAAGGTCCAGGCGTGGTTATTTCTCATTTCTAATTCCTATCTCATAATCGAATTAGAAATGTCAAAAAAATAACGTAGGTAATAAGGGGTCGAAGAGAGATTGCAAGATTTACGAATAGTTTATAGGAGTTTATAAAATGCGAGGATAAAATCCCGGAGATTTTATTAAAAGTCGAGGTCATGCGGTAAAATTGCTGCTAAATAACGAAAAGAAATCTCTATAGCCACATAAAATTGAATTATTTCAGGTCCCATTAGTTAAAAACCATTCTAATTGCAAGGCATCGTGGGTTGAAATCATTTGACATAAAAAAAACTAGTCTCGGCCATTGGTAACGCTAAACAAGCCGGCTTTTATGAGTAACAAATGCGAAGGCCCTGACACACGTGTCGGAGTTGAAGCTGTCCTGCTCTAAGCTTAGCCAGAAACTTGTGCGCTACAAGTGGCAGTGACATTTTCTCTGGCATTGAATGCCTAAACCTCATGAAACCTGGTTAATATAGAAGTTTTATAAAGAGATAAGTTAAGTTTTAATCTGGATCCTAGGGGTGCCGAGATTTAATTTTGTGCGATGGCTTCAATAGCTAAGCTCTACTGAGTTTAATGTTCAGATATATTTTACAAATTACGGACAAATGCTTGATTTATGTTTCACTATTAAATGGAAGTTTCGTCCTAGAAAACAACTTAAACATTCTTAGCAGGCGCCATTTTAGGTTCCCACGTAAGTAACGTCCTGCCTAACGAACCATTTTTTAGATCTACAATATCAAAAGATTATAATAACGCAAATCGATTGGTCTAGGACTCAGGGATAGTATTTCAGATAGTATAGGATACGCTCTTAAAACATAGGCATTTTCACGGTTGGAGAAACAGATTACAGGCAAGTGCCGTCATGTCACTTGTCGCGGAGGTTTTTTTTGCAAATTAATCATCACATTAATGATGGAAAAAGTAAACTTCCTATCTTCATTATTACTGGCGATAATTAAGAAGCTGACATATTCTTCAGTAACAAAAATTTTGGAAGCCAGCACTTATTAGTGCTGAATTTAAACACCAAAAGGCATTTGAAACGAGCTCTTGATCCATTTCATCAACAATATCAAACGCTTTGCATTCAGTGCCTAGACATTACCTCAAGCAAGATATTAAAACGATAACTTGACTAATCCACGGCAACTCCTTGCACATGCATATCTTGATTGTTATTCTGAAACGAAACTCGCATCAAAAGGACATAATTAACTCTCAGTGCGCATCTCTGTGCCTGAGAAGGGCTATGAGGTACATGCTAATGAAGCTCTCGTCGTAGCTGGATTACGAGTGACCAAGTCGCTGCTGTGATGAAGGACGTCTTCTTAGACACCAATATGCTAATGATGTTTAGGCGAGATTATGCGTCAGATTAGACGTAAGGTAAATGAACAGCCGCTGGCAATATTACAACACGCAAGTTATTTCAGCTCCAAATAGCTGTTAATCGAAGAAATGAATAAGTTGACTAGGAGAGTACGATGCTAACAAATAAACTGCAAGAATGTAGATTATCAGTGAAATTTAAATTGCATTCCTCATATTAGTTCCATTCATACCGGCGTTGTATTCATCAAATGCTCTAGTTAAGCTCGCAAGCGTTCAATAGCATACGTTACACGGGGAGATTAGCGGGTAAAAACCTTAACCGAAAAATAGGTATCCATCGCAACCAAGAGAACTCCCATAACCTCAGCGAAGGAACGGAAATATTTGAAATACCAAAATCCTATTTTAACTCTTGTTTGATTTACATATTAAAATCAAACTGAATTATTTGAAACACTAAAAACTTATTTTAACTCTTGTTCGATTGACATATTACAATCTAACGAAAATATTTGAAATATTAAAATCCTATTTCAACTCTTATTCGATTGACATATTAAAATCTAACGGAAATATTTAAAATATTAAAATCCTATTTCAACTCTTATTCGATTGACATATTAAAATCTAACAAAGTTATACTGAAACCTGATGAGGGGTTTCCAGGCCCCTGAGACCAGTACGCGACTTTGATTGAAGGCTGCGCGAAGTTAGGCGAATGAGCTATGATTAATGCGAGACGAATGACGGCTAACTTTGTGATGGAATAAAATTGCAGACTTTTCCTTGTCATTGAGCAGTTCACTCCACGAAGCATCTCGAGACTGAAGAATTGTTTTATTATGAATGAAAAAATAGGTTTTAACTTAGTAGACAATGAACTAATATTTCAAGTTATAATGAATATCATGGGGAACATGAACTTGTGAATGCAACCTTAATCATCAAAGAAAAGAAAGCCTTATTTCGTTACAGCACCAATTGCTCAACTCTTTCCTTGACAATCTTTTAGGCATATGATAACTTAACAGTCGCGTTTATGTATGAATAGCCAGTGATATTTTTATCTCAAGAAAACAATGTGAAAAAATAATAATTGCTGACCTTTTCGCTAAACCCGAAAAACTAAAAACAATTTTCCTTTTTTTACGATGACATCACTCTTAATCGAGGTTCAGTATAGCTCACGAGTATAGCAGGAGGCATAGAAAAATTTTATTTGTGTTAAATGAGCGACATCCTTGTCATAGAGAAAATGGCTAAGACGCGCAGGTAAATGAGTTAATAGTTTATAGAAAAAACAATGTCGAGCTTTGAGCAATCCAACATAAAAGGCATGAAAGCAGGACATCTCTAGAATGAGCTCACCAAGAGAATACGCAAAAACCCTGAAAAACATCTTCGGTTGTTGCAAAATCGTCACAATAAAAAAAGGTGCTTGCTATCCTTCATTATTTGAAAGTGTACATGCACACAATGAATGATTATTGTCACAAAAGATAATATTCGGTTAAAAGATAACGCAATAGATACGTGAAAGCCACGAAGATATTTTTCCATTTTTTAGGGTTGCTAGGAGTAAGTGTTCTAATCCCGAAAAAGCCCACTAAAATACCTATGCGGAGTAAGATCACAAGATCACAGGTAACATAAGTGAAAGCAAAAAAATAAAACCCATGAAAATTTTGAGAGTGAGAACACAGGTACGTGAATGCAAAAAAAAAAACACACACACAAAAATGTGCAAAGCAAGAACAGAGGTAGACGAAAGCATAAGATATGTGAAGTAAGAACAGATGTAGATGAACGCATAAGATATCATGTGAAGTAAGAACAGAGGTAGATGAAAGCATAAGATATTATGTGAATTATAAACAGAGGTAGTTCAAAGCTTAAGATATTATGTGAAGTGAGAACACAGAAAGATGAACGCATAACAACCCGTGAAAATATTTTGCGGAGCGAGAAAAAATTTTGCTACATGATAGGTAGCAACACCCACGAAAGTAGGTAGGGTACAGGTGAAGAGCCAAAAGCCACACCGATGCAATACATGGACAACAAACCAGAGGAGTGAGACGCCACACCAACAGACACTCACCCATTGGGGATGAGAGGCGAGATTGGAGAGACACGACGTGAACCGTGAGGGATCAGAGGCAGAACCAAAGGTTGCAGTGGGAAGGCAGCGACAGCTCCCGGCACTGGGCTTTTAGACCTGAGCACATCATTATTTTTGTTATTGAGTTCCCTCGCGGCGGGGCCTGGGCACACCACATGACGCCACATCAAAAGAAAGTCAGGACAAACGGACTAACAAAAAAGACAAGACTCTGAAACACACTCCCACACAACATATATAAATACGGGTATAACATAGCTCATGAACATATGGAAGCGATGAACTTCATCTCAATAACATCGAGATTTCTTGAGGTAACAAACGAAAGTTCTATGAAACTATGTTGACTTCCACGCACACTACAAATACAACTTCTTTTAAATTATTTTCTGTTTAAAATCAAGATGTAACAAATTCTGAAAGTTTTCTGATGCGAATATACAATACAGGGATGAACCCCATGAGATTTGACGATTCATGCATAGCCGCCAGCAGGGCGATTACGAGGCCTAACAAGCAGACAACTCGACATCATCCAATACGAGCTAAAATTGGGCTTATGGGCGTGACTTGCATCACAAAATACAACACGAAATTACAAAACTTCAAATAACAAATTCCAAAAACAACAAAGTGAGCGTAATCACTGTACAAACAAGCGGCTGAACAAATGAATTACAAAGGGCGTTTCGAGGCGTAAGTCCAACGGGCGTACATTTGATTAAAGTCGGTGATACTCGAGCCGACGCACGACACGTCAGCCTTCGCCTCTCAAACAATTACTTTTCAACATAACAAAGCACTCAAACGCAGAAATTTTTGAAATCAAACGGCACTTTCCTGGAATGGCATTCATCATTGGATTTGGGCCATTCGGAAGTTTTACCACTCGCTCACTCTACAGTACAGGTATTTAGATATTAAATTATTTTATAGTTTCGAATCCGATTTAGGTCTGCGAGATTTGAGCATAATTTAGCCTTACATAAAAGTTAAAATCCATCACGCGCCTGAAATTTTATAACTATTCTAGAGTCGGGTAATAAAATACATGTCGTTACAAGTTACAGCGGAACACGAAAAAAAACAATACATACCGAGAACAAGGAAGAAAAATTTGTATGGTTACCGCTGGACAGTAATATTTTCTTTCGGAGAGAGTCAAAGCCTTCACAAAAAACTTTTATAGGAGTAGCCAATACTAAAGAATTGTACATAAAGTGGTAAACAAAATAAACTAGCTGTGAGTGCATGTCAAAATGAAAACTAGCTGTGATAGTGCATGTCAAGATGTAGCTAAAATACCCGTCGAACAATCAATTAACTACTCACTGGGAAAGTTCTCGCTGCACGAAACGCTTAGTAAGAACTGGACTTCGTTCAGATATTATTCGCCCTATTCAAAGTAAATAGTCCATCATTAGAATGGAAATGGTGTGAGAGGTGACCTTTATAAATACTCACAGTTGACAGCAACATTGCACAGCCAAAACCACCAAGGCAGCACTTACCTGTAAATAAAAAAAGTACAGAGGTTTTAAGTCACCATTTAACGAAACCGTCATGATATGCTGCCAATAGTTACAATCACCGTTATAATGTGAGAGCTGTCATTATAATCGACGGTCTCTCAGAACAATACATATTAGGAGTAATCTTGGATGCAAGAATAAAACAAACATTAAAGTATAGCTTGAGGGAAGCTGGCTTTATTGATATAACGACTAGTATCTGACAGTGTATTGATTCCTGAATAAATAAATTTTCGAGCAATTTGGCAATCAATTTTTCAAAGGCAGCACGTCATAAACCGTCAATAGTAGAGTCACGGTTTTGCATAAATGAAAAAGCAGAGGCCAGGCAGTGCAGATGGCACAGCTGTTTCCACTGAAAGTGCAGCTGCGTCCATTACAAAATTATGATATTAATGCCATTATCCGGATGCTTAATTTGATGTTCAGTTGCTCGTACCTGCTACTCTTACACGTTGGGTCCTTGTAACTAACGCAATTTGTTCCTTTCAGCACGTACCTTGTGGATCTTATAAACGCAAGCGTCCTGATAAAATTCTATCAAAATACACGGTAAAAATTACTCACCGCTATGAAGACACGATTTCACGCAATAAATTATAGACCACATTTCCTGGCAAGGCAAGGCGACTTTGAGGTGTAAAATATGATAAGGGAAAACTTTGTGAATCATCCGGAAGTGTTTACGATACACTCAAGAAAGTGATAGCTTTGCCTACAAATTTCAAGCTTTATTGACAGTAGCAAAAATTTTTATGCATTCCTCAAGAAAGCATTAATGTATCGGTCTCAAATTTTGGCGGGCAAATAACTTTCACACTTCACGTATCAATAACATCATGGATCATTTTTCGATTTTTTCCGCTGATGAAAATTTCAGCGACAAATAACCATGAATTTTTTGCAGTATTTAGATGTAACAGTAGCTGCAAACGAGATGTGTAACGAGTGATGAGCAGGCACAGAGCAGCGCAAGCCGTGCCGGTATAGCAGTTTCAAGATGTCGTCTTGAACCGACTCCAGCCGAGACCTCCAAGCCAATACACCCACGTGACAGCCAAACAAGCGCCCACAACATCAGCAGCACTTCTACAACTAATTCCATTGAATAAAACTCGGTCGCTCTTACCAGATACACACACCTACAATGCTGAGAACATGCAAGCGAGTCCTGAAGCGAATGGAAACCCACCAGTGTAGAGAGGAAAATAGCGAAATCGATGGATTTTAACAAATAATAATAACTGAACTCATGAATGCAAAAATATTGAAGATGGTTCAGAGTAATCTGCACAATACGCAAACAAGAGCGACGCAACAGAAATGCAAACACAACTTCGAAAGCTTATCACATACATAGTAAAATTTTATTTAAAAAAAAGCCGCTCTTATGACATACCGGTACACCAGGATTGTCAATGTGCTGAAGGCCTGAAACAACAGTTGGAATTGTCTACACATGATATAAACCCACATTTTAATCATTTAATACATACAATTTTGCTGTTGAAAACTAAAGCTCGGGATATATTGTTTGCAGACCATCCTATTGGGGACAATAAAACTAACGTCAAACAACAGCCGCATGGTGTCATTTGGCAAGCAAGCATAAAGAATCAATCTAGAAGCTGACTTGGAATCGAGGATATGAGTGATGCCTGTTCATCGAATGTCTCACATTTTACTATGTTTAATTAAATTTTCAATAATTAATACCTACAACAATAAAAATCTTCAATAAAACTTGATTACCAGCTGCACGTCCGCGATGCTTTACATTGCGTCTAAGCCACACGTGGCTACACGCATGGCAACTGAGACGGTTCGTAACAAACGAGGTTTCCTTGCACCTTATTTTTACAACTGACCAGTCGACGCTTGATGTCAGACTTAAAGATATAGAGTTGCGGTGAAGTTTCTCGAGGCGGCCGAGTGCGACGGTTCATTGTATGTCTTTGCGGGATGGTGCGGACTAAAAATTAATAGCAATCAACGCCGAATAAGTGATATTTTGGAAATTCAAATGGGGTTTTCTGGATGCAAGTAGAACTGAAAATATTTTTGTAACGTTCAGACCAAATCATACAAATGATTTTGCGCATCGAAATGAAACGCGCAAAAAAAAAATCCGCATCTAAATGAAACGACAGCGATTTCTTCTATATTGTTAGCATGATTTGAACTGTCTACTTACGACTATTCAGCATGAGCTTTGTTGCAAGAACTGGAATGTTTGGTTGTAGACCAGGACTAGACACTAGAGGAAGGAATAGACTGGAGGAATTTGAATACGAGGGGGCTTCTAAATGTTCGTGGAAAAACAACAGTTTTATGAGGTTTATTTTCATGAATATGCTCTATCTAGGTCGATACATTTCTGTAAATGGTGATACCAGTCATTTAGTCCGTCGGTGTTAAACTCAAAAGTCTATCGGTGTTCAAATCATACGATTTGAGCCATCTTTTGACAGCTCTTTTTGCGGGTTCTATTGATTGAAATGACCTGTCACTGACTTTCAGGTTTGGAAACAAAAAAAAAGTCGGATGAGGCCAAGTCGGTCCTATTAAGTGGATGTCGAATGATTTACCATCGAAATTCGCGTATCACAGCCCCTGTCTACCGAGCGTCATGTGCGAGTGCCTTGTGGTGGGAGAGTGAGCTATAAAGATGCTGCTTTCCACGACGTTTTTTCGACGATTTTCTATGAAAATTTAATCAACATCTCTTAATAATAAACAGCCGTAATATTTTTCTTGTTCTCGAGGATATCGAATAATAAAATCCCCTCTTCGTCCCAGAAAAACGTCCTTCTTGAACGCTCAGATTTTTCTTTGACGGACCCATTTCCTCACCTGCATGTGCATCCACAGTTTCGATCGAGTTTTGTCCTAAGGACGGCACTGGTAAATACGTTTTTCATCCCCGGACACAATGCGCGTTAGAAAAAGGGTTCTCATCAATCTTTTTTCAAAATTTTCATAATAAGATCTGCCCTCGATTCCTGCTGATATGGGCTCAACAGCCTGGGATCCTCATTAGCAGAGGGCTTACTCAGTCCCAAACTGCTCACCAGAATTTTGTGTGCGGAACTTACGGAGATGTTGAGTGTGTCTGCTCATGACTATAGGTTATTCACCTATCTTTGTCGATGAGATCACGAGCAGCAATGATGATCATCAATATTTTCCCCACAAACTGATGTGCGTGGCTTAGCTCTGCGAGGGTTATCTTTGATCTCATTTCTCATGTTTCTGAAACGACTGATACATTTGTAGCTCGCTGATTTCTTTGAGGCACTGCCAGTATAAACTTATTCCAGAGAGTCTATGATTTGACTGTTCTTCCATGCACCCAAGCTTTATCATGATTTTGATGTTTGACCTGGTCTCGATTACGGCAGATACCATGTTGCATGAACGGTTGTTGATGTAGAGCAGCGCACCGTGTTTGTAACATTTATTTTTAGGGGCCATATATGTCAGTATACAAGCTATAAAACAGATATACATGATCGTTCTGGTGCATTGGCATCATATTATTTTATTGGTATTTTCAGTTATATACATTTTCAACGCAGTTTTCGAAGCATCCTCATATCTGTTGTTCTACAATAAAGAACGAAATATAATAAAAGCATTTGAATATTTTGATGGCAATCCAAAAAGTTTCTCTATCTATAATATACGATCAGATAATTTCAAGTTTCATTGCCACCACAAGAATCACAATTCCAAGGATAGGAATTGTAAATAGGAATTTTCCAGGTCTCAAGAACTAACTTTTGTACGTACTTGCTCGTTAATGTCATCGGTAACACCTCCCTAGAACGTCACAATCATGTTCTACAGTGGGATTGATTACCTGATGCAACAAACGATCTTGGATAATCATCGGAAAAAAAGATTGTTAAGCTAAGCGATTTCCACAATATTGCTGCGCAATTAATTCAACTCAACCTATCCTAATCTCTCCTTGTCATATGCTTTCAAAATTCTCAAAAATCTACACGAATATTGAATGTACATATTTTTCTAAATTGAATATTACTATAAAAAAGGGTTATTTCTAATTCAATTACTCTGAATAAAAATTTAGAAATAGAATTATTATTTTTTCACGTGTTTTAATTTAAATCGATCTCTGAATTGTGCGAACAATGAGTGCAAATTTGACCATAAAACATGTCTGTGAAAACAGCATAAACGAAAATATGGCCACGGAAATACGCGTGTGGCACAGATATTTTATAACCTAGTTAATCGCCAAAGCTTAAGTTAAGTCAAGCTTACCAGACAAGTGCCAAAGATTACCAAACAATTGTCAAAGCTTAACATAAGGCAATGAATTTTCCAGGTTTAACATTGAGGTAATCGGTGAACTAATTTCCACTGCGACTGAAGAATTGCCCTCAAGGCCTGAGTTTCAGAGGGCAGTGTTACGCGCTGCGCCAACTCGAAATGTCCCAAGAATTATTTAGAAAATATATTGAAACAAATAAAAGGCAAGTAAACTAAGACGCTGAACACACCATTTGATCCAATAAAAAGTAATGATATCTGAGTGTCTAAAATTGACTGATGCAGCAGGAAACGATCTCCGTTGGACTGTATTTCTTCCTAAACTCGAAAATACGAGTAAGGGATGAGGATGTGTATTATAGTTAAGCAGAAAATGCAAGCACGCACGTTTGCCCAGCCGGTAGCAGGACAGGATGCTTCAGGAAACCGCTTGACATGCACCGCTGAGCTCCGTCAACCTCATCGATCCCACTCCCAGGCATGTGTGCGCTGGCTAACATTTATTTTGTGTTGAAAAGTCCAATGAAAACCTCACGTGTCGTGGGGAACTAGAAAATTCAGCCTACTTCAAGCTGCTGCAAATGTAAAATTGTAATGCTTAAAATGTAGCGCTTTCTGCTGCAAAGAAAATATTAGCGAAATAAGTGGAGCCATATTTATACAAATAGGTTCACAATAAAAACACGTAGGTAGTACAGAGCGTTGCTTCGTACTAAATAAAAGAAAAAAAACTTCAGCTGCTAAATTTTTGCCTCACAACTCGGAGTGAAAAACGGAAAAGCCAAATAGACTTCACAGGATAAACTTCAGCATCCAACAGAATTCCAAAAATGAATGCCAGCATCGAAATCTAGCCTGGACAGAGATGAGAAATGCTGGTCTGCGGATGAGAATGTCAAGCCACTGACGACGATGTAGTGGCTTGACACGACACGCCCGGGACAGCGTCAGCTCATGTAGTTATTTCAAATTCGTTAGAGCCTTCGAAACTCTTCACAAGGCTGCTTCATCATGTCGCACAGCACTACTCAATCCTTATAATTTTAACAACACTTATATAAAAAATATATAAATTTAAACAAAATAAGCATAATAAATATATATGCATATAAAAACAAGACGTCCAACAAAAGATTACGTATAACATCTGAGCACTAGAACACACGCAACAAAGCATAAACCAACCAAAGCATAAAAATCTCACTGAAGTAGGGGCGATTGGGCGGCTTACTTCGTTACTGACGCAAAGTCGCACTGACATTGAGACCGCCCTTTAGTACTGACATAAGCTGTTAAAGATTCAGAATTGGCGAAGTATTTAGCTGTATGCTGACAGGCTATTCCACCACAATGAGATAAGCTGCTTCACATGCAAAAGAATTCACTCTACATTTGTTGAGACTGATATCGGTAACAATAGTTAAGCTTCAGGTAGCAGTAGTGCAAATAATAAAAGTTAGTGTAGCGCTATAAATAGACGCGCACTAACTGAAATAGGTATTGATCAAGAGCGCATCAGAAATAGAAAGCGTGAGCGGCTTGGAGAGAGAGAAGCAGCAGCAGCAGCAGCAGTAGTCGCGGGCGTACGACCAGACGGCTTTAAAATGCTGCCATGCACACAGTCAAGCTGGAGGAGGCTGCGCCTAACACCGCCTCGTATATCGATGCCTTGTGCTGCCGCATGATTATGTTCGCTTGGTGATCATGATTGCTAAAGCTGATCATGACTGCTAATAAGGCTCCATGATGAATGATTACTAGAGCATGCCTAAAGCGTGATAGTAGAAGCAAACAATTCCATAGTCATATGTTAATTTATGGTAATGGATAACTATGTTAATGTCATGATTCAATACTTGACATTCCTCAATTAATTGAATGACTTGCTCGTTATGCCGTCAAACAGATAAATTATGTCAGTTACATTATATGAAAATTGTAACGAACACATTTCAAGGCCAAGGTACCCAGAAGGAGCATTAAAGAATAAGCACCAGCTGTTCTCATATCACACGCGAGATTGAGCAAATATTCAAGTGAGCCATAAATGAAACTGGACAGATTTATAATACGATTAATACCCATGACTGAAGTTAACGTGTGGCATCATAAGATGGACGGTAAGTTTCTTACTAAATAGAAAAGATAGAATGTGATATTCTGGCAGTAGTCAGCAGAATCCACCAAGATTTTTCCTTTTAATTTTTCTAAGAACTGGACATTGATTTAAAATAGTTCGTCGGCAACAGCAAATCTGCAGCCTAGCACTTGAGGAACGCACAATCGAATCTAGTAATATCGAGGAATACAGACGAATAATTACCTATACATTTTATAGATTTGATATTATCAATATAATTTGGATTAGCATGAACCATTGAACAAAACTACGCATCCAACACACGCACGGGTAACTAATATGGATAAAACGAATTAAGTGGAAAGATATTATCTACTAACAATTTGTAGCAATCACGATTAAGCATCGATTACATAGAATAGGTAGCATCGATGAGAAATTCGTCGATTGGTGACCATTTCAGCAGCAGCAGCAGCAGCAGCAGGCACGAAGGCAGCGTGTCAGCAGCAGCACGAGGGCAGCGTGTCAGCAGCAGCAGCAGCAACAGGCACGAGGGCAGGATATCAGACAGCAGCAGCAGCACGAGGGCAGCGTGTCAGCAGCAGCAGCACGAGGGCAGCGTGTCAGCAGCAGCAGCACGAGGGCAGCGTGTCAGCAGCAGCAGCAGCACGAGGGCAGCGTGTCAGCAGCAGCAGCACGAGGGCAGCGTGTCAGCAGCAGCAGCAGCACGAGGGCAGCGTGTCGGCAGCAGGCAGTGCAGGAGATGTAGCAGGAGCAGCGTGCGTGGATCGCTGCACAGCTTCGCTATTAATATCGCCTCGCAGACCACAGTATTTATTTATAGACGTCATGCTGGCTACTGTAATCTTGCCGCAACTGCTAAACAAGAATTAAAAGCAACTGGTGTAATGATCATTTCCAGTGAAAACAAAAACACATCATTTGGGAGGACAAATTGTGCTCCTTAAATCTATGTTCAGCAGATTGCAATTAAGGCATAATTGTTATTTACTTGTTTCCCTTGATATCAAAAGCCATTTGAATGAATGGAAAGGTTTAAAAAACATAAGTAATTATTGAGTATGTACGTCAAACTATTTATACAGATTTGAGAACCAACTACTTAAACAGATATGAAAACTCGGCATAAAATTTACTACAACTCTACTAACTTTTACTCGACTCCTGAATTTACCAAGCAAAATTTGACATTAGAAACTATTGCTTATAGAAGTATTTTAGGTAACTCACAGGCTAGAAAAGGCGTGGTATCGTGTGGTGCGCGATGTGGTAGGTTCCTCCTGCAGACTGTGGTGCTGGTAGTACTGCTGGTACTGTTGTACTCGTCCGTGACGTGCGTCATGGTGCCCGTCGAATGAGGCTAAGTAGGGACGTCTGAAGGGCAAGGACCTGTTGAGCTGAGCCTCAGAAAATGGTAGTTCCTGGAGGCTTCGCGGTGACCACGACAGAGGGTAGATAGGTGCAGGAACCGTCACCCGGCATGACGGGGAGCAGCTAGACAAGCTTGCTTCAGGACTCCAAGGATGGTCGTCACCTTCCTCTGTATCCTCTTCTCCAGTCCAAGGAATATAGGTAGTGCTCACCTGGTGCGGTCTGTACGGGAAACATGGGCGTGGGGGAGCGTTGCTCAGCTCTGCCCACAACGTTGGGCTCGCTGCTGTAGCCCCCGGCAGATGCTCTTCACTCTCGGCACTGACGACCGCAGCTGTCGATGCCGTGGCACGGCCGTCTGCGCTGCTGCCGTCGCTGCAGCTGCAGCCGTTTTCGCTACTGTTACTGCTGCTGTCGTTTATCGCTGCTGCAGCACACGAAGACTCCGACAGATCAGTCGTTATGCCAGTATTTTCTCTAATGGTTGCAGTGGCGGGATAATCTGCTGCCTCGGCAGCAACTTCGGAGACATCGGAAGCCTGGTCGTCTGAGCCGCTGCTGGCAGGTTCCGCCATCCTCAGGCATGGGGCATCTTCTAGTTCCACCATCGAGAATAATTCATCTGATTCACTTTACTTCATCAGTAGTACGCAACATAAAATTAATGAAAGTTGACATCAACACAAGCTGATACCTTGCATATTTCCAAAATTGTTTCCAGCGCACAAGTCGACACTCAGACCAAGGCAAAAATGAAGCTTCACAGAAGTTATAATTTTCAGAAACTTCTTCAAAATGTTTTTTTTCTACTTTCTATGTGGAATAATATACGAGTTCGGACGAAACTTCAAGTGTAGGGTGAGTGGTATCATAAATATTTTCAACACACATCAAATAGCAACAATGAAAATTTCCTATTATAATATGACTCAATAACAATGAACACTGCACATAAAATTCGACTGAACGCTAAAGGCAACTCAGTACTTCACTCGATGGTAACTTGCTCTGGTGCTAGCAAGGGCATCGGGCACAAGGCTTCATCACAATAAAACATCGAAAACAAAATCTTTGAAGTTTCGGAAGACACAATTCGTGAAAGTGATTTATTCGTTGTGATTGAGTGCACGGTAAAATGAGCCATGCCCAACACGGACTCACCGCTGCATTTGCATATTTTGACAAGTTCATTTTCATGCATAGCTAAAGATAATCCTGTGGAAGAATAACATAGAGCACCGTAAATCTACAATATGAATGAAAGGAGAGACACTGAGAGCGAATCCAACCGTTATCCGTGGACCGCATAAATAAATTACCCCTAAACTGTCACCAAAGTGACCAACATATTTTTTTTTGAATGAACCTTTGCGACCGATGGAATAACATCCAAAACATTTGGAAACAAAACAAAACAGTAGGTAATAAAAAGCTTTCGCTAGTCAAATTCGCCAGAGGAATAATTTCGAATGCATTTTCCCAGCAGAATCGTCGACGCAAAGAACACCAGACTATAATTTCGGCATGGGTGGAGGACAACAAACCACGGAGAGGTTTGAGGCCCAACACGTAACATGAGATATTACCAACCCCGTTCGTGTCGTCTCGTCAAACAAAGGCTAAAAAGAACGGTTCGGTCGATGTATTTTAGAAGCTCTGATAATAAATCATACCTTATGATACGCAAAAGCGCAATATGTCCACGATGCACCGCCTCGAAACATGACACGCTTCGATCGTTGCAGTTTGGAGCGACACGCAAAAAATTTACCGCAATTGCAATGACAATAATTTCACGGTAGCCGTGATACGGAAAGGGGATTCATTTCCGCTGGAGCGACACGCAGACCGCTGCTGTGGGGATGGAACCCATCCAGGGGAGGGGGAGCTAACACCCATGCGGGGAAGAGTGCTCAACAAGATTATTGGTGGGAGCCATACGGGATCCGTTAACGTGTCTTTACAAGGATTAAGTAAGCAATTGTATACCTTTTCCCATTATTAGCAGCTCGACACGGCGTTGCTCGGGAGAGAAAAATCTTGATATTTCAGAACCCCGATCTCCTTAACATCGTTTCACTAATTGCAATATATAAAAATCCTAGCATTGAAAAAACACAAACTTTCCCCAAGTAAAAAACAAATATCTCTAAAGAACTTGATATCAAAATCGACTATGCATGGTGGGTAACCATGGCTTTTGTATTATAGACACTTAAATGCTTCGGATAATTGGTTACCGTGTCAAGAGGTACAGGTGAGGGATCTCAAATTACCAGCGAGTATCTCTAGATACAATGCGAGATTATTTGTGCACGCCCAGTAAAATTTTCAATTTACAACTGTGTATAGAAAATAACACTTTGACACGTAATCCTTAGAACGATTTAAAATACTATTTCATAAAAAATAGAACGAAAAAAAAATTGTTTCTGCAAGAGTTCTGTTTGCGATACGAAGCTTTCTAGATAATTTCAAACCAAAATAATCAACTCCTCAATAACTTATTATTCTCATTTTCAACACTTCCATACTACCGTGATATGACATCCCAAGTAACTTGGCTGGTCAGGGGGAAATGTCCACACTGGAGGCTGGCCGAGGATGTGGCAGTGAACGCTCACCTTGGCTACAAGGCCTCGTGAGTTGCGGCGGCGCCGCCACCATCAGAAATCAATAAGAGACTGGGCCCCACCACCCCCAACACGGACCACGACAGTCGAGCATTCGAAGCGTTTTGCAATTTCCTTCGTCGCTTTCTTTACACAAATTGCGTTCACAATGCACACCGCAATTACATTATAACATTGCAGTCAATAACATATTACCTTGTGTGCAAAATGAAAACAATGATGGCGCTGTTGCACAAGAGCAAATATGGCATCGCGCTGATTTCAGTAAACTTAACCAGAACACAGCACATACTCAATCACCGGCACACTCCCTCCCAGAACACTTCTGAGGCAACGCGCTCACCCAAATTAAGTACATTTGACCGGGGCAACGCGCTCACTACATCTCAGTACATTTGACCGGGGCAACGCGCTCACCACATCTCAGAGACAGGGGCCGGCTGAGTTGACCGGAATAATATATTTATGTCGAAGAATATGGCGTCCCAAAGCGTGTTGAGAATACGCACCCAAAACCCGTAAGAACACACGAAAGTCTAAAGCAATCAGGAGTAAAATGAACTTGGATAGCCGTCGCTCTGCCCAGTAATTTTTTTCATGTTCGAAACTAACACAAGCTCAACAGGGTAATTACGAAAAACATAGACGCACTAAAGGTCTCAAATCCATGCTCTCGTGAAAATCTCGTAAAACTCAAGTTACGGAGGATATTGTGAATGATACGAGGGCGAGGAGGGTCCCGCCATCATGATCACGGGGATGGAAGTTGATGAAGTGGGTGCAAAATTCAATTAAAGGCTTCGGTTCCTTCGGCAAATGGAACCAGCAGTAACTGGACCACATTTGTCAAGGTATGCTAACTACGCTACTCGAAGCTATTTTAACAATGACCAACGAACTTTCACCAGAATAATATGTATAGAAATATATAGTCATTAAAAAAATGACAGCAATGGTCTAACTCTTGACGCAATAGCTCTAGAGGTAAGTTTCTATGTCTAGAAATTGAGGATGAATTAAAAAAATTATGAAGGAGAAAAGTAATGTGTGGAATCGTATTCGAATATGGTACATTATGTTAAATCCGCAGAGAAGAAAGTAGTGTTGCGAATTAATCCACGTTGGCCAGGTTCGTAACGTTATCAGATATGACGAGACGCTATCACACGTAGGCCTTGAGATGTCTGGCGTAGGTGCTAACTTCTCACTTCATTGCGGAGCTTAAGTAAAGCCACTCGTGACTTGAGAACAGATAAGAGCCAGACTGATACCAAAGAAATTCTTATCACACTTGAAGCTACGAAACTTTAGATATTAAATCTCAGTTGCGAAATTGTGTACGTCTCAAATTCAACTTTAGGCAAACGATTAAAACGGATAATGAAATTCTTTAATCGTAATGAGATGTTAATAAAATCAATGCACGAAACAATTGGAAAATCTAGCCAACGATTGAAGAAATGAATGCAACGGTTATCTTAAGCAATGTTTTGCAAAGGTAATCTTTGGCATTAATTGAAGAATCATTCAACGAGAATTAATGCCGATGACGATTGTTGATACGCGCAGAAAATGTACTGGTCGCCTTCAAGGGCAGGATCCACTTGCATCTGCATAGCTTCTTCACCCTTCAAGGTCGGACAAAATATTTAGTGAATAAACAGCAGCCTTCGCCAGTAAATTTCATTTTATTATATACTCGACGTCAATCAACTCGTTCGCTGCGAGAAGCTAACACTCGACGTGTATTGATCTATCACTCCACTTCAAGAGTCGTAATATCAAAAATAGTTACGAGATATTAACTCCCGTAGGCCAATCACTGAAGGCTTTTCAAGTTAAATTTGAAAATCAGAAACGAGCAATCAGCCGCTATGTGTGATTGAAAGAGTTTTGAAAACACGGCCTCAGTTCAGTTAACTGCTACACAATACATCGTGCAATGAGAACGTGCCTGATTAAGGCGTTGAGAAACATGGTACTGATATGAACTTGGTTGCTATTAAAGATTTGTGGTGTCGCCAGTAGCCAACACACAATAAATAACAAAACTAACATACGTGGAGGTTCTCTTTACACAACATTGATTCAGCATAGCATTGAAATATAGCTACTCAACTCCAGCGATTTCTTTACATGGGATGTTTCATTCAACAGAATATGACTTGACGCAATCAAGAATATCAATCAATTCAACAGCAGTAATGATAAGATGAAACTCAGTAAATTAGTACTTAATTAGTCATTAGTAAATTGAAGCTCCTCAGGCCAACAATAACAGAATTGTTAAAAGCAAGAACTATTATGTCAGACTAACGACGTTTTCTGTCTCTGTATCCTGTCATGTGCATGCATGTATTCTGTCTCTGCAATGAAAGTATGACACAAAACGCCATCCCGGCCATTATTTAAACAAAAAAGAGGAATAGGCACAGAGATGTGAGCCTCCTACCACCCATTAAAAATGAATCTTAGTTCTTTACGGTTTGTTAAAGCAATTACAGTTTACGCTTCGATGGCTCCAGAACCGAATGGCCACGGGCTCTTGATTTTTAACGAGAAATTTTAATCCTAATAATGAGATGGATCGTAAATGAAAATTTTCACAATCTTGATCTTTTATACCCAAGCGACCTAATATTAAAAATAATTTATAATGAAATTAAACAGTATACTTCGAAACTTCGCAGGCTTGTTTGTTAAGATACTCCTTAACCAAGATAGAATCGTGGTTTCCTATCAATGTAACTAACACAGGATTAAAGTTTATCGACCGTTATTAAAGTTTATGTCACTTTCCCAAGTGTCACAAGAGAAAAGATTAATCATAAAGCTGTCAAATACTGTATCTATAATTCTGGTGTGGCTTGAGTTAGCTCAATGGCCGCCTGTACATGGTCAGACTTCAGTTCCAGCGTGACCGATGGCATGGCGACATAGAACAATGCAGGAGCACACGAAGTGACTCATCCTCACGCACCTGCACCAAATGTGAGGTTAAAGACCGTCTGCACACATCTAATTCCGACCGACGAGATTCTAACACGACTAGGATCTCTTGATCAGTACACCTCAAACTCGACAAAGGTTGAGATAACGTTTGGTGCAGCAAAGGTGGACTGAGTCAAGGTACAAAGTCAAATAATTACGTCAAGATTAATGTGTATGACTCAGCTAAGCACATGCACTTTACCACGAATATTATGAGCGAAAATTGCATCATTTGCAATTTTCACAACAAGCTTAAGCCAAGAGAGAAAATATAAATTATCGAGCACGATTTAAATGCTACAATCTAAGCGAGCTCAAGTGGCATCTTTGCAACAACTGCACGTTCAAGACTAAATGATAGATCAGGGAGAGGCGAATTACAGCTTTGCGCAAACCTTAGCGATGATTCATAGAATGGGGAAGACGAGCTGCAAAAGACGGACTTTCTCTTAAACATTCAAGTTGTTCTGCAAGAGTGAGATGCGCTACGAAATGATTTCCTGCAATTGCGGAATACAATATTAAAATTTCCAATTCTCATTCCCTTAGCACGCACTGAAAATAATACACTCATGCCAGCGTTAAGACGATTATGTCAACACGGGTACAGGAATACTTTCACTGCAATGAATTTGGACAGGATAAGCAGAGGCCAGCCCAACCGACTAGAGAGAATTATTAACTAGGAGGCAAACGAGCTGAGAAATTGCACGAGTATATAGTGAGCAAAGGAAATGTGTAGAGAGTAAGCGAATAATTACAGAACGTCGATAACAGTAACGTTACGCAAGTATGTAACGTAAGAAAAAAAACATAGAGCGCAATGCAATCGTAAGGAAGAATGAAATGAAAGTGTGATTAAGGCAGAAGTGAAAGTGTCATTAAGGAAGCAACGCGAGCGTAAGAAATAACAAAATGAAAGCGTGAGTAAAAAAGAAATGAAATTTGAAGCGTGAAAAAAACCTACGTATAAATAAATTAGGCAGCAGGTCTGTATCGTAAATAAGTAACGCAAATGCATGGTGGGTAAAGACAATTACAGCAGGCCATAGGGGGGAAAAGAGCCCTAGCAGCAGAGGCTGACTCAGAGTTAAGGCCCTGACTGAAAGCCGTGCGAAGTCTGAGAGCGAGGTTTTCGCGACCATCGTGTAAAATCCTTGATCTGTCCGAAGCTCAGCCTGTCGCTACCCTCGAGCTTGTACTCTTTGTAATATGATATCCTAGCCAGACCCTTAGTTTATAAATAAATAGATGGGTAAGCATGGAAAAATCCATATCGCCATCTCATTTGCGAGTGGAGTAAAGTCTATCCTAATTTGTGAAGAAACGCTTAGGGAAGAGCCAAGCCTGTTAGAAGCCTTGCGACCTTCAACCGGGGCCTTAAGCTCAAAGGAAGCGTCACTTGAAGCTCGTGTGGACGACGGGTGGCATCAGCAGGATGCAGGTACGGCAGCGTCCGACGCGCCGGGCGCTGTGGCCGCACCTAAAGCAGGTGCGTCACATATAATCTCCGTTATTCTTAATTGCCCCCAACGATATTTATTCCGCAAAGAAATCGATCGTTTCCTTGATTTCATTCTTTAATTTAAAATGGACCGAATAAACGGTCGATTTGAATAAAGTAGTAATTAGTTATAATTTTTACACGAAAATGCATAGACAGATTCTCTTGTTCATAAAAAAAGGATCAACATGCGAAAATTTCCGTTCGGTTGGTTTCGTCTCTTCGTTTTCTCTAGACGAGTCTTATTTTCCCCCAGCTGTTCGACCATCGAGGACATCCAAAGAGGCACAAATTTCATAGAACGGCAAATTCTCACAAGGATCCATAAAAAAGCCTCACAGATTGAGGCCAAGGCTTGGTCTGGGATCACGATTTATCCGGAAACCCGTTTTGCCCCGGACCCTGAACAGGACGTCACGTTGTAAATATAGTCGCAGTTCAAAAAGTAAACTAAGAATAACCGAGAAATGCATTAATTTTTTCACTAGATGGGCCGTCGCCGGAAAATCGTCTCCACTTTGTCGTTTGAGATTGGACGATTGCTAAAATGCACAAAGTTTCCATAAAGAAATCAAGGACATTTCTGAAGAACTTCGTGCAAACACTGGGAAACAAAGATTCGCAACGCTACGTTATTAGACTCGCAAAATCTTGGTTATTTCAAAAATTTATTTCATTCGTGTCAGAGAGCTGCACCTCATGATCCAAGCGCACAATTTGACGTGTCAAACCAACATCGAATAAACGATTGTGAGAAAAGATACGATTTCCATAGTCGGGGAAATATTATTCTTCGCAAGATAATTACTAATATTCAACCGTTAGCAAAAACCTTCATCACAGGCAGACGGGCGAGAGTAAAGCAGCTACTGCACGTTTGTTTGATGTGGCTGGCAAATTTTAGTGTTCATAATCGAACGATATTTAGACTGAAAACAAGATATTACAATATTACAAGCAAGAAGTGACAAACATATCTAGAATAGAGTGATCGAACAAACACTTGAGTCGCGGCAATTGGAGACCACGAAGTTTGGTAATATCGGTCTTAGGTAACCTTGAGATGGCGTAATTCCAGGGCTACGGCAGCGCATTCTCTACTAAGTGGCAGACGAGTGTATCGTTATAGACGCCTCAGCCGGAAGGTTGTGAACAAAACTGAGATGGGAAAATTAGGAAGATAACAACCTTAAGCAACAAAATGAACAGCATTAACTAACACCTTCTCTCAGGAGCCTCCATGCAGATGTCTGTTCAACTTTGTTTTTGTCTCAGCTTTTTGCTTTTTAATAATCCGTTTAAAAAAATTTACGAAGAGCAGTTACTTTACATCACACAAATTTTACTTGTAATAAAAAAATTCAACGTTAGTGATAAATGTCTCAGGTTAGATACTTTCATTCTCAAAACAATCACATCAAGTATTTACCTAAAAGCCTTCCTTCAGAAGAAGCAATTGTAGAGAATGAGAGTGTTACAAAGCTACAGAGCTAGCGACACAAGCACTGAAATAGAGACGAGCAAACGACCACGCCTATGTCACTCAGTTCAGGGATGCACGACTAGCACGTGCTGTCGTCCATGTTGTACGTTTAGGCCGTTAACTTCTTTTACATGTTGAGCAAGACACTTTTGGCATCTTCATTAACTATCTCACAAAAAATCATTCTTAATTGGTAATCTATCAATAAGCAACTGGTTAGCCTGGCGTTATCCAGGCTCGTTAATCTATATAATTTTGAAATGCCGTTATTTCGGATCTTAAAATAATATTGAAGCCTATGGGTGTTAATTAGAGAAAGAACCGTTCTAACCAGCATTTTACGAAGAACATAAAACTCAAATTTTACTATCGATTCAAAGCATGAAAATATTCCTTCTCTAAAATTCCTTCAATTTTGCTGTGCTTTGCTATTCTCCAACTAACAATAAAATTTTAGGAACAGGTTAATATCCCGACACGATTAGTATTCTGGATAGGGGTCTCAACAGCCCTTTTACATTTACGGCGCCAAGCTTCAACCCCAGACACAAACTATGACACATATGTGAAGGAAAATAAATAAGCCAGACTTTCCTTTACGAATATATACTGCCCTAGTTTTAACAGAAACGTAAATCTTTCGAGGCTACGGGATATTATTACTCGAAACGGGATAATACTATTACTGACGGGTTATTACCTGGAAAACAAAATCAATCTGGGAATTATACCAACTAGGATACGTTCGGTCTACATACTTCAACACTCAAACAACAAACGAGAACCTATCCTTTGACCGTTTGCTCTTAAAGAGAAATTTTTCGGAACAATTCCACCTTGCAAGTTTTCAAGATATTCCAGAAAGCAAAATCTGCATGCCACGGGCAGCATGTAGCCCAGAAGCAATGTAGTGTAGAAGTGAACAGGGTTTGGCATAGAGAACAGCTTGGTCAGATGAGGATATTGGGAACGTGATACGCTTGTGTAAAGAAGCCACAGCTGCACCGGAGGCCATCACCTAAAATTAATACCCGCAACAGAAGCCGGCTGTTATGTTGTGTGATCTTGGGCATGCATCGGCGAAACATTTCTTTCTTTCAAATTAAATCAAGAAAGATTAAAATATATTTTTAAAACTGATAACAAAACAAGCTAAAATCTGCCCCAAAATTGCATCGTTCGTAAAAAATAACGGTTTTTGTGTACGAGTAACACTAGTGCCTTGCTAGAATCCTTTATGTGGCACGCGAACACTTATGGCTGTATGAACGAGTTTTAGTTATTTATTTTTTACTGTAGAAAATATTTACATGTAATACATGATATGGCAACTATTTGCAACGTACAGTTGCCACACGCCAGTCTCCTTGTCCTAAAGTGGACCACAAGTTGAATAAAAAATCTCACCTACTTAATTCGATAATAATCAGCGCATAACCAAAAATTAAAAAGTTCTACTCATGAATATGTGTGGCTGATACGCAGCATTTGGTACGCTATGGTGCCTGGTGGTACACGACGACGGTACGAAACCTAAAAATTGTACTTTTATTACTACATAAAGTTTGGCATACCCTGATCTAAATCAAAGATACAAGACTTGGTATCTTTAGTGTTTGTTTCGGACGTACTCAAGATTTTCATCTTTTCCCTCCTCAAAATATACTGAATAATAAAATTCTGAACTAGCGATTGAATGAGCATAAGACATTATGTGCGAGCATGCACTCTGAGAACTTAGTCAAGTGATTTTAGGCGCACTCAGATTGCCTCAAGAACGCAGGGAATCCAGAGCATAACTACTGCACTAAACACTGACAGATACTTGTGAGTGAGCTCGAAGGAGAACAGTACGTCTTTGACGATACATCGCGCAATACCTTAACTTCCCCCTGCTACTTGTAGAAGCAGGCATTCAAGTGCAGCTCATTGCCAGCATTGGGGGTATATTAGCAGGCGTCTCTAGCGCTCATTTGCATAACAGGAACACAATAATGCACACTCGTTGCGCGATGTCATGTTCTGAGCCACGTACGAGAACCGCAACCTAGGCGCCTGAGAGCAGAAAAAAGAATTCAAGTGACGTCGCAAGTGAGAGATATTAACAGCTTACAATTAAAATTAGCAAGCGTCATCACACGTGCTTTTCATATATCAGTCAGGTTCTGCTACGACGTTGTACTGGCAAACTTAAATTTAGTTTAAATATTTAACTAGGATGGACACTGGGAGCCACAATGAGATGTTATCATGCATTCTCACTTCGTTCGTATGCGTATCCTGCATACAGATGAAAATTTGTTAACGAACCGTATAGGTGGCACTATAGGTGTGAGCATCTTTATCGTTAAACTTTCAGTGCACGCACAACTTAACAGAATATAAATAACGCAAGAACACACAATTATTCTAACATTACTGATTAAAACGCGCATTGAATTTAATAGGAAGCTGCTTAGCAACAGGTACGACCAACACGAGCCTTAATTGGCAGGCGATCACGTCAGCATTATCAGGTGGACACGCCATCACAAAGATTTTAAATTGAACGGCAGAAGCAACAAGACGTCTCTTGCAAAGCTCCAGCCCTCATTCCAGCGCTGGCCTGGAATCTTACGCACCCAGCAAACCTGTATCAAGAGTTCAACGCTACGTCCAAACACAACTAAAATAACTTCAAACAAAAACTTGCCGGCATTCTTCACGACTGACTACTGGGTAGTTGGAAAATATAAACTATGTGTAGCATCGTGGGTAATATTTCAGCGATAATAATTTGAACATCAAAAAAGGATGGGAAATTTCTTTTCCGCGATTTACTCAAACATTCTGGACCAAATAAATACTCTAACGTGCGGAAAAACTAAAAGCAGAGATTCCAAAGCAGAAAATCACATTTAAACAAGCGCAGGAAACCAAGTTTTTATCCCGACAATTAACAAGCCAATGAACCCTCTACACTTCCGCACCCATTTAATAGGAGGCTTCGTTCGATGTTTAAACCCACACAAAAGATACCCACACAATTGGTGAGACGGGATGTACCTAATTCGAACGAATGAACATAAATGTCATCTTATTAGGAAACTGATTAGTGATTACGATTGGGACACGAACATCTAAATAATCATGCGATACAAAGAATGCCAATGCCATCTAATGAGGAAAGTAATTACTTATAACGAATGGACAACCGAACTACTAATTGATCAAGCATCAACATTTATGCGGTTAAGCGTGAGGTCGGTCACACCATCGATTCAATAAAAACCTATTGAAAAAATGAACAATATGAATATTCCTAGGAAGATTGAATGAAAAAACGTCACAGAAGTATTCCATAATTGTTTTGGCCAAGTCACGGACAACTTGAAATATTCACTCCTTTCTGATGGCAACAAAATAACACAAAAAACTAGTAGTAAGAACCGTAAGAACCATACGGGAGTTTCATCAACAACATTAAGAATTTCAAGTGATAGAAGAGAGAAATAAAATATGATTAAAATTCATTATATATAACAATAAAAATGAAATTAATTAATGCTCAAAAGCAAAAATGGCCCCCAGCAGCAACGGGAATATGGCGTGGTCCCGATAATATTCTCAAATACACCAAGATAAAAAATATATTTAACTCGCGAGCTCAACACGAGGTACAAACATTGCCGACACACGCATCCTCCAATACAATAATTTTATAGACAATTTTCATGACAAACCACGTTGTTTGAACGAGCAAATCAATATTTATATATCTAGAAGCGACATGAATTGAGCGGCATGACAATGGGGCAGAAGAAGCACAATGCGTCACAGCTGCAGGAGGGGCAGAGACTGGAGAACGGAACCAGCTGCCAGCCTCGTAACCTGATTACGCACCACGGCACAGATTTCATTGGTGAGCAATGATCGAATGTGTCCGCAGACTGAGGGTGGTCAAGCTCCAAGGTGTAAAATTCTCGGAACCTTTACTGCCTGCCGCAATGAGCGAGCGAAAAAGAAAATAATTTTAATCATAGCTCGACTATAGAGCACCTGTGTCTCTGTGGACAGTTCTGTTAAAAAGTCACTCAAGTTTTATTGCTTAATAAAAAATTTCCATTATTCAGAGTCCAGAATAACGAATATACTGCAACAAACCGATACGAAACATGATGTCAAAAACCAAGGGCAACTACAACACAAAATTTGACGAACACGCGCAACATTGAGCAGTAATACTAGAACAGTTAACTTGTCGAGGAGATTGCACAACAAAGAAGATGGTTGCGGAGCAGTGCCCGAGGCGTACACGTTGAAATATAACGGACTGGTTTTCCCGCAGTTTTCCGTAACCGCGACAACAGATGATGGAGTCATAGACGCCTGCGATTACTCCTTCATAACTAGGGCACAATAAATGGGCTCATTTCGACATACAATAAAATCTTCTTGAATGAATGGCGCTTGAACTCGTTTGGACCATCGTTGAACGTAATGCCTGAGGAATGAGGATTAGAAGAATCTCAGAATGTTGCGAGAGCTAATTCGTCGGCATAATAGAAACGTTTCTAAGGTGAAACATTTTTAAAAATTGGGAATAATTGCGCAAATTTACTAGAATATCAACAACGAGAACACAACAAGAATAAATCCTTAGCTTAGGCAATGAATATTTACGAAAATATCGATTTTATAAGTATACTAGAATGCTATAGAGAGAAGTTATCGCTCGAATTAATCAATTTTCACGCTTCAGAGCTTTAACATCGAAGCGGAATGCATTTATAAGAAACGCTTTTCCACCCTCGCGAGGGTCAGGTGGCATTATTAGAGTAACAAAACGTTCAAAGTCCAATAACCCCCTAAAGTTATCTCCAACTAAATATGTTGAACTACGATAATATTGAACTCCTATGCCCATGCATTTCTCACTATCATATGTCCACCTAAATACACCCACAACCGTATGTATTGGTTCGTACATGACGCTACTTTTGGCTCACGCGGCTATCAGGGAAGAGTTGAAATGAATGCATATAAGCGCACGAGTGAGTTCGGCAAAAGGAGGCACCAGCAGCCAGCCTTCACATGTCCACCATGTGATCCCAGGCAGACTGTTCTGTGAAAGAGCTGCGGGCTACGCTGATAGTGTACACGCTCACTATCACGCGCTCACTTCATTTTATGATTCACGCTTATCACTTGTATGCGAAAAGAGTCAAATATCTTGAGAGCTTATTTGTTATTTAAGCGTGTAAAAAACGCAGTAAATAATTAAAATAGATCTTTCAGTCGTAAATGGACAAGCAACACCTAGATATAACTGAAAATAGCTTTGTTGTTGGCTGCATTGCGATTGTGATCATATCTCAACCATGATGAACATTTATGAGCTGGTAAATATAGTTATAGGAATAAAACATTTGATATTTTTTTTTTGTGACGTCGAAAGAAGGCATAACGCAACACCGAACTAACGTAAAAGTTGCGCAACGACTCGCAAAACCTTGTGTCCTTAGGTCAGGTTTAGGAAGTTCTTGTCCAAGGTCACGCTGATGTCGATGTCCCGTCAAGATCAAATACAAGGAAGAATGCATCGCTGCAGCGAAGAAATTTTGCCGCTATCTCTTGAACATGTGCACGTAACTGCATCACAGCAAGCAAGAGTCGCCAAATAAAAAAAGTTAAGGTTATTTCTTAGGCAGAGCGGTTATCGCTCATGCGCAATGGAGTGACAGCACCGGCCTCAGCTGTGTATCGCAAGGGTCCTCAAGCCTGATATAGGCGCTACAGTTTCATGCGACCAGCGTGGCAGTTTTAGAACGGTATTCTTCGTAGCAAATGAGCGAGCTGCTAGGCCTGATCTTTTCGTATCACCAAGAACGACAGCGAAGCTTAGCATCAAGTCAAATCCCATATGAATGCTAACGAAGAGAAGCCAGGGATTCGAGACTTGCGTGGATCAGCACTCGAAAGTTCGACTGAGGGATAACTTTCACTTTAGTTCATTACGATACGCAATTTATTTATGACCCTGAACAAACGGAAACGCATGACAGAACGTATAGATCACAATGAGAGTTGACAACTGAAAACAACAAACATCATGCCATAAATTCCTTAATGATTTCTTCACATGAATCGCATGGGCTCATGTTTTCCCCTCACATTTTACTTCAAGAATTTCCATAATAGACCCAACATTTCACTCAAAGGCACATTACAGCTCCAACACAAAATTACTCAATATTATTAACTTGTTCTGGCATTAATTGGACTCTGACAAGACACATGTGCCATCGCAAAGCTAGCAAGAGTTTGGTTATGCTGAGGTCTGCTATCAAATCGAGCAGTTTGCCGATGAAGGGTATAGAATGATAAGCTTCAGGTGCTAACACCGGACTTACGTCAAGTCGTCTGATAATCAGCGATAACAACGCGCGCTATCCTCATTTGATTACGTTTTTTATACCGCAGGGAAAATCCGTCTTTAAAGTGGAAATCAATAGATATTTGTAATGAATACCACCAGGGACAGTTACAAACAGGCTTGCAATATTACTTTAATAATGGAAGGTGACTATGAAGAAACAAAGTTTAAAAAAGATAAAGATTTCTACTACATGAAAACGTCATGAAAAGTACACGAGTAGAATGTAGTAGAATACTTCATTATTTACTACTCAAACACGAATCAAAATATTATTCGAATTATGCTTACTCAATACTACATTGAAAATTTTTCGCGTCAAAAAGTGCACACTTCAAACTCATATGACAATGATATCCATAGATAGTATTTATTAGGCGAAACGACCTCGTATAGATACAGCGCAAGCTATCGAGGCAACCAAAAACGATAGCAAGACGAGATACGAATTCAGTACCGCACACATTGGTCCTTACTCCTTCGCTCGAGCACCGCGGAAAAGTATGTCGGGAAATGCACGCTCAATTTTTCCCAAATATAGAGACTGGTAGAAAGATAAAAAAGAAATAACTATCTAACATAACAAACTGACACCGTCAAACCATGTACCACCAAAGATGTCAACGTTATTGACATTTAAAGTCAATGTTCAAGCGTAAACACAAACCTAAAAATTTTGAAAATTCTGCTTGCATACCGACAATTTGCCGAACATCCGCTAGCCCGTGGGAGTTTTTGCCTGCATTTACATGCAGGTAAATCGTCACAACATCTAGCGAGTCCTTTACGACCAGCATAATAGTCTCTTTCACGGTTATTCTTATGGCAGCACAATGATGAAAGCGCAGCAGGCCGAGCGGAAGTATTCTCGAGAGGATGCCCGCCATGAATGGAACTGCCATCAATGAGAGTTTCCCGACAAAATTCGCCGGTGAAATCGATGCAAATAAACACTTATGACGCAGGTAAATAGAAGATTTTTCAAATTTGCGAACTGGTTGATCATACCGAATATTTATAAGAAAGTTTTAATATCAGCATTATGTGAGTAACAAAGCAGATGGAACATTCGTAGCATGCAGAACTTGACAAGAACGTTCAATGGGCATTTTATCACCAGCATTGATGCTGAAACGTAAGCTGTCGCTTTCAAATACAATACTATGCTAATATATAGTTATAATTTAATTACTTAAGGTCACGATGACAGACCAAAAAGACTAAAAAGAAACATCACAATCAGTCAAGTTCTTAGGCCTTACAAAGACGATACAAAATTTTTTGCGTCAATATATAGTTTGTTAAAGTCCCAGCGAGATCAAATATTCGTAAATTTGACGCACAGGCTTCTGGAAACATGGCCGGGCCACATGCACGTCACGAAAACCACACATCGCTGGCGCTGCATTGACACGCGCGTAAAATAGAGCACCGGGAGGCATACAAAAGACGTCGTCATGCATGCCAAAGAAGCTCCGTCATACTGATGTCCGCTATGAGCCCAGGCGCTTTCTTCTCGCGTCGTCACAGAGTTCCTGTAAACGACTTGCCGCGTGAGTGTACAGCTATTAAAACGCACTATTGCACAACACGGACTGTGCAGCAATGATTGTTGCAAGCAACCGCATACTACTATTATGAACTATCACCTTCCAGACACAAATATTTACGTACAGGGAATGTAAGTGATGACGATGTAAGTGCAATTTAATTCCACTCCATGAATTGTTGACATTTTTCAACGTTCAAGTACCATCGCACACTGACGAACGCTACAGAAATGAAGACACTTCGTAGAACGCAACATTGCGAGTCACAAAAACGTACAAGAAAATATATTCAGTGTAAGAAGTCGTGTCAGGAAATTAATTAACCCAGAGGGGAAAAGTAGAGTTCCAGCTGCTTCACTTGGTTGCAAGCGAGCGTGTAAATGCAAGTTATTAATACCTATGCTTACATAAGCTTAAGGTTCACAGGTGAGGGTAACTGAGCTGGGTCTGTGGGGCTAACGACCATAAAACTCCACTCAAGCTTATAAAGCTCGGATAACGAAGGCAGCGGTGAGCTCGGCTCAACGCAACTATCTGACTAATTTACAATATGCATATTTCAAGCGATAAATTCAACGAGAAAAATAACAAATTTATTTAGGATGTTTTTATGATCATACAATAAAGAACCCAAGCAACGGTAACGACTCATGTTACCAGAGTGTAACTGATCGAAAATGACATCGACTATATTAATTACAAGGATTTCCAAGGGAAGCTAGAACAATCCGTACACCTCAAGCGTCTGCGAGTCACCCGTCTCTCCAGCACAGTTCATATATCGACTGAAATCTATACGCAAATTCTCAATCAAGAGTAAAACATTTCACGTATCAACTGAAATTCATGCGCAACTACTAATTAGACACTCGACGCGGCGTGATCTCCAATGATAATAAGCGATCTACGACCTGCACTTGCTCTACGCAACGGAAACGGAAATAAGACTTTCATCAACACTAATTATAGCAATGAACTGCAGAAATGGAATCCTCCACTCGCTGAACGCATTAAAGGTTCATGCGCTAAATGAGCCCCGAGCCAGAGATAACATTCTCACTTGATGACAACACTGTAAATAAATGAAGCACCATTCACAAAAAAAAAAAAAAATCCCTCTGCTTCATTCCAGACGCTCCTGTGTAAGAATTTATTTCACTTAATACACCTTCATGAAAACGAGTATATTTACCGGGCGAATACTATTAAACTAGATGCAGTTGAGAAAAGCACCCCAAAACAAATGACCCTACAATTGGAAGACGGATCAAGAATAACGACTCGAGAAGAAAATTTCACGATGCTGCCACGACGGCGTCCCGGCATTGACTGAGCGTAGCATCCTCCAGCCAGCGTCTATATGCAAGGTCTGCAGCTGCCAGCTCCCGCACCACCAAAACATGAATGGAAACTTCGCGAATGGAACGACTAGGCTACGTAAACATTGCACATCTCGTTAAATACGTTCACATTAATGTCCCATTAACAACAATTAAAGCGAAGAATTTATATCTGCATCAGATAACCGTGGGTTTCAACCTCGTTCCACGTTGAACAAAAATCCCCACGAGAGAAACATTGATTTGCATCGTTGCCAACACCGTACAGAGGAAACAGAAAGAGAGCCTTGACTGCAAGTGGAGCTAGGAAGTTCATTCAATAAGATGACGGCAGCAGCACGACTAGCTGCATGCTGGTGTCATCGTCTATTAATCGTGATGACACTCCTCAATATCCTCTGCTTATCAACACACACAACCTTGACTAGCTATCTTCTTCCTCGAGAGAGGCGGGGCATGACCTGTACAGCTGTACTAGACTCTAAGTTGTGCTTCGCTTTAACTCTAATCAAATCCCAACGTAGGAATAGACTTGAATGCAAGTGAAATCATGGCGGGAAATGAAGAGGTCATTTCTACGATGAAACTCAACGGCATGGCATTACATAATATTGTTCGGTCTCAGGTTGTAAATATTAATTTATAGAAGAAATTATCAAACTTGTGAACATGAAATTAGAAGAATACGTATTTTTTAGCGCGTGCACGGCATTGATTTATTTCAAATTAAATAAATATTACACACATGGGAGTGCAAATGCAAATCAAATAATTCCTTTAAATGAAGGAATTTACGCAAATCAGTGCAATAAGAGGGTTTAGAGAATAAGTAATTTGAATGAATTAATATCACAGGTACCGCTTGGCCGGCGTACACTTTAAATAACATCGTAACGAGTTACTGGCCGCGCCTCACAGAGCGATTAACCCTCGACAGAAAGGCTGTATAGGCATCACAATGATGCTCCCTCCCAGAAAATGACGTTGAACCAACATTGATTGCGACTTTTATTTCGATGAATCAGCGTTTATAGAACATTTATTCAACGTCATATACTTGGTGGTAGCTGGCAATGTCAAGCACGCGACCAAGGTCGCCTGGAGAGGCGCACACGATACGACAGATAACCAGCATCACGGAACTGCTCAAGATGTGCCAACGCTTTCAGTTCCGTGAATTTCAAGTAGAGATTATAGCCCATGGATACTGCGCCATAGCGCGTTAGTTTAGTTGAATTGTTCACGTTAGAGGTAAGACAAATCGTGCAACGGCATAGACCATTTTTGACAAGTAATTATTGAATTACAAGCGACCAAGTTCATCGTCAACAGAAAGTTTTAGGTTAACTTAGTATTAACTAGGCCCAACTATGTATGCCATAAACGTAGGATACAAATTACTTTAGCTAGCAACTTGAACACGCGTCAGAAGTAGAAAGTTCACACTCGTGCTAAAAACAATAAGCAATATTATACTTATATGATTCAATCGCAAACATCTGCATTATTATAAACATAAATTGTCATCATTGATTAATAGAGGCAATTCAATCAATTCATACCATATAGAGAATTTTAAATTACTAGAATGCGCTGCACCGAAAAATTACTACCTTTTTCATCAGACGAATTTCAACGATATTCGTTCTTTCACTACCACAAATTTCAAAAAGACCACAACCGCGGTCTCTGAATAACATTTTAACACTTACACATTTGCCATGAATGACGCTGCAGTGGCATGAGTGATGTCAGCGACCTTACCTGCAACAAGAAAAATTGAGTTACACAAGGCGCCATGAAACGTTTGTTCGGGAACCACAGAAAACATGCCCAAAACCTACGAAAAATGTTGGGAATTTAACTCGTTCAACTAACCGAAATCCACCTTGTAGCCGAGAATTTGGTCATATTCAAAACATTTAAAATAATTTGTGTCGAAGATGCAATAGTGATAATATGTCCACAAAATCAGGCAGCTACGATAGGTACGTAAATTAAAACAAAAAAGAATGCATGGTTAGTGTAAATCAACGAAAAAGACGAACAAATATTACCAAGTTTCGAGTGTACATTATATATTTAGGGTCTCAAAGGCTCAAAATATTTCAAGTCCAGAATAAGACTCGCATTGTAACAGTGACCATGAATGATACAACACTGTAACTTAACAGTAATCCTGTTTCAACATAGTACCAAAATGCACGGTCATTACCGTCAATAAAAAAAAAGCTCAGAATATTCCTTGTCAGAAATGAGACTCGCGATGTACTGTGACCCTGACACAACACGGCACCCAAACATCCTGTCAATACAATCACAAATGCTCAGAATGTTCCCAGTCAGAAATGAGACTGTAACTGCGACAAAGACATTACACTGTATCCAAGTACTCAGTCCTGATGGCCCAGCATGTAATGGACGCAGTGCGACACCTGTACTGACAGCCACGGCGATACCACAGCAGGGCTCGGTCATGAATGAACACGACATTGATGGGCACCGCATGTCCAAATCACAACCGATAGTGTCCACAATGACTGCATGAGATAACAGAGAATTTTGGGAATGGCATCACACTATTAAACATAGCATGACCTCTTGAGATCATCGTTACGCATATTTTCCGAGAACATGATAAAAAATTCAACCATATTGCACAAAAAATTAAAAAACGCTTTGAGTATGCAAATAAACTATGAAAATATTGAAAAATCTTGCTCAAATACAAAGACAGAGCGGCGTTGAAATAACTCGGCAACAATGATTGTGAGGCCACAATGCTGCCACCTGAGCCTTGAATGTATTGAAAACAAAGGGCGGGACAGCGAAACCATGACTGGGAGTAGGCCTCCGCCCTGCTGAGCGCTAATTCAGCACTGCTGAGCTGTAATCCCGGCAATTATAACGTGACTGACGCGGCTCTAGCAATGCTCCCGCATGGAGCACTCTTGTCGATAGTTGTCAATCAGCGGAGGTAATTAATAGCATAAATTGAGCTATCAATAGACCACTGATAAGCCGTATAATGATGCTTGCCTTCATAACAAACTGAAAATACTTAGCAGAACTGGTGCTCGTTGTTATCACTAGATGCGGTTTTTGTACATTAACAGATATCAACAGTACACTGTTAGAAAAATGACCGTTAACGGTATTACCGGCGTTTCAGTGGCCGGTCGGCACGTGAAAAGAAACACCGTTTCACCGTTTTTATTCCAATTTAACACCAGAAATCCGTAAAACATCTGATATAAACGGCGAAACAGTTTATTTTCACGGGGCGACCGGCCACTAGGATGCCGGTGGGACCGTTTTTTCTAACAGTGTAGTAGGTAAATATGTCGCTCATAAATACTTGAACATCATTCAGATTCTGTACTCAATAAGCTTGCGTTTTGGATACTCAACGCAGAGAAAAAAATACTGTACCCTTCAGTGAACTAGTATACAGTCGAAAAAAAACAAATTACTGTGAAATACAATCCAAATACACGATAACTTTTTTCCAAAGGCCTGAATTTCGCGTAAGCTTATCAGTACCACGAAGCAAAGAAATAGGTGCAATTGGACCGCCCGCATGATGAATCAATAACAGGAGAGCGGCATGCAGACGCGCCGCAGAAGTGGGCTAGGAGCGGACGCTGTCATTAGCAGAGGAGGCACAATTACAGTGTTCGGTGAAGCAGCAAATTCAAGAGCGTGTAGTGTGTTTAGAGCCAATGATGATGGCTGAGCTCAGCTTCCGGTGACGGAGTGCAGCCCAGTGAAAGACACATTTTGGTGGACGCTTTGGTGCATGCTTCGTGAGCGGTTACACTGGTCAGTAGAGAAAATGGTTCTGAGATCATTTTGTATGGGTTGGAAATCATTTTTGCTGATGAATTCAAAACTGACTGTCTTTTCTCAAGCACGTCTAGTTTTAGAAAAATATTCACATTCTTTTGTGAAATATGTTTGATAATTATATGTGTACACATAATTTTATACACGACGACACACCAGCGACCGGCGGCACGCTGCTCTGCCTTTTGCCAGATAAGGCCACTATCGCCTAGCAGGAAATAAGGGTACAGATGCACCTACGCGACTCCTCAGCAACAATGAAGAAATATCAAGGGAAGTTCGGACCAAGGTAGAAATAAAATACTCAGACCTATAAAAATAAACTTCATACAAATGCAGGACCAAATCCTAAACAGCGTCTTTCAAATTATTCTTTACGAATGTGATAAAAAATGGCGAATGAGTGACAGAATAAATCGTAAAGCTTGGGACGCCCACAATGTCGCTCTGCCCACCCAGGAGTCAGGATATGTAAATAACCCTCGCACCTAATGAGGTAAGCGTGGCGTTACGCATGTCCATGATTTCCGATAGCAAAAATGCCGCATATGCCGATTCAACAGCTCCTGCATTTTATCTGTAACAACGCATATATATTCGCTATGCTGGTTTCTCATCTTATACTCTTAACGCTTACGTTTTACGAGGTTTTCAAGGGAAGTCTAGGAACTTATTAATGTTTCGCACATGCAGAGAAAATAAAGCTGTTAACAAGAACTTGAATCTCAAGGATCAGATAAGCTGATAAAATATTTCATTCACTCGCACTAGTAATATTTTCTTTACATAGCTGCCAAATTCATAAAATAAAAGGAATTACTACATAATTTGAAATAAAGCAAAATGAATAAATTTCTTAATAAGTTCAAGAGTCCCAGCTTGTCTTGGTTGAATAAGACTTAAATCACTTTACTTTTATGCTAGAGTTTATTTAATTAAGCAAGCACTAGCTTGACATCAGGAGCCTTCAAGCAGAGTATAGCTTTAAGTAAAAGGAAGAACTGATTGATCTTTTAAAAGCAATTATCTCTCAAGCACAAGCTATTACTCAAGTCAGTATGAAGGTCATAGTTATCAACTGCTATTTAAACTTAGACAAGTTGATCACCGTTTGAATGCAGTTTAATAGTGTGTATGGTATATCTACATTTTGTTTAACTTGTCATCTAAAGTCTTGCATGTCAGCGACAGTCACTTGATCAATTTCATTTGGTTAACAGATGTCAGCCATCTGCTGCCACCGTCCTCCTAATTTTTAGTCTTCATTGAAACAAGTTATTAACATGATATTTGCAACTCAAATTGGAAACTTTGCATTGGACTTACATGGCTTGGAAGTCACTCAATTGTTTTGATAAATTTTTAATCCCACGGTTCAAATACCTATGCCCCACTTAATCAACAATTGTTATAATATAATTTTACTACTTATAATGTACACATTTTTCAAAAAAGCTTGATACACATCAGGTGCAGAATATATCCACTTTCCAAAGATAGGACTGCATTTTTGGAGCAACTAGTTTATAGCTTATGAAGCAATAGGAAAATTGAGCAGAGAGTGAGCAAATATATGAAGATATTTGGAGACACATCTGCATAAAATCTATTTATTCAGGAGATTTAGACAACACATCTCTCTCTCTCTATCACTTTGTATGTATTTTATGGAAAAAAATTTTAAGTTTAAGGAAATTTCAGCAAAAAATCCTTAATAATACTGGCACGGGTAAGCTAAAGGCCCATTAGGCCATGAGACAAATGGGTGGTGACAATACAGAGTACAGTTGGTATAGAGTAAGAGAAAAACAAATGGGGGGAAAATAAGATGTAGAAGGATTTATGGAGTAAAATTTTGATGAGTGGGTTGGAGGAGCAGAAGGCCAAGATAAACAAGCTGAATGTTTTGTATCTTTGCTATTACTTTTTAGAATGCATAAAGAGGTTTCCCAATTGAATATATTGTATTGTAATGAATAGTACCTTGTTGGCTGAATGTTCAAGCTCCTAAAGGTAAATACAAATTTTTACTCGGTTATATTTTTTGATTGAATGAATGTGTATTGCATTTGTTGGATGACCAATCTGGAGTCTTATTGCAGGTCAACACACTCCCAATTCCAGCATTTTAGTCCTATAATCCTAATCCAGGCAATACAATTATCAAACTCTGCATAGAGGGCAATTGGCAATGAAGATTTGCAGCATTGTCAATAAAAACATAACTGATATACACTTACACATTATATCCTAATCACCATACATTGACTCAGTAAAGTGAATGTTTCTATTGCAATTTGTGTGGATTGAGAAAGAGACTACTGTATTAATTTCTAGTGCAACCTAGAACCTAGTGTATCTTAACCTTAACCTAGTGTATCTTCCTGCCAATGGATGTGGCATCGACATTAACTAACTGCCCTAGTTCATCATTGTTGATAAAACTGGATTATACTGAGCAACAAGAGCACTAATTTGGACTTGAAAGTTACCATATTTCATTAAAAATTACGACTTTTCTTAACTTTACTTCAAGCATCTTCATAACCAGGCATGAAACATTTCTACTTTCCAGGTGGCAACAAAGATTTGAAAATTTCTACTTTTTACTAAAATCTTGCAACTCTCATCATTTTTGATAACGAGAGGATCCTGCAGCAATCTTCAATATTAGCCAAAATAATAGGTTGAAGAATTATTCCACAGGTACTGACAAAAATTTGTAAATTTTCTACATTTTCAATATAAGTAGGTGAAATTGTCTGGAGCACTACATTTTACAAGGCATAAGGCACCATTTCCATTGGTGCCTTATGCCTGATTTTTCACACAAGATTGTGCACCTTTGTGTTAACAATGAGATAGAAGATAATTCATCGAGTAGAGATCTTGTGGCTCCAAACATGGTAGTACAGTTCTAGCCATGCGGCATGGTGGCATAAGACATTTTTGCTGACCTTTCTCTGATGGACTCCTAACATAAACCAACAAGTAGTAACATGAATATCAGCATCAACATACCTACCGTAAAATGGGGTAACTTAGACCACTTTTATTTTTATAAATGATGCCATTTTTTTACTAGCTAAATAAAACTTGATTTGAAACATGTAAAATACAGGTCTATACTCTAGCTTCACTCACCATGAATTGCTGGCTCATGCCTCTCATAGTCTTTATGTAATTTCAAAAAAAGTGGTGGTCTTTGTTACCCCAGCTCTTGGGGTAACTTAGACCAAGCCTCAGTATTAGGCCTTTAATGCCCATTGACAAAATTTTTCTATGTCAAATAGTTTTTGAGTTGTGGGGGTTTTTGTAAAAAAAACAAAAAGTGGTCTAAGTTACCCCGCCGGTCTAAGTTACCCCATTTTACGGTACATAAGATGTTAAGCCTAAAGTTTGAAATGGCTGCTAGTAGAGCTTCCCTGCCATTTTTGGGGCTGCAAAATCAGGCTATAATTCCAGGAATGGTGGTGTGTAATTTCCAGATTGACGGCAGACATCAAATATATTTACCATCCAAGCAGCAATGAGAGCTTTCCTGCCATTTTAGATGACACATGATTACCGATAGCTAAATTACCATATATCCTATTTAATTGTTAACAAAATTGCCTGGGATTGTCATGGGATTCTGAAATGATTGAAAGTATTTCACCATGAGCCTAGATTGGAGAAATACTATTTCTTATAATAAATAATATCACATGTTTTAGGTAGGTATGAAATTTCATGATTTCAATGTCATGATTTTGATTTATCAAAAATATGAGGGTTTTTGAATGCGTAATTTCATGAAATTCTGAACAGCCAAATTATCCTAAGCAATGACTGAATTAGTATAGCTGGGTTGTTTGACAAAAAAACATAAATATATATTTTGTTTGTTAATGTTTGATTGGGTTGACAAAAGCATAAATATATATATACATTATCATAAGCTTAATTGGCTCATAAATGAAGAGAAATGTTCTTGTTGCCATTTCTAGGGTAAATTAAGATATTTTGTATGATATATATAATCAGGGACTCTAAAAACAACCAATGCCAATTCAAGGTAGAAAAACAGTACACCAATTAAAAATTATCTAGACATTTCTAGGTCCTCCAACTTGTTCTACAGGCATTCAGGACTTATTATATGTCAATCAAATAAAAAAATTGACCACCAGAAATCACTATGTCTCCATTGCAAGTTTACTGATTTTGTCTAAATTCTGGAGTGCTAATCAAACAATTTCTGTCATCATTGCTGAATAAATAAACAAACTTATACACATTTTTTGTAATTATTTTATGTGAGCCCTTCGTAAACTAAATGATCAATGATAATTTCAACCCTGGGAATAATTCAACACGTGTTTATTTTTGCATTTAGCTTCCTAACTAAAAACTACTAGCATTGCAAGTCTGGTCATTTTTGACCACATACACTAGTAGTATTTGCTAGGCTTAGCATTAATTTCACAGTTTTAGATGCAATTCTTCAAAGTATATGGGAAAAACTGAATATTGTTTTCTTAGAGTCAGAGACTATACACACTTTGGCAAATGAGTTTGCCCAAACAGCCCCAAAATTTCAGTCACAAGTTAACCTATATACTCTCTTAGGCCAGGAGATTTCAAAGTTAGTACCATCAACTGGGGTGACTTCAGCCACCACAACAGAAACAAAGGGCAGCATAACAAAATAATAAACGTTGGCCAAAGTCACCCCAGTCACTTTGGCCAACATTTATTATTTTGTTTTGCTGTCATTTGTTTGTGTTGTAGTGGTGCCGAAGTCACCCCAGTTGACAGTAAAAATTTTCTATCTTGCAACCCAGCCTGGGAACTTCATCAGTTCCAAAAAAATTGGCTGAACCACCTGAACATGTGACTAGAATCTAGTTTCAGATTTTCAACTTGAATATGACATACAAGGGCATTTGTTCATAAATTACCAGGGCTTCCTAAATCCCAGGGTGCTGAGAGTGGGAAAATATTTAATGTTCTTTGGTGAAAACTCAGCATCAAAATCTATGTTTTCAGAAGATCTTGCTAACACATTCCTTATATGAAATGTATTGCAGGCAAAAAATCTTCAAGGTTTGGCCATTTCTGGCAATAAATCCTTGGTAATACTGGTGTGGTGACACCTAGGGCCTAAAATCCCAATCTCCAGACTTTAAAGTATGGTACAAAATAGGTCAAAGAAGCCAAATTCATTGTCACACAGATGCCAAGGTACAAAGAAGGCAGGCAGCAGTTGACAGTTACACTTCTCAATAGATCGAGATTAACAATTAATATGGCCAAGGCACAATTATTGACACAGCAGCCAGCAAATTGCAATCAATGTGGCTAATGCACAATAACCAGTACAGACATACCGGTAAATGCATTATACCAATTAGGCAAATGTTCAATGATTGGTATGGACATGGGCTCGTAGCACATTACGATCAATATGGCCAATATGCAAGGAGTGGCATGGACACGTGTAGATTACAATCTCTGACCATGGTAGAGACTAAGCAAAACAAGCAGAAATAATGGTGTTGATTGATCAATCCACAGTTTGTCATTGATCATGAACACCAATTCATTTGAAGATAGCTGATGCTTATATTTTGAGCTGAAAGGCCACCTAACTGGAAAATTTGATGGAAGCACTCATAAATTTCACAAAAATGCCTGTTAATTTGGCCACTTTTACAGTTCATATGTCCATTGTCTAATTTCTTAAGAAAATAAATGAGAAAAACAGTAAATTTTTACCAATGATTTCAAAAGTCAACCGTGAAGCAATTGTGATAATTGCCGAACTCTGCATAGCAACTTCTATTTTGATTATTGGGCAAAATCTTAAAAAAATTGTAGCAAAAAAAATTGTGACAGAAAAATTGTTTCATCTGCAGATCATTTTTGAAAATTGTAGGCAAAATTATTTCATTCATTTTCCTCAATGTTTACAAAAGGAATTATTCATGGGCCTTAGAAACTGTTACAATTGACCAGCATGCACAGGCTTTTTGTCTTATTCTGCATTCATGCCATACTATGGATGGTGCTTTTTTCCATGGATTAATCCCACCTACATGAGGCTATAAGCCCTATCACTGACTCACATTCTGACATACAAGGAGCTAGGTATAATTATATATATACTTGGTGTAAGCATTGGGTGTATACAAGGTCCAGTGTGAGCACTGCTGTTGCTAAATAATATGCGTTTAAAAAATACTTTTTAAAGGCAATACTTCTGAACAATCAAGTGTCTTGGATGTTACACATATACAATGAATTTCTTATTTTATTTTCATATACTGAAAAAAATTATTTTTGAAAATTTTTTCAAGATATCAAAATTTTGTAAATTTTCAAAATTATTTATTATGGCAATTTATTGTGTTCATGCATTGTCTCCAACTACACGCATGTGTGCAAAATTTCTGATTGATTGGACAGGTAGAAGTGTATTAAATATTGAAGAGAATTGAAGTTCTTGAAAATGTCTGCTTGGCTGGTGGTGCTTTGGGCTAAAAATCCATATTTTGGTGATGCTGCTTGCAAAGTCTGCATAAATACCAACTATTTAATTGTTGACAGATGTGCAAAGTCAGGCTGTGAAATTCCACATGTACTGTTACTGACAATTTTGTCACTTTGGAGCTGGAAATTTTCATTCATATGTAGGGAAATTTCAATCTAGTATGGAATATATCTACTTGGCAAGCCGCGACTGAATTTTTCGAGCCGTGGTTTTATGGATTTGCCAGCCGTGATTCAATTTCTACGAGCCGTGATTCTATTTCACCGAGCCGTGAATTCCATATCTCGGCCATGAAAAGCCATTTACGAGGTGCGAATGCGAATTTATTTACAAAGTTTATGCACGTGTTACCCCAAATCTCTAATTTTACCCTTAAACAGTCAAACGGCAACAATAAAATTTGTCTCTACTGTAAGTTCAGCACGTGTTAATATACAGTCTGACCGCTTTGACATGACCGCAACTATGCGCGATCTTCAACAAATGTTTTGTTTATTTGTTTACATTACGATGTTTATGTTTTTTCTGCAAGATATTTTTGGCGGAAACCGTAAAGCAATGCGGATTGCGGAAGTTGAAAATTTTATGAAATGACATGTTTGCGAAGTGCAAACAGCGATTTTTTTCAATCAAACAAAAATTTATGACATTCGAGCCGCGAGACTTCATACCTACTGAAATTATATGATATTAGAGCCGCGATATTTCAGACAAAAATAGGACTTTTCCAGACTAGATTTCAATCCAGCATTAGATGAAGTCATGAAGAATTAGGCTATTTGCAATCTAGTTGTTGAAAATTGGTTAAGGTTGTAAGTTTACAAAATAATTTAAAAGATCTGCCAGTGAAACCACAAAATTTTATTGAAAAGTAAAACTTTTCCAGTCTTGTTCAGTTGGTCTTGGTCATGATTCAATCCATCAGCCAAAAATTTGCCACCAAAACAAAACATATTTTCAAACTTAAAAAGCAGTTGAAGAGTCTTTCAGCTTTGCACTATTTGCAGGGCCTAATGCAGGCAATGGAAAGATAGAATTAATGGTAAAGAATATGATTAAACTTGGAAATTACACTAAACTAACCTTTCCATAGGAGGTCCATTTTGATTTTCAGATTTTTTCTTGACAACTTGTGGGGGTTTGTTTTTGGGTAACCCTTTCAGAGCATTCTTGTTCCGTCTCCTCTTCTTCTTAGCAATGGCTGCAACTGCAACGTATGCATCAAAGAATTATAAATCACTCCAACAATTGGAATATGACCAATTTATTAACAAAATTAAAATTCTGATGATAGCATGCTCGAACTTACCACGAGGATTCATTTCACCCCGACCCGTCATTTTTGCAACCCACCACAATACTGTAAACTTCGACAGCTGGCGCACCTCTGAAAGAAAACAATTGAGCAACGTGAATAGTTTCGTTATAGACTTAAATCCTCTTTTTGTCGAGGAAAAAATCCGACAATCTTTTAATTATCAGAAGACAGTTCACGAATGATTTTGTGATTTACCATATCCATGTGACAACGGTACCATATCTGATTATAAGAGATCTTTCTACCAAAAGTAAGAGAATAAAGCGTTCCCGAGTGGCTGAATTCGTCCGTTTGCACACGCCTGTGGGACAGAAATTTGTCCGTAACGTTTTTGCACCGTTTTATATGCAAAGGAGGTGGAGGAAACATGGTAAAAAAATTGTAGCCAATGCGCCATATGCATGAAAAATCAAGTACTTGATTTCGTAATCATCGGCTACGAATTGAGCGAATAAAGAGTTTCCGAGTTTTTGAATTAAAGGTTGCATGAAGCGCAGATTTAAAGCTGGTGTAGCGCAGGTTCAGAGCTGGGCGGGCCCACGCTAAAGGCCTTTTTCTGTTATAAGACTGTGCGACTGGCGCCTTAAAAACTAGCTTTCAAGTCCAGACTGAGGCAGTCCTGCCCAGGGCCCAGAAAGGTCTCGGGCATATTTACGCGGCCGGTCTCACGGCCAATCTCCAAATTCAATGAACAAGGAATTTGGTCTCCCGTAATAAAAAATCTCCCAAAGTGAACGTAGCTCGATGAAACTTGGTACACGTATTCTAAGGACCTAACTGCGATGTTTAGATCGTAATAATTTTTTAAATTTCGCCTTCATTCAATTCGTGAGTTATAGAATAGAATAGAAGTGTCGGCATTGACGAAAATGGGCCCATGGCCTGTTGCCGATTCTTGAATTTTTCGTGACTTGTTTCACAAGGGATCCGGCCTTTGGAACCCGATCTTTCCATAACTGACGATTGATTGAGATAGCTGCTATACTTATTGCCTGGTCCGTAATTTGTTAGGCATTTTAAGACTGGACATATGCTCTGCATAGCTTCCTCTAGTCTGTTTTTGAAGGCGTTCATACTCGGAGCGTCAACGATGCTATCAGGGAGGCTGTTCCACATAATAATAATAATAGTAAAAATAGCGGTTTCAGCGTTATTAGGCCGTAGGCCTGTCGCCGATTCTTAACATCGCAGAACATTCACAACATTTTTGCGGTCTCGAACTCGCAACTCACTGCTACAATTCTGCTATGCTTAACCGCCCGCCCTCCTTGCCGATTCTGACCACAAACTGGCGCACATAGCTGGGATCGAACCCGTGCCTCTCTGCGCCAATCTTGGTACTTTACTGCGCCAATCTTGGTAAACTTTAACCACTGGGCCACTAGACAAGTCGGTGACTAGAAGCGATGAGAAATTTTGTCGCATGGACGTGTTATAACGCAGTTCTTTTAGTTTATAGCCGTGGCCCCTGGTGTTGATTCATGTTTCAAATTCTAGTAATCCTTCTGGGACCTTGTATAAGCCATGAGTACACTTGTATGCTTCAACGAGGTCCCCACGCACACGTCGATATCAGAGGCTTGGAAGCTTCATAATCTTTCCTCATAGGATCCACCTTTCAAGCCCGGAACTATCCTTGTTGCGCGTCTTTGAACACTCTCTATTAAATTTTTGTCCTTTTCATATTTCGGTGACCACACGACGTTTCCAAACTCTAGGTTCGGGCGCACGACAGCAACAAACAACTGCTCATGGTTGAACTATATAAGGTTGACCCATGGTTCAACCATGGGTTGACCTACGAGAAGTTCCGTCTTTCAGTTCAGCTTTCTTGGTACGTCACGTAGATCGAGAAACGTAAGCAAACCCGTCATTCCCATGACGGATTGGTTGACTGGTTTGATCGCATCTCGATGAATGGTTAAACAATGCCCATGACGTCACTGACGTCACAGGCGGGAGCGCAGCCTTGCACCACAAATATTGTGCACCAATAAGCCCTGAATCTAACGCCTTTGATCTCTCCGGACCTACACCATTCAGCCGTGCACCACTCGGCTTTGTCCTCTTCCGGCCTTGACAACCACCTGCCGTGCACCACCAGGCCGCGGATCGAATCTGACTTCCTGGCATCGTTAAATTACGTAATTTTACGTTCACCGCATCTGAGGTTAGGTTTCAGATAGCATAGTTCTGTTCCAAAATTTATCGTCCTTCGACAAGTGGCCGTTCGACCGAGGGCTGGTTCGACCCACGGCCTAGATACGGACGGCTCAAAGTGTTGAAGGCTACGTTCCGGAAGGCAGGAATCATGATGGTCCATTACATCCAGGGAAGTTGTGGTCTTCGGCAGGCGACCCGTCACAGGCCAACAACTAACTACATCCGCAAAAATGGGCTTCTGATGGGTCAACCTTATCAGTGTTGCCAGATGGGCCTTTTTCAGGCCAAATTTCGCAAATGTGGCCTTTTTTGAAATGCTTTGGCCTGAAAAATTTCATTTGGCCTTTTTGTCCGTTTTGGGCCTTTTTTATGAAAATGTAACTCTCGAGTTTTTTATGATGATTTGGTCCTTCAATTTTATCCAAGACGAGTGCATCCAAATTCAGTTTTGCCCATAACGAGTACACTCAAATTTTGACACGAAGCTGTGTCAACACTTCGGTTTAGGTGGCAACACTAGCGAGTGCCACCTAAAAATGAAAGCCATGACTATACTTGTATGCTTCAACGAGGTCCCCACGCAGACGTCGATATCTGAGGCTCATAAGCTTCATAATCTTTCCTCATAGGATCCACCTTTCAAGCCCGGAACTATCCTTGTTGCGCGTCTTTGAACACTCTCTATTAAATTTTGTCCTTTTTCATATTTCAGTGACCACACGACGTTTCCAAACTCTAGGTTCGGGCGCACGACAGCAACAAACAACTGCTCATGGTTGAATTATATAAGGTTGACCCAGGAGAAGTTTCGTCTTTCAGTTCAGCTTTCTTGGTACGTCACGTAGATCGAGAAACGTAAGCAAACCCGTCAGTTCCCATGACGGATTGGTTGACTGGTTTGATCGCATCTCGGTGAATGGTTATAAAATGCCCATGTCCATGACGTCACAGGCAAACAACTAACTACATCAGCAAAAATGGGCTTCTGATGGGTCAACCTTATCTTATACTAGTTCAACCATGCAACTGCTTCGGTCAGGTTGTATTCTTATGATGTCATTAGTTTGTCTTACGTCACCTTCTGTGATATCACTATTCGCGGGTCTCCGCGTATATAAGCTCTTCGACTAGACCTTCAGTGTCAGTCAATCGTAGGCAAGCCTAGTCATCATGTGGTCATAACCTGTATAGCGTCACTGGACGTCGCCTGACTCCGGCGTTCTCGTGATCGTCAATAGTAACCTATACTAAACTACCTTGTGTGACTTACCAGTTACCACCCAGATTCATCCTGTTAATGTTATTCCTGTATCCTATCTAGTTCTTAATATATTATAAGACAACCGTCTCTCAATCATCCTGCCTCTATTCGGACATTTATCAAACGAACCAAAACCCCTCAGGTTTATCTACTATTGAAGTTAGACTATTCTATTGATTTGAAGATCTTCGATTGGTCAACTTATCAAGTAACAATCAGGTTGCCAACTTGCCACTGAAACCGGCAACCTGACACTTCATCACTTCTGCAGACTGCATCTAGGAACTCGAAAGAGCGTCTGATCAGTCCAAGTTGTTTACTGGCTAAATTTGGCTTTATTAACTTAACCTTCAATATGCTTGAAAATTTTCAACTCAATTAACTCCTAATTTCCTAAATCTTTTTCCATTGTCGACTTCGACATCATCACTATTCACTCTGTCCTTGCAACCTTGTCTTCTCATTCTGTATAGGTATAGTCAGATGGGGTAAGACAGGACCAAAATCACTAACAAGCATGTAGCATCTAGCCTATACCATCAATAAATAAAAAACCCTAAACCTATCACAAGGTCACCGTCAAGGTGTAGTTATGCAATGGGCTTCTAAGCTACAACTCAGACTTTCTGCATACAACACAGTTTTCTGCACAGATTAAAAAAGTGAGCTGATCCCATCTTACCCCACTGGGGTAAGATGGGACCGGGGCTGGGGTAAGACAGGACCTGAGGACCAACAGGTAATTCTTGTGTTACAAGGTTTTTAATAAAAGTACAAACCTGATATTCAATATTATCAATCTAGATTCTAGAAACACATTATTTGATTAGCTACACAACCACTTGTTACTGTTTTGTTTTGCAGGATGTCAACTCTATTGATATTTATCAGTTACATAGCTACTCACATTGGAGTTTTTGTCATGAGAAAACTTTGTTAACTCTTTAATGACCAAATTTTTTTAAGCGCATAAAATTTTTTTTTATAATTTATAATTTCCAGTGATTCCAGTCACTAAGTAGTGTATAGATGAGTATAAACATTGAAAATTGTATATTGAAAAATTGTAAGGCAACATTTCAGTCCACTTGGTCTTACAAGATCAAGATCCTAACATTAAACATGAGGGTATGATCCATTCAGTCTTCTGAGCGCAAAATATGGATGATATTATGTAGCTGGCATAGCTAATTATCATTTTATACATTACTTTTGCTCCATGGTCAGGAAGATGCGCCAGGTGCCGAGGTGCACGGGAATTTATTTTGTCATTTTAACGACCTGCGTGGTGCGCCGTACGGTAAAAAAATGCGCCGTGCGCCGTACTAAAATGCGTACACCATAAGCTAAAATAGTTCTACTATTTTAGTCGACAATATACGCGAGTATATTGACTACCTACGCGAGTCGAACTGACAATGATAAAATGTAAGATATGTCCGGGTTACTTCTGACTCTTCCGGTTGTCCGCCTTGTTGGATACGGAACGTACAGTAATCGTAAACTGCGGCTGTTATACATACGAAATGTAAACGGACGATGTTCAGTGTTGCCATATGACTTTGGAGAAAATTTCTTCTAAAATAAAGATGGCCGGGATTGCGCGAACACGTGCACAAAGATAATCAATTTTCATTACATTGCGCCAACTGTGCACAGCAATAGCTTAAAAAAAGTGAAAATGCGCGGGAAAATTTACCAAAAACATACATCATCCTGAGTGTGACTTTTGCTAGCAACAATAGGCTTAAGAAGTCTGGCCAATAAACTTCCAGTAAACTCTAGTATTTTAGCAAAAATGCCTTATTTGAGATTGATATTTCAAAGAAAATGTGTGTTTTTCCAACATCCTTGATGTTGGGCCAAAGACGCCAGGGCCATGGTTGTGAGGCCAATGTCTAGGACTCTAGGCAGAGAGGCCAGTGTCAAGGTTGAGAGGCCAGCATTAAGGCTGAGAGGCCTGAGTCCAGGTTGAGAGGCCTGAGTCCAGGTTGAGAGGCCTGAGTCCAGGTTGAGAGGCCTGAGTCCAGGTTGAGAGGCCTGAGTCCAGGTTGAGAGGCCAGGGTCCAGGTTGAGAGGCTGCAGTACAGGGTGAGAGACCAGGGTCCTGACTGAGAGGCCAACCAGNATCAGAAGACTTTTGATCCAGAGTCTTCATTAGATTCACTGGAGAATGGAGTAGCAAGATGTTGTTCACATAGACTGGGACGTTTTCTTGGAGACGAAAATGTTTTTATGCTAAAGCTCTTGAAGGAGTCTGAAAGGTAAAAAAATTACAAGTGCACTTCAATAATGGCCAGTGTATGTAGATAGAAAATTGGTAAACTGAATTCGTGTTTCTCACTGATAGAGAGAAGAATATTGTTGAAGGGCACTAAATTATAGAATAGTAATGAAAACACAATTATTATACATCGTAATTCCCTACTTGCATGGTTTAAGGAACATGACTCAATGGTCACGTTTCAAACAATGCAGTTGTAAGTCCAACTGTACTGAAGGATTGCCTTTAGAAACACAATGTGATATATGCATGTAATTTTTATTTTATGTTCAAATTTAGCATGCGCACCCACTATTGTACTAGAAACTGTGTAGAATTATTCCAATGCTGCAACTTTTCTGATTTTCCCACCATAGTCCAATAAAGATTGGGAAAGTTCGACAAATGAATGGCACCACGTATTCCCAACAAGACCAGCGCTGTACAACGTAGTTGGTGGCAAAGAGTAGAGCTGCACCACCGAAACAAAGCAGGGACGCTTACCGAACACGTTCAAAACAACTATCGCATATTCCTTATCATGACAGTAATATTACACAGCATGTTTGAAAGGCAACCGTATGGTACACCTGGTCATTAAAGGGTTAAGCACAGTAATAGTAGGTTGGCTTTGATTCATTGTAGAGCACTGCTAAATGCTACATGTATATCCATTAGTGTCATTGTCTGAAAATTTATCAAATTGATAATAAAAGAAATGGATAATAACTTAAGTGTCGGACATCATGTATTTTCTTGCTAACTGCATTTGTGGTGCACTTCTCCAAACATACCTAGCCCATGCTCTCTCCCTAAGTTGTGATATTAAATATTTTTTATTTTTCACACAATGATTTCTCCCCCAACCACTCTTACACATAGTTCTGCAGCTCACTAATGGGAAGAGACATCCCTATTTTCTCTATCCCCTTGATACAATTTTCAATAGTAAGCTAAATTTCTCTAATTAAAAAAGCTAACTAGTTGGAATGGTTATTTTGAGCAAAAGATAAAAATTTTGACCAAAATACTCAATGTTTACTTATGCACAATAATATATTCATTTAAAAGCTACTTTTGATAAACTATGGGGCAAGAGAGGACCATTTGTGGGGTAAGATAGGACCACTTGTGGGGTAAAACAGGATCATGTACGTAGTGGTCCCATCTTACCCCATGTCCGGTCCTTTTTTACCCCATTTTATAATAGATGTCAGGCAGTGATGGTAGCAGGTAAGAATGCCTAGTATGTCTCAAAAGTTGCTTATTACATGAGGTTACCTGCCGACATCCACAAAACTGGCCAAAAAATTTTTTGTAATGAGACAGAGCTTATTTCCCAAATAGGGTTAACTATTTTGTGACCCTTCTTTACATAGGTTTTCTTTAAAAATTAACCAAAAATTCATTATTTGCAGAACAGGGCTGAAACAAACACTGAAATGACTGGCAATGATTGCTCTAACATATTCTTTTGTCAAATTAAATTCAGTGCAGTTAGAATGCACGCCATGGGCCGGTCCTTTCTTACCCCATGAAGGCTGCGATCCTGTCTTACCCCATTTGACTATAATCTTGCTGTTCATTATTCTTGCGCCGGTGGATCTTAAAGTTTACCACAATCTTAAAAACGAATAATTGTCCACAAAAATTCTTATCTACCTACCGTAGGCTATATAGAAAACGTTTTGGAGTCCAGCTCCATTGTCAGTTTGTAGAATCTAGAATTTATATAGAAAGTTACAAATTAATGCTATTGAAAAATCATAATGCAATTAAAAACCATAATTTACGAGTACAAATAATACAGACAAAAAATCTATATATTTACCATATCAAGGGGATAGGAGCTAACAGCTGAATTCTAACTGAACCTAAGTTTAAGAATATACAAGGATTCTGAAATATGCAAATCTGAAGCACTGGAGGTGAAGCTAACACCCTAAAGCCACTGTCAGAAACAGGGACATCACATTGCTTGCTGTGAGTGACAAGTGTGCACTGTCTGCACAGCTGAATGAGGGGGGTGCGATAGCAACTGTCCACCATGTCTGGTCTTACAACTCCTGCCCTTATGCCCAGTGACTCTGGAATAAAGATTGCATGACGTCATCCCAACATACGCAGATGCACTGTCCCATGGAGTATTTTGTTTCTGAAAGTGGAGTCAGGAATTGGTAATTGTATAGACTACACTCAAACTCTAGTGAATTCCTTTATTTCTTGATTTATTTAAAGCACAAGCCTTCAGGGGCATAGGTGCTTTATTTAGTTGTGGTAGTTCTATACTTGAATCTAAACATCAACATTTATGTCTTCCTACAGGCTACAAGCTTATTGCTTTGTTTAATTGTTGTCATGCTTTGACAATTTTATGATGGCAGGCTCATGGGAGTAATGATGAATGTTTTGCATAATTAATTAAGCAAAACCAGGTCATGAATGATTCAATATTCCCATGGAGTACTATTTTGTTTCTGACTGTGTGCAATTGATACTCAAATCCACTGCTAAGCCTGAAATCCACTGCTCACTTAACTCTAAGTCAATTTTATTGGCTTGTTTCTGTGACTTGAGTGCTTTGCATGAGGTGTAGCATACAGGATTCTTGTGTGAAGTGTTCAGTTTTCTCTTGAGAGGAGACTTTTTATTTTACTGATAAAATGACCTTCTATTTAACTGTTTGAGTTTGCATTTGTTATTTTAGTGACTGGATTATTGACACTTGCTCCCAATTCTCTTATTAGGTTCAACCAGAAGATGCATATTAGAAGCTGCAGTTTATTAGTTCTCATCCAAAAGATGCTATAGAGGAGGTTGTGATACATTTTAGCCCACATACTCAACTGACACTGAGGATTTGTGCTTCTCAAAGTTTTCCAGATTATGGTGCTTATTTATTGACCCAGTCACCCACAATCATCCAATATGTCAAGGTGAATGTTAGTATATATATTTTATGCAATATAGTGTGATCAGTTTTTTAAACATATTTTCAGACTTTTACTGCACTGAAGCTTGAATGTCAGAGATGTCAGATATTTGCATGAAGATGTACGTAATAAACATGTAATTCTTCATCAGTTCTATTAGTTGATCAATGCACTGAAAGACTTCTCTACTTGCAAGTAACCTTCAAATATTGTACATTTGAATCTTTAAAACTGATAAATAACAAAAATAAAGCTAATGTTCATGTTCCGAGTAGATGTAGGGACTTATTTGCAAGATATGTACTAGTAGAAATATTGTAGCTATGTACTCTAACTAAACTTTCTTTAGTGCCAGTCTTTAATCATGCACAGATTATAACTTTGACTAACAGATTGATTGGAGCAATTTTAAAGATATTCTGGTCAAGGTTTGGAAACAGATTAAAATTTTAGTTTCAGTTGCATTTGTATGCAATAATGCAGTGCTTGCTTTGTACCCTGCAGCTAAAAATTATTTGTGGAAAAATGGTTTGGTCAGTCTACAGCTCTGTAAATCATGTATGAAAGAAAAATTTCTTAGAAATGCTCTCGGTTACTCTGCTGAAAACCACTCTCTAAAAATATATAAGTTTAAACCTAATACCAGTATAATATGGCCACTTACTGTATGCAACTATTCAATAATTTATTTTAATGATGCATTTGCTGTTTTTTAGATGAATTTCGTGGGGAACTTTGTGAAGAGCTTCCTAACTACAGAGGTAGCACCTGAAGCAGTAGTTGAAGTGAATATTGCTGCATTTGCAAATATCCAGGTGTGGTACGATAATTGTTGCTCATTTCATTTTCCTGCTTCAGTCTTAATTGCTAAAAAAACACTTCTTAGAACAAATAAAATTTAGTCTGAGTTTAATTTTTTTAGTTAAGATGATGAGTATCTTCTTGGGAGATGAGTATATTCTATTTGATATAACCTTGATTTATTAGTAATTTATATCTGTGTATATATTTATAGGTTCATGGCAATTTGTACATGTTTAATATTCATAAATAAATTTTGAATTAATTTTGATTATTTACTAAGCAATGTTGACATTTTTTAGAATATGTTTGATAGTTTAGAGCGAAATATTTTCTTGAATTGTGTTATACTCACTGAAATCAAACATTGAGATTAATATTAAGATGAGATTTTAAATGAATCTGAAATGTATTGCATCATGATAACTTAGCCTTGTATAAAAACTAGATGTAATGGGTCATTGGTGCTGAGATTTCAAGTTTTGTAAATGGTATGGTAACTTGCTTGTTAATGGCTTAGATAACTGTAATTAACTCAAATTTGTTTACCAGTAGTTTATTGAAAGATATTTTATGATATAATGAGCTGGTTGATTGAGTAGATTTGATAGCATACTGATTTTGCAAATTTACAGGAAAATTATAAGCTGAAGTCAACCTAAATTTTTTTTACCTCCCAATTTGTATTCAAGGTTTTAGCCCGTGAGGAAGGCCTCTTCTTGTATGGTCCAACCAAAGATGACAAGTATGAACTTATCCTTCAACAGCCTATTGAAACCAATGCTAGGACTGCCATCAGGTGTGTTGAGAAGACTTGCATTTATGGTGTTCTATTTCTATATGATATTTCTTCATCACATTCCTCACTCCACTCAATCAAGAAAAAGTTCAAGTCTAGCAAAACTACATTCACATATATATTTTTGTGAAGATTCAAGAATTACTAATCATTATTACTGCAATGACTGATGACCTATTTTTTCAAATATTTCAAACAAAATTTGTTACCAGTTGCATAATCTTGGAACTCTTTGCAGCCTTTTCCGCCTCACAAATCGGCAGTCGGCACAAGAGCGCTTCATTCGGCTAAGAGAACTTTTACGCCCACTTCTATTTTCTGGACGTCAACAAGGTTGGTTCCACTTTCCCAGGTTTTAACAATAAGATTGTAAGAGCTCATGAAGTACGTAATAAAGATTGCAATAGAAAAATTGAGAAAGAAGAAAAATGTTTAAACTTTTTACATCTCGCTATTCACAATAATCGTACAATGAAATAATTACAAATAATAAAAAAATTATTTCATTACTTATATTGCATATGCTTGTCCTCTATACCAAAGCGCTTGTGTGCCACTATTAAATACTGTAAACTTTTACCTGCAGGAGTATATAATGTTCGCTGTATGCAAGAACTGATGACTTTGCACCGAGAACATCCTACCTGGCAGGCTGCGCATATAGCAGCTCAACTGGGGGATGCAGAGCTCATGCAGTGCGCATCTGTGGCTCAGTACGTGCTGTTGTAATGTCACTCTTGAACAATGTGCCTTCAGATGTACACCGTATTCATACAGCTTCACAGGGATTCATAGTCAAGCATATGATGTTTTTTTTTCCTTTACACCTTTTCCATTAATTATTTGTGTTGTAAATTATTATTGTAACTTCTATTGTATGTTGTTACTTATTGGTGTTTTTATGCACGATGTTTTTCAATTACACAACTATGCACACTCACTCTAACGTTGTGACAATCATCTTTCATTTAATAACTCTAGTTTGCTTCTGTTTTGAATTTAACTCTCTTTTTGTTTTTAATGTGTAACTAAATCATCTAAATGAATTGTTTTCAAGCCAGATTTTGAAAATGCCTCCAAGAAACCAGCTCTTAATTAGCCAATAGGCTTCTAATAATCCTGTCGAATAAACTTTTACAGGTACTGCAATGTAGCCGAGCTAGACTTACAAGAGACACCACTGCACATTGCAGTTAGAGGGCAGAAGGTGGCAGTGATCAAAGCCCTCATGCAGATGGGGGTGTCCACTGATGCAGTTGACGTGAAAGGAAATTCTGTGTATCATCTTGCTGCTTCAACTAACAAACAAATTATTGAGGTGTGTCTCGTCAATTTGTTAAATTTATTTGACATCAATTTATCTTGAATAAAATTACCTTGCTTATGATTTCTCAACTACTTGATTAGCATTCATTTATTTGGGTTTTTATGCTCCCTGATCTAATTCCTTCTCTGCAATACCTATCATACTATTTTCATGTTGGAAGAGCTCTATCAAAAGTGCTGTGTAATCCTCAAGGTTATTCAAATTTGATCAAAACGGTGCAAATTCTTGCCGAATCGCAATCGCTTTAATCTTATTATTTTTAATGGATTATTACCACATATTTCACTGTTAAGATACAATTCTGTGTTTTCTTTTATTCTGATCAAAATAATTCGTAACTGTAGTGGTTGACTGACTTAGGTTGGTATTTTGTTCTTTTCTTTTCAAAACTGAAGATTGTTTACCCTGCATAAAACTTTTCCGGGACTTTCCCACAATGCACTTACTAAACATTCCGCTATCACAGTTGATAATGCAGATGCCTCGCTCAATCCTTATGGATGCGCCTAACAACGCTGGGAAAACTCCTCTGCACATTGCATGTCAGGCCGACAAGCCTGACTGTGTCACGGTGAGTCAAATTTATTTCTCAAAGAATAAAATGTCTACTGAAGATTTATTTTTGGCAGATTTTATTTCTTTAAGGAATTTTACACGCTGCAACGTTTGTATGTTTGTAGTTATTTGGCTTCAATAATATCATGGAATTCTGTTAAGTGTTATTTTCAGTGTGGAAGAGCCTACCTATGTTTTCGGTATTAAATAGTATTTAATGTTTTGCTGATGATGAAAATTTAGCTTTTGCAGATTTCTGTGTTTGTGTTTGTAATTTTGTGTCAAAACAAATGCTGTAATTTCGCCGACTTCAAATATTTTCGTATATATGGATATGTGTGAAGTCTTTAGTTTTTATTTATTTATTTGAGGTCTCAGTATTTGATGATAGAAAGTCTTTATGTGTGAAGTCTTTAGTTTTTTGTTTTTATGACTATCAAGTATTTGATGATATAGAGCCTTTATGTGTGATGTCGTTAGTTTTTGATTTTTTCGAGGTCTTGAGTATATGATGATAAAGTTTTTATGTGTAAAGTCTTTAGATTTAGATTTATTTGATGTCTTGAGTATTTGATGATAGAGTTTTTATGTGTGAAGTCTTTAGTTTTTTATTTATTTGAGGTCTCAAGTATTTGATGATAGAAAGTCTTTATGCGTAAAGTCTTTAGTTCTTTATTTATTTGAGGTCTCGAGTATTTGATGCTAAAGTTTGTTGAGTTTGCAGGCGTTGTTATCAGCGGGCGTTGACGTGAACGTGGCGGCGACGCAGGACTCGTGCCTCGCCATCCACACCGCCATGGCAGCAGACAGCGACACGTGTGCTAGGGAGATCCTGGAGCGTCACCCCAACATGCTGCATGTTCAGGTACATCTTTATCTATTATAATATTACGTTCCCTTGAGTACATGTTTTATACTAATGGATATGGTCGTGGTGCCAACTTCATTGCAATATTTTGTTTGAATTTATTATAATTTACTGCCTTTGTATCCTGCAAATGATTGTAATTAATTTGATTGTTGATTATGATTTTATACTATTTGTCATCAAATAAAATAATTAAACAATTTTTGAAAATGATGCATTATTTGATGAAATTATTCTGGATGCTTGAAAATAGCCAGTCATCATTTAATTATAAAATAACCAGATAAATAATTAATTAGTCTTATTCTTACTTAATATTCTTTTCATGTGTGATGTTATAATTTTTTGTTTATTTTGTCAGGACATGAAGCTGGGCGGAACCCCCCTTCACTGGGCCAAATCAAAGCGTATGATCACTGCGTTGGTGGAGCTTAAGTGCCACGTGAACGCCAAGAACTTCGACGGGCGCACCGCCCTTCACCTCATGACTGCCCACGACAGACTTGGGTGCGTGGTCGCCCTGCTGAGCCACGGCGCCCGTCCTGACATCGCTGACAAGGAAGGCAACACGCCCCTCCATCTCGCCAAGAGCGTCGCGGTGCTGCACGCTCTCATTGTCTTCGGGGCGCCTCTGAACTGCATGAATTCTTTGGTGCGTGGTGTTGTTAATGGGACATTGTGTCGTGCCGTGGCTTAGAATATGTGAAGGAAAGAATCTAGTTGATTTACTTTATCTCTGCGTTAGAAGTTGGTCATGTATTATGTTTTTATTGTGGTTAAGTGATTCGGCTATGTGTCTGTAATAATAACTGCAGAATGTTTCCAAGTACTGGATAATTTTGCGCAAAAAATGAAACTCATACACGATTACAACACTTCTTCTAGTGTGTGTTGCTCTTCCTAATTTTATGCATATTTGTACGGTAATGTGATTTTTTAATGATTATTTGATGCTAATTAATATTTATTTTATGTCTGTTGTAAGAAAGAAACAGCACGTCACGTAATAGCCAACAGCACATTTCGCGGCAAAGCTGAAATGCTGTACGCATTGCATGCTGTTGGTGCTGCACGATGCTTGCAGCATCACGACTCGTGCTGCAGCGGCTGCAGTCCCGTGGGCAGCTACAACGGCGTGCCGCCTGAAGCCATCGCCGACGCCAGGGAGCGACTGCGCTCACCGTACGACGCCTTCTTGGACGACGCCATGTGTGGCCTCGACGATCCGTGAGTCGTGGTTATTTTTGATGTTCCATTTTGGAACTGATATGTGGCATTTTGGGACTAAAATGTTGCATTTTGGGACTTAAATGTGGCACTTTGCGACTAAAATGTTGCATTTTGGGACTAAAATGTTGCATTTTGGGACTGAAATGTGGCATTTTGGAACTGAAATGTTGCATTTTGGGACTGAAATGTTGCATTTTGGGACTGAAATGTGACATTTTGGGACTGAAATGTGGCATTTTGGAACTGAAATGTTGCATTTTGGGACTGAAAATGTTGCATTTTGGGACTAAAATGTTGCATTTTGGAACAGAAATGTTGCATTTTGAACTGAAAATGTTGCATTTTGGAAGTGAAAATGTGGCATTTTGGGACTGAAATGTTGCATTTTGGAACTGAAAATGTTGCATTTTGGAAATGAAAATGTGGCATTTTGGGACTGAAATGTTGCATTTCGGAACTGAAATGTTGCATTTTGGAAGTGAAAATGTTGCATTTTGGAAGTGAAAATGTTGCATTTTGGGACTGAAATGTTGCATTTTGGGACTGAAATGTTGCATTTTGGATCTAAAATGTTGCTTTTTGCTGTAAAAATATTGTATTTTAGAACTCTAATGTAGGAAAATTCCAAAAACAACGGGTTGTATTTAATTTTAACTTCACTTGATGATCTTATTGGGGGAATAATTGCACAGTTCGAGTTTGGCATATCCATAACAGATAAACGCTCCTCTAATACACGATTAGAATAAGCAGATAATAAAATAATCCTATAAAAGTAATTTGTCTGCATGCGTGTAGAGATGCGAGTATGGAGGATGTGGACGCTCGACTCTTGTGTTTGGACGGAGGCGGGATACGCGGGCTGGTGCTGATTGTGCTGCTGCGCGCCCTGCAGCGACATGCCCTCGGCGCGCCCATCAAGCGACTCTTTGACTGGATCGCCGGCACCAGCACGGGGGCAATCCTCGCCCTGGCTCTGTCTCTTGGTACGTCAGCCGAGAGTAAACATAAGCAGCAAGTAAGCATAAGCAGTCATAAGCAGTAAGCATAAGCAGTCATGCTTAGCTCAAGAACCACTATTTTCTTGGTTCAAATTATCTTAACATTTCAAAGGCTTAGGCCATGTTTGGTTTTTAGTATTTGAGTTTTTAACTTTTAATTTTTGGTGGGTGATGTCAATACGAAGATAAAGAGCGTCTAAACTTATAGGGATGGATGATTTCGCTTGAAGGAATGTACTAATTATTCCTGCATTATCAATTTACTCATTAATTTTTGTAATTGCAAATTTGTTGTGATAATTTTATTAAAATGATAGTTTTTGAATTTGAATTTATCTGGTTGCATTCACGGAAACTTCCTTTTTCGTATTAGGCGCCAAGCAGCCGGGTGTTGTAGGAAAAGTGCTGGGAGTATTTAAAATGAAAGACAAGGTCATGAAGTTTTGTGTCCTGCTCTCTCATTTGCCACTATGCATTGGGCAAGTGAGCAGCGTATGTTTGCTGTCGAGGCGTAATTTTCAAATGGTCGTTCTATTATCGCTAATCTACGAGCATCCCGTATCCGCCCTTCAAGTCGGATTCCTGATCGGAAATCGATTGTTACGTACGGTGGGGTAACACATATAGGGCAAGTGGAAGTGTAAATGCAAGAGGGTCTGGAGGTTGGCGGACTGCCACATCACCCGAAAACGGATGATGGTGCCACGTCCCACACAGCTTAAGGTTCAATGGATGTTCTGAGACAACATTTTGCAGAGCGCCTCATCTCCTTGAGAGGTGACTTTTTTTGGCCGGCCCGATCCCCTTATTGATTTCGATCCCCTTATTTGGCTGATTTTTTATAGGGCTATCGTAAATCAATGTTAATTATGACTGTCCAAGGAATCTACCTCATGTGAAGAACAACATACCTACGCCAAGCCATCGCCAACATGCTCGTCTATATGCTTCATGGGGTTGAACGGAACTTCATTAATCGAACTAACTAAAATGCATGGCTTGACAATGAGGGTCGTCTTTTGTCCGATGTCATCTTTGAAACTAAGTGATGCCAACCAAATTCATGTAGGTAATGTATTTTTCAATAAAATTTGTATTCTAATGATATCATCGCTAGTTATTTTTTACTGAGCTTTCAAATCAGGAAGTTTTCGTGAATCACCAGGGATGTAATACGCCTGGACAATACGTTCACCGCATTAAATGCTAATAATGCCCCCATGTAACCTGAAGCTCTTTGTTTAATTAATACCTGCTGGCTTCAGACAAGTCTCCCGACTACGCACTGGGCTTGTACTTCAGACTCAAGGATCAGGTGTTCCAGGGAACTCGTCCCTATCCTGAAGGACCTCTTGAGGACGTCCTCAAGCGGGAGCTGGGGGAGACGACGGTCATGTCGGATATAACCGGCGTCAAGTGAGTCATGCATTAAATAATGCGATAACGTGACGGATAAAACCGGTGTCAAGTGAGTAATGCATTAAATAATGCGATAACGTGACGGATATAACCGGCGTCAAGTGAGTAATGCATTAAATAATGCGATAACGTGACGGATATAACCGGCGTCAGGTGAGTCATGCATTAAATAATGCGATAACGTGACGGATAAACCGGCGTCAAGTGAGTCATGCATTAAATAATGCGATAACGTGACGGATATACCCTCGTGAATCCAGCGTCCTTAAAAAATCGTTATACTTTATAATTGTTGGCGATTCAGGTCAAAACTTTGATGGAAATTTATAAGCCAAAATTAATAACTAACCGTTATTGACTTTTACGAAAGTAAGATGTATGTAAATATTGATCTGAATTGTGCCTTTGTTGCCTTTAATTGGATAGTAAATGTATGAATAAAAATGTAAAATAAAAAATATCAGACTTTAAAAATAGGCGAGGTGCTTGTAAATATTGGTCCTAATGATACGTCTGTCGCCCTTAATTGAGAGGTAACATAAGTAACTTTATTTTGAAGAGTTGTGGTGACGGGCGTGCTAGCAGACCGCTACCCTGCAGACCTTCACCTCTTCCGTAACTACGACAGCGGGGAACAGCTGCTCAGGACGCACAGGCCGCTAATGTCTCCTGACAACGGTAAAAATAGTCCAGCTTTGCCCTGCCGATACTCTTTCACGAATGCGTATCTCATGTATTCTTAAAATGCGAGAATTTGTTTAAGTAGGAAGAAAGTTTACTTTTTCTGAATTGAAATTTGGACGTGCAACGGCGGAATAATTACATCTTTCCAATGGAATTTATCGATGATCTGGTGTTACTCAAATGTCTTCGCCACATGTAGGTTTAATTATATGCATTTTTTAAAACAAATTTTCAGTGGTCGCTACGTCGCCCTCTGGTGTTGGGCCAAGATCTTTCGTCGCGACGCAGCCCCCTTCTCAGCAGCTCGTGTGGGAGGCTGCGCGAGCCTCGGGGGCCGCCCCCTCATATTTCAGGTCGGCCGATCAGGACAATTTTTATGGTTATTTCTTTGCATGTTCGTAAGTTGACTCGATATCTTACCCATCGAAGTGAATGAGATTGAAACGATACTGGATTTGCACTTTTGCTCTCTAGACTGTTTCATGTATATGAAATATACGTTACTCTGCAGAGCGTACGGTCGTTTCATCGACGGTGGTTTGATTGCCAACAATCCTTCACTCGACCTCCTCACTGAGATCAGCGAAAGGAACGCCGTCGTGCGAGCTCTGGGCCGACCTCAGGAAATTACCAGACCTTCAGTTCTGGTCTCTCTCGGCACTGGCAGACCTCCGCTAGAAGCTGTGAGTCTCTTCTTCCCTCATCTTCAATATGGCTCCGTGTTATGGCCCAAGACCGAGCAAACATATTTTTACACAAAATATCGTCATCTGAAGATTACGAAATACTGTCTGCGGCAGCCCAGGTTTAACAGAGGCAGGTTATACCTGAAACGTTTGAGGCCACTCCCACGTAGCGAATCCTTATGCTGCTTCGTCGGACATGGCGGCGGTGTGCGCTGCTTTATTGGACAGCGATTCACAGTTAGGAGGTTTTATGCCACGACTGCTACCCAATCATCGAGGCTAATGTTTGCCACATATGGCGTTAGCTGTGGCTGAACATTAGAGAAAATATACTGCGGCCGTTTTCGGATTGTATAAATGCTTGGAACGTGAAAGTGCCGCTCTGTGTAGATTGAGGATTGGCCATACACGCCTCACCCACAGACAGCTACCGGATTGAGCGCCGCTCCATGGCATCCTGAAACGACTGCCAGGTCCCTTTCACAGTACTGCAATGGCATAGCTACAGTAACGTCTGACTGCTATCCCCACACACCTACCGAATAGGATGCCGAAGGAGGATTTTAGAAGCATCATTTATCGTTACCTTAGACGGTATTTGAGTGAATGATCTCTGCCACCGGAGATCTATCGCGACTCTGTGAAGGTATAAGCCAGAAAAACTACACACGAATAATTCATTGCCCAGACAAACTTCCGTGACAATGAGCGGCAAATTAAACTGAGGTGACCAAAGCTTGAGCAAACCACCGCTATGGAAACCGAGAACCTGACTCAGAGCACCTATAGCCGGAAAAAAGCCTAGTACTGCCGAAGAAATTTGATAATGTGACCCGACAGAAGATCGCACCTTCGATTCAAAATAATATGTTTATTACTACTATTACTAACTAATATTTTTTTATTTAATTCATTTTTTTATTTTTGAACACCTAACTCGGTGATTAGTTAATTAAACAGTTTTACAAGTAGCATTTTTGAATATAATGGTAGGTCGTAGCAGCCAGGTGAAAACAAATTGTGTGTCATGGGATGGATTTTTCTTTTTTCTTAAGGTGAACGCGATCGACTGCTTCCGGCCGGAGAGTCTGTACGGAACGCTGCAGATGGCATTTGGTCTTTCCAACATGGCCAAGCTACTGATAGATCAAGTGAGATGTTACGCAGATTTACTTTTTCCTCTATTATGACCATTTACTGAACAATAATTTCTGAATTTATTCTGTAACGGCAATGGAAATGTAAATCGGGTATTTCCTAAGAAATGTTATTTTCGCTCAGATTTCGGCATTCATCCATCCGGATCTCTTGTACTTGATCTCAGGTGTCCGTGTCATTACTGTATAATTTCTAATTTTGATCTATTCCATGTCTAATAATTTTATTTTATCATTTTTCAATGGCTACGGTAGTGATTTGTTTTGTAAAAAGTACATACTCTTTTCCTTACTTAAAAATGGCATGTAATTATTTCAATCAGTCAACTTGAGTCAATATTAATCCATCAACTCAAAGAAACTTTAATCTCCAGGCAACGATGGCAGACAACCACACCGTTGACAGATGCCGCGCCTGGTGCCAGACCAGCAACGTGCGCTATGTGCGTCTCTCACCGCTGCTGTCGGCTGACGTGCAGCTCGACGAGACCAGAGACGAGGTCCTTCTCAACATGCTTTGGGAGGCCGAGGCTTTCTGTGTCTCTAAGAAGGATAAGCTTCACAAGCTAGCCAAACTACTCACTAAATCCAGTGACATATAGTGTTTTGTTCGTACGGAATGTCCATTGAATTAATTTTTTGTCTCGATTGTGTTCACGTTGATGACAGTAGTTTAAATGTTATTTGTATTGCGATGGATACATGATGTTGTTGGGAGTCAAACCGCTACAGATTGCAGTAGTCTGGAGGTGAGAAGGTTAGCTACGTTTCACGATCACGTTCCTTAACGAGTCGATGTAGAAACACGTGCTTTCACTATTTTCTGGAAACTAAGCGCCAGCTATTTTATTCTGGAACCAATCTTAGTATTCTATGCGTAAAAGAGTGCAGATAAATTTTCAAATGAATTGTATGTTTAAACTTCTTTGAACTGCGTGCATTTTAAAGAAAATAGCTTGTTAGAATTAGTGTGTAGGTAATGATACGCCTACTGGCTGCTGTTTGTGAGGAGTTACAGGAGGTGTTGGATTGAATGTGGGTATTATTTTGATAGAAATTCCATCTATAATTTATTACTTGCAGTCAAAAATGTTTTTTATTGCATTTTATAGACTATATTTTCCATTTTTGCAGTCAAATATATATTAAATTGTTTATTAGTTATTAGAGAAGTCTTAAATATTAACTTATTGAAGACGGTTTTATAGTGCTTTTATTTCTAACTTTGATTTGCGTAATAGATATTCTAATAGTCTATATGAAAGTGTTAATAAGAGAAAGTAAGCGTGCAAGTATAATGAAGATGGGCATTAGTTCGATTTAGCTGAATAAATTGAACGTGTTCACGTGAAGCTTAGCAACAAACACCCCAGAGATCAAGCACTAGAAATATTGATCTGTTTTACTCGGATATGTTTTGTTGTCCATCTTTCCTCGTTGAAAATTTCCGAGTTTCTACTGAATCTGTGATTTTTTGTCATGGGGAAAAAACTTTTTCATTACTAAACTCGTGTAGTAAAGAATGTATTCTTACCAGAAATTTTATTGAGGTTATGCTTTTCAAAAACTGCGATGTTTCAGGCCTTTGACGCTTATCGCTGTGGCTGCAGTCATTACAATTATGATTAAACTAAATTAGATTGACTGTATAGTTCTCTTGAAAAGATTGCGAATGAAATTCAAATAGTTCAGCAATTCCTATAATCTTAGAATGAATTTAGCTTATGTTCACCCGTAATTATGTTTCACACCAACACATCGCTTATAAACTCTGTCGATGCTTCATATTTCCCACGGTGAGAGAATCAGTGTTTATACGAGGGGGGTTTGTATAAAAGTGAAGCTTTTCTAGGAGTTCATACAGCCACTGATACGAATATACATTACTTTCATGATAACTTATCACACGTAATGTATGTCGTGCTCGCAAGACGTCGCTGATTATTGCTTTCTAGTTCATATAATGATAGCATCAACAAGACATGCTAAGAACCCCCAACCGTTGCAGTTACGCGAATCCAGATGAAATAGTCGAATACCTACACAAGACATTGCTCGTCCAAATAATGGAGCCAACAACACGCGTCCACAAATGCAGTTTCAGAATTCCTATTTCCCAAGGTGCAAATTTGTTAAAATGAACAATACATAAATATAAAATATGTTTTTATTTGAATAGGTACATACGCTGCATAAGAAAATTTACACATAAAATATAACATTTTTTACAATTTACATGGGATAGACGAGGGAGACCGAACAAGTTAGAGATATGAGCTCTGAGTGTCAGTTAACTTCCGTTGTCTTGCCTGCGTTGCTTGAACAAGCGTTTCAAATGCCTTAACATGCTATATGAAGCCCTTCGATATGATGACATTGCTAGCGAAGAGACTCAACATTTCTGCCAAAACAATTATTCGAGGCAAAAGCTTAAAGCCAAGATCTCCAAATTATTGCCAGCGTCATAGTAAAATAAACTTTTGAGTGGCATTATGAAATGGTCTCGTGTAGCACCAAAGTGGTAAGATTAGAGTATTGATCACCACCGGTGCACGTAGAATCATCCCATGTGGAGAGGGCGAGGGCACAGGTTTCTAGTTCATTTTTATCAAAAATGACTGCTAAAAGGCGACCTAAGGAGCAGAACGTGAACGCCTGCAAAGGTTGCTACTAGGTGACAAGCTGCCGGTTACAACCATGAAAGAATTACACAACAGGTTCTACTCTATCCAATTGAACGATTCATGAAACATTTCCAACAACAGCAAATAGCACGTGCCTCTAATGAGAAAGAGAACAATTCTTTAGGTATGGATGCATTCAATTCAATAATCTACGCTGGATCAATTAGATGGTTTTTTTGCTAGAGTAAAATTGTAATTTAGCGTCTGAACCGCCGACGTTTAGGTATCTTTTTGATCTACAATGGAAGGATGCGGATACAAACTCGAGACTTCAGCCAATACTATTATAGACCAACATAGAGAGAGCTGCTCACAAACATATTTGGTGGTCGGAACGACTACATGAAACTACACTAATCACCAATGACGAAAAAACCGGGTTTTGGATCGATGAATATTTCTATGCAGAAGACAAGGCTATAATTTCTGAAATAGTTTTTGTTTAAACCTCAAAGTAGTCGAAAGACAACACAACCATAAGGTTCATCCGAGAACTAATTCGTGCTAATTTGAGACATTCAAGCGAAAGAGGCAATATATTTTTTCCAAAAGCAGAGAAGTCCCATTTTCGGCAGTCATAGTGAACAAAGAGACGAGAAAAGTTGCAAGGTTTAGAATATTCAATTAACTCTTTCTCCATTCATCGCAGGAAATAAAATCAGATTTACAGTTTTGATTGTCACGAACAATTAAAGATATTATTTTTTTAGGATAGCTAGAAATATAATCTGTGACAAGAGCCTTCAAAGCACGGCTACACAGTAAGCTTTGAAGAACAAATTTTAGCGAGAAATTAAAGACTTCTGCTCATCGTGAAGCCAGTCAAGGATTCGATAATCGATATGAATGACGTTAAAATTAGCTAGCTTACATTTTCGCTTAAGGTAAGACTGGTCGAAGACGACGAGCAGATCATGATTTAGAAAAATACGATTGGACTTCCTCAAGCATCAAGGGCTGGTACGAAAATACTACAGGATTTGATAGATCAACGTGAACTCCACAGCAACAACCATAAATAGATATTATAGCTCACAATAACAGGATATTATTATTATGCCTATTGTCGTTGGTTCTTATACCCTACAGGAGCGAACAGTCGTAAGGGCACAGGCTAACACTCGGCGAGAAACATCGCCTCAGGACCACAGGGACTCTTAGTTATTAAACGAGCCTTAAAACTAACACAACTTTCTCGAGGCCATGTATCAAAAATTCAAATATTATACCTGTAGTTAATCTTCCCTTCCAACTCCCACAAATGATATGAGAAGTTTCTACTTTGATTGAATTTCATGGATACAATTTTTCCGCTCAACTATATGACGATTTTAAATAATTATGCGGTCATATTCTCCAGTTCATAATATGAATAGCCCATTAATCATATTTCTCTTGTTAGCCATTCAGCTGCCTTGTATAAGCGTCAGAGTACTTATGTTCATGATTCTAGGCACTACTTACTATTGATCGCATAGATGCAATCACCTGTAATATCAATAAAGTAGTTGTTCACAATACTTTACTTGTTATGAAATCGTCAGTTTTTATGAGGTTACGTCTTGCAAACAACTGAAACTTTTATCACGACTCAAACTCTCGCGATACGCCGACCAGTCAATTAGTCGCGATGAAAACATCAATACGACAACCAATTTGAAAACCAATCAATTTCCATCAACGCACTCTATACCGCCTTTTAAATTATCAACAATCCCAGCTAAATTAAGAGTCATCAGAACTAACTCTCATCTGATATTGATTTTTCTCAAACATGATACAAGTTTATTGAACCCGGAGTCTACATTGGTTTATAAAGTTTCTATCGTTCCGACAATGACAAGTAAGCTGCCAATCAGTAAAGATGGAATGCACTCTCTTCACTTTCTGACCAGTCCCAAAAATGGCATCAAAGGCCCAAGAAGAGATAATAGACAATACACGAGGCATCAAAATATTGCACGCAAGAAATCCTCGAATTTCTCCACAAGACATTTTCGATTTCTTCGAACTGTCAATGAAAGCAGCATTTCCTAACAAAACGGACGACGGAAATTCGGTTCAGATAAAATAAGTTCTAAAATAGAAGTTTTTACGGTTGGTGGGCTCGATTGCCTTCTCAAGCACTCAAGTCAACCACACAATGTGCACCAGAAACTAGCAAGCGTAAGGGAAAGGCGTCTTCGGAGAGGGCGACCTCTTTGCCCACTCACCGTTGCCATCAGATATTGGCTCTGCTAACAGTAAGGTCGCTGACGCCAAAATTACTACCACGTGCAGTGGGAATGGGCAGAGATCTACCGAAATACGTGCGCATTTTCCCTAGTAGTACCATTAATCCTTCATAATGATCAGCAGAAAGGGAAAAAATTTGCTGATTGATCTGAAAGACGCTGTACAGAATAATTTAATTTAGCGCGTTTTTTTCAACCTCATCGCAATTAGCGGGACTTAATTGCTGATAATTTGCTACTTCACGGTCTAAGTAGAAGAATAGGAGCTCTGAAGCTGCAATGTAAGACTACTATTAAGTTAGAGTTTCTACTACCTAGTGAGCTACACAGTTCAACTACTCACAGCAGGTATACACCATAGGGTTAGCTTTGCGCAGTTCAAAGAAAATCAAACAAACAGAAATGCTCGCGACCTAAGGAGGTACAAAGGACTGGCTTCTTTAGTCGAGGAAGTTGCATTTAAACAATAAGATCTTCGATGGGAAATTGAATGAAATACTACATGAAAAAATACACCAGTCTCGAATAACTGAGAATTCAATAGAGATCAATAGAATATATTGCACAAAATACGCATTGCCGGGACAGATGTCATTCGATAATGAAGAGAACAATGGCATCTGCGTTAGAGAAGTAATGAGCCATTCGTAGTTTGTTCAACGAAAGTAAAGATATGTCTTGAAATCAGTTACCTAGTAATAGGCGTCATCAGAGGACAATTAATTTGAAAATAATTACAAAGAACAAATATGAATCTAAGAAACACTTAAAATAGATTGTAAGTAACGTACATCAGAAACTGCGAAAAAGGACACTGAGAAGCAAGGTAGCAAATTATGTTCCTATTGCACTTTCGAGGTATCAATAAAAAAACTAAAATTCGTCATTAACTAAAACTTTGTTTCAACCTAAAAATATCATAAAAGACATTACATCGTAAGGAAAAAAATTCTTTTTGAAGAGCTTTACAGCGGCATTCGTAAGAAATGCTTATCAATATCAGGAATGAATAAGCCGAGATGTCTAATTGTACTGCATACATACAACACAATAATTAAGATGATAGATACTCTTGATAACATGATTATAGTATTGAATTAATTATTGCATTAAACAATGGCCAACCAAAGTGAATCAAAGAGTATAAAGTCAGAAGCAACTTGAAAACTATAAGGCGGTCAATCATCGATATTATTCAATGAGTTCTTTCAAGAAGTTTTCTAGCACATCAGAAATATACAGCTCGGCTTCAACACTCGTGAGCGAGTCAACCGCATTTGGGCAAATAGAAGATACATACTAAAAAAGATCATCCATTAATCCTGACCCAAGCAAGAGTGCATATACCGGTATTTGCATATTTCTCATTTATTTTCTATCAATTGTATAATAGCTTCTGAAAGATTAGTATACATGTCATAGACGTCTTACGTATGGTATGTAAGTTTGAATGTCGGTATAGTTTGTTCATAAGTGTGAGAGGCGCTTCCTTCCTCAGTAAGATTGTAGAGAAATTTCATAAGCTTCGAACAACAGTGCACGTTGCAACCACCTGACACGGGCGAGGTCCACGCAATACAATCCACTCACGCGGGCACCCACAGAGTCTTTGACTGTTCAGATTCAACACAGGTTTTGACTTGATTGCACATAAACGACATTTTCACCACTGCCGGGACAACGGCCGATACAAGGCTCTTGTACTCGAGTTCGAGCTTATTACACAATTCAAACATCTCTTTTGCTTCTTTCTGTGATATTTTCTGCGGTAAATTTTTGTCAAGAGCGTGTTTTGAGGGAAGTTTGTCTATTGAATGTTGCAGGGAATCGCAAACTTCGCGCACCTGCTTGTGCGAACGGAACTTGAGGATGAGAACAATGGGATAGATGCGGTGGCGTTGGAGGCGCTCCACTGCGCCGATTGTCACGTCCAGGAGACCGTGGCAGCCCTGAAGTGCAAGAAGTATATTGCAGTTCATTTCTTTCAAAGGATAGCATCGAAACATTTTAAGAGAAAATAATTGCAGAAATGTCATTTCACACTGAACAGTAACACAGAGTTGATTTTCAAACCTGGGAAAATTAAGACAAAAAATGTTCAGCCACGAGCTCAGATCATGATCGAAGTCTCACCTTTTCGGCAATTTCTTTGACCTGCTGAACAGTGATAACGTCCCACGCAGGCCCCCGCCTTCTGTACTCAACAACGAGGCCTCCTGCAGTTGCGGCCTCCAACTGCTCAGCGGTTGCGCGCTGATTTACTTCAGGCACGCAGCGTACAAACTGATTAGGATAGTCGTATGCCAGCTTATCTGCTACGAACTCCCCCAGCGGCCCGAAGAGCAGGACTGGCCGACGAACATTATCTGTGTAGAATCATCGTATTGGCACATGCACAAAATTATTCTATTTATTAAGGCTAATCAGTTGCAGTCTCAGCAATGTCAGTTAAACGCATTTAAAATCATGGGATGCTGATAAATTTTTCAAAATAAAGCAGCGAGGCATCAAAATTTCACAGCTGCGCACTAATTCAGCACTAATTCAAGAGCATAATAACGTTCAGGATTGGTTTGAATGCATGTAGGAGAAACTAAAGTGGTTTTTGCCGATGAAATAGTGAAAACTTAATTACCATAAAAACACAGGCTCAGAGGCATTGCCCAACCGTTAACTGCTACAGCATGAAAATATACAGAAAATTCAACACAATAAAAACATTACGCCCTAAGGTATTACGCTGCCGCCGCCCACTTAACACAGTAACTCACTGTCCAGACGCTCGACCCTGAGGTAGGCAATGGAGGCCCCCGCCTCCTCAGCCAGGGAGGAGCTCGTCGCTCCACAGTCACCGAACGAATTCAGGGACGCGTCCGAGAAACTGGCCAGTTCTTTACTGTCTCTGGACGAGGATCTGTTCGTGAGAAAGTAAGTTAGCTGCAAATTTCAAATCATTTAAGTCATTCATTCAAAATGTGCTGCTTATATAACATACAGCATGACATTTTTCCATTTTTCTGCACTTTTATTTCATACCATTTCACACTTTTATTTCATACCATTTCACAAAACGCTAAACAGAAGATCGAATAAACAAAACGAGTTTTATTTCATTGACCTGGAATGTTTTTTTCGTTTGAAGAATGAGCGTCTTGCGGTGGTGTTTCCTCTCCTGCTGGGATCCACGGAGGCACTGGCGCCACTGATGCTGCTCAAGACGGTGCCTCCACTGAAGGGCAGCGTCGTCAGGTCAATACCCGAGCCACAGCCACGTTGCAGCATCGCCTCTTCCACCCTGCAATTAGTGCGCCGGTCATTTCTCTAGCAACACTCATCAGTTACGACCGATGAAATATTATGTGAGATTTTACAAGTCATCGGCATTTTACGTGAAATGAAATTTAGAAAGTGAATGTCATCTTGAACAGCTACGAATAAGGCTCCACACTTTATAATAATCAGAAGCTCTTGATCCCTTTCCACGGAAATATACTCACGCCTCATGCTCGCTGTTCTTATGCTTCATGTCATATTAAGATGAAAATTGTTTAATGCCGAACCTCATATGCACGGAGAATATTCCAAAGGTAAGTATCATAATAAAGGTCACCAGAGCAAGAAGCCTCACTTGTCTTTGCTTGGTATGGGTCCACATGCGAGTTTTTGACCGTCTTGATCTAGCAACCAGGCACGCCACACGCCGGGCACGGAATTATGCAATGTATTGTCGACGTAGAGGATGTCATCCTTGTGAAACGTGAGCTCGTTTGAGGCCTCGCTGCCAACGTTGTCAAACAACGCACGCACGAAGAAGCTGTCTCCAGGTTGTTCCTGCACCACTGCGTAGGCTGTGCAACAACATGAGGATATTTAAGTTTACCTTAGTGGTTATGGTTATTCATTATTTGATAAGTTAACTCGGGAAGGCTCATTAGAGTAGTTCTTATTTCTTTTCTGCAAGATAAAATCTTTAACAAAACATTAAAGATGTCAAGAAACGCAAAATCAGGGAATCAATCTCATTATTAATATCCTACTCAAGAATGTCACAACTCACTGCGTGGGTCGTACTGAACAAGCATAGCGACGCTATCAGCAGGCTTGGCGAGTTCGTAGGACGCTTGCTCAGCCGTAGCATAGCGGAGGTCATGGCCGTTGTACTCCAAGATACGATCACCAGGACGAAGCATTGCACTGAAAATTTATAAAAATGTCATGTGAAAGGAGTAAAGAAACTTCGTTTCAGTTGAACACTTGAAATAAATTGTCAATAGGTTGAAGTAAAAATATGCATTTAGAAATTACTTTTCAAAGACAACACTTCTAAAGAGGCCAGTGTCTTCAATGTTACACATGTACAATGAATGTCTTATTTTATTTTTAACTATCAATAAATTATTCTTTAATTTTTTTCAACATTAATTTTTTTTAAACTTTTTAAAATTATTCATTCTGTAAATTGGTTCATGCATTGTCTTCGGCTTTACGCAAGTGTGCAAAATTTCAGATCGATTGGAAAAGTAGAAGTGCGTTAGATGGCGCCTTTAAGATTTGTAGTAGACAAGCAAACGATAAGAAGTGAAGTTAAAGAGAAGTGTCGTAAACTGTGACAAAAATGTGAATGCAACTCAAGTTCAAGACGCTACATTTCACATAATCTAAACTATCTAAATAGCGGTAGGCAATCAATTTGACCCCGAGCAAAAAAGGCTCTAACAACTTTATTTACCGTTTGTATCGCTAGTTACCAAGCCTTTAGATATAAATATCATCGATGACATTAAACGTATCCATAAACAAAGCGTCAAGGGAATCATTAAACTTACCGGCTGGCGGGCGAATCCTTCATGACGGCATGGACGAACACGCCCAAGGCATTGCCGCCCACCATCCGCACGCCCAAGTTTGAGCTTTTGTTAACTTCAAGATACACAACACGCGGCTCCTCAGCGTCGCTGCCGCTGCGGCCTTTACGGTCAATGGAACTTCTGTTTCTGCCGCCACTGTTGCGGCTGCCGCTGCTCCTTGATCCATTATTATTGGCTCGGCTGATACCACTACGGTTGCCTCCTCCACTGCTACGGCTGCTACTGCCACGGCTCACTGCAGTATTACCACCACTACTGCTACTACAGCTGCTGTTCTTACGGCTGTTACCGTTCTTGTGTTTACAGCTGCCGCCCTCAGTGCCGTGACCACCGGAGTGACGTAAGACTTGTTGGCGTTGAAGCAGTTGACCTCCTTCAGTGCAGCTGCTCATGGCGCCTATCTCGTCCCTGGAATCCCTGGAATCTTCGGCTTCCGGCTGTTGACTTCTGAAATTAATGGATTTTCAAATTAATTCTACGTTTAAAAATATATTCTTTACCTGATAGAAATCCAGCAATACACAAAATTCTTGCACTAAAATATTTATTGAATAGGGAGGATATTTTACGAATAGATGAGCAAAGACACCTAATCAAATATTAATGAGAAATTATACTCTGTAATATTATGAATACTTATAGAACAGTATAATTTACCGCTGGTATGTATCTGGGCGGGTAAGAGTGGCGAGGGCGTGCGCAATTTGTGGTCGCGTTAGGGTGGAGCGCGCGGATGTGGAAAGGGAATGTTCCCCTGACCCTAGGTGGAGGGGGGACCGCAGGGTTGACGATGAGGAGGGAGGCAAGGATTCCTCCTTGTCTTCATTTTCTCTGTCTGCCTCGTCGTGACGTCGAGACGTTTGAACAGCATGAGGACTGCTGATGTGGTGCCGATTCTGAAACATATCCAATTGAGGTGAAACAGAATATACCGTACATCAAGAAAATAAGAACGATCAAGAGATCATATACGATTTAGAACATACTATATCATGATTAGCCGAGGCATTCAAAAAATTGAGATATATTCAATTTACCCCTACCAAGGGTAATGATCATGTATACATAAAAATGCCACAAGAAAAAGATCCAAATGAAATAAATTGTTTAAAAACCATAAAATTATCACGAACGAGACATACCTGACTGGCATCACGATCCACGAGCACGTGCTCATGATACATCGGAGCGCCGTCTGGACCCAGCATAACGAGTGCGCTGTGGCGCTGCGTATCGTCCCCTGCGAAGTAGCGAGGTGACGACCTGTGGTGATCTAGTAGGTCTGGAGTTCGGCCGGTGTGATGGTGAGGGGAAGGTCTGTGGTGCACATTTGCAGATCTCACAGATCTAGGGGAATTGCGTGGTGTTGGTGTGCCTGAACGTGAACGCCCGCCGTCAAGCAAGCTACTACCACTGCTACTGCCTTGCCATCCTTCCAACTCTTCGTACTTGTCAGCATTATTCTGAACAAGCATCGTTACGCTTTTGCCACACTGCGATAATACAGTAGAAGCTGTTTTTTTAGTAGCAGAGCGCATGTTTATGCCGCACACTTCTAGCAGCTGGTCGCCCACAACAACTCCCACAAGTTCTGCTAAGGAATTCACCGTCACTGCTGAGACAAAGACACCTCCGTTTTGGAGGCATCTAATTTGAATACCCAAAGGCTCACTGTCCTTCTCAATAACGATGTTGCGGATTTCTCCTGGTTCGGGGCGTCGTTGCCACTGATGCTCGCCCAGTTGCCTATTATGGACTGAGAAATAAATCTGTTGAGGATCCTGCCCACCTATTGGACGCAGAGACCCTGCACCTCCTACTGAGGGTGCAGTTAAAAGTGAAGAAGGTGGTGACGAGTGACGGTGATGATGGTGGTATAGGTGATGAGATGGAGGTGGTGTGGGTCCATTATCTCTTAAGGCGCTGTCCGGCACAGGTGTATTCCTCTCACTTGAGCTGCTCTTGATGAGGCCACCAAGAGTCGCTGAGAGACGAATTTTTTCCTCGTCACGTTTCCGCGGCATGGTGGTGAAAGCTCGCTCTTTGTGGTAGTCCTGGTAGGAAGGTGGACACGTGGTTGGCGGAAGGAGTAAGCTGGCTGACGGTAGGAGTGTAAGATGGAGCATTGAGTCATCCACGATTGGAGTGCGAGAAGCTGGTGCGAAGGACGGCAGTACTGACAGTCCACCTGTGTAAGGGTGGATGGAGCGAGCCTTGGGCTGGAAGTGGTGATGGTGTTCGGACTGCGAGACGGGTTTCGTTTGGCCAGCAAAACCGGATCCATCAGCAGGTTTGCCAAGCGAGACTTTATTACAAGGAAGCTCGTGTGACGCAGAATTCGAAACGTGGACGGGAGAAGAAAAAATTCGTTGTTCGAAATGTCCATGGCCATCAATAGGGTCCCGGCCGAGGCTGGGTGATGAGAGAAGGGAGTCGCCACTCCTTGATGCACTTAAAAAAGGAGAAGGGGTGGTGTGTGGCAGAGTGGGAGAAGAGTAACGTGGAGAAACACTCGTGATTGCAGCACCAACGTTTGTGTGAGGATGGTGATGCGAATAGTGGTTATGTGAGGAGTAAGGAATGAAGCTGTGAGGAGATCGAAGCCCACTGTTTGAGGGGGAGTACAGACCAGTGTGGGGATGAATGGGCAGCCTCGAAGTGGGCGTGAGGCGGCCCTCTTGCAGCTGCCGTAGCTGGTAGTTACGATATCCATAAGCAGCAGGAAGACTCAAGGGCTGTGGTGAAGTATGCATGTCAATGTTGCTCACGTTGCTTTCAGTATCACTGAGCGGACATTTCACTATATTTTTCTTTACGTAATACTCGAGCTCTTCTTTTCCCACGTTACCTGAACGTACGCTGAAATCGAGGGAGGTATCTGAAGGAGTAAGAGAACCAAGCCTTTTCTCTCGTTCGATCTCTTCAGATTTGATATCAACATTTTGGCGCATACTACCACTGTAAACTACTTGCTTTGAACGAGGAGTAGTGTACAGGCCACTGGATGCTGAGTACAAAATATCAGGTCCATAATGCTGAGTCCCAGCAGCTCTGTCTTCCAAAGCTTTGAGAAAACCATGAGCCTGAGGGCTGTTCGAACTGCTTCTGGTGCTGGCTGACAGCAATGCAACGGCAGTGTCACTTAGTTTCGTGGAGCGATAGGAGTCGAAACCTTCCTTGATATCAGGGAAGTCGAGTCGTTTGTTTCCAGAGGGGGAATGTAACAGAAGAGGAGTTCGTTCACGACGCGGCGGTGTGCTGACAGCTCCAACAGCTTCAGGGTCCCAAGCACTTAAAGTACCACCTTTGTACTTTGGCCACGTGCCACCGCTATTTTCTTTGTCTCGATCTTTAGACTTGGATGGAGAAGTCCCGCTCATACCACTGCATTTGTGATGATACAAACTGATAACTGAGTCAAGCTGCGCCATTGCATTTTCTTTTTCTTGATCCATAGAAAAAGGCGAATTGGCGTGCTTTTCTTTTACTTCTGGACTGGTAACTCGCTCCTTGCTGTGTCTTCGGGGCCTCACAATGCTCTTGAGTTGATCCCATTTTCCAGAGCCTTTACCCGCAGCTACTTTAGTTACATGGTAAACACCGCGCTCCATACTCCCATACTTGCGACCGCCTGTCATTAAACAATCTTCTAAGCCCGAACTGATCATGAATCTCTTGTGATTATCGCGACTTCCGGCACTGCTCCCAACGCCCAGCACATCACACCCAACCGGCTTCTTGCTGCCGGCGAATGCTTCGTGGTGGTGATGAACATACTCATTTTTCTTAGCATTGAAAGAGTCGTGGCAAAATTCGGAGTCATCTTGGTTTTCAGACGCCAGGTTCTGCCCACTGCTGGTGCAGCTGACATGAGTTGAAGAGCAATTAGAACACAGCGTCTTAAGGGTAGTGATCTGGACCACGTCTCCCACACCCGCATCCAGCAATTGCTGGGCTTCCTTACACGTGATGTCCGCTCCTTCTATGCCTTTACCGTTCACCTGCAATAAAAATATATCAATAATGAAAGCATGCAATTCTTCAACAGTTTAGTATTACCATCGTTGTATTATTCAAAAAGCCAAACGGTCGGCCAGATATCAGGACAACCGTACAAGATCATTTCTTCACTCACTCGTATCACACAATCTCTCGCTCTTATCGCACCACCATCACTCACGCTGATCATACCATTATTTACTGTCTTATCACACCATCACTCACGCTGATCACACCATCACTCATGCTGATCACACCATCACTCATGCTGATCACACCATCACTCATGCTGATCACACCATCACTCATGCTGATCACACCATCACTGCCTTGTCACACCATCACTCACGCTGATCACACCATCACTCACGCTGATCACTCTATCCCCGAGGGCGAGGTTGGGTTCAGCAGCAGCAGGAGAGCCAGGCTGGATGGCCGCGACACACACCCCTGTCAGCAGAGACACGCCGTGATACACGCCGCTGGGGCAGTGCAGGTGTGTGGTGTGTAGCAGCCCATGATACGCGCTCCCCACAGCTCCTGTGTTGTATAAATGCATCGTAAAAAATCTATTAACGTTACGAGGATAATCATCACTTGAAATTTTCGGGCATTTCCTTATATTAAACCTGAATTATTACCGTGCTTCCTTATAGCTCCTGTGTTGTAAAAATACTTTGTATCACTTTCAAGATCACTACGAGTGTTATTACTCTCATATTTAGTACATTCAATTATATTAAACCTAAATAATAATATAGCGCTCCATGCAGTTCCTGCTTTATCCAAAAAATTCCTGTAATTTTCAAGATTACGCCGGGGAATATCATCACCAGGCATTTTCTAATATTAAACCTGAATTACCATCACGTTTACGCACCCAATGACTGCGAGCGTCGTCTGCGGAGAGCAATACTGACGTATTCCCCCCCGGCGAGCACAGCGCTGTACACAGACGAGCAGTCGGTCATCGCACCCACTTTCAGACCGTTCACACGGATCAGTTCGTCCTGAACCCTGCATATCATAATTTCAGGTTAAATTAACAATAACTATACAAACGGAAGCCTAAATGTTGGTATAGATGTTTACCTACCTCAGTAAAATAGATAATAAATGTGTATAATCATATTTGCCTTTTTATTGACAAGGAGCCACATTTGCTGACGAAATTAATTCCATTCACTGCCAACAACTTAGTTATATTCAATAAAATAATACGCATACATTGAGGTGAGAGTTTAATACGTAGAGAAATTTCGGATGAGATAAAAAATTGAATCAAAGAATATACTGACAATGCATTTATTAATGAAAATAAATACTGCAGTGAGCACACATGGTGGTCAGTAGTACTCATAAAACGTTTACCTAAGTTTGCCATAGAATGGAGAGTCCTTGTAAACGTTGCTGACAAACACAGACGGTATCTCGTTGTCTCCACTCTGAACTTCAAAACCAACACGTCCAGCCCCTGGTCCTTCATAATGGCTTCCCTAAGAAAAGAAGAAAAACGATTATGATAGCGCCTGATTCCTCATTATGGCTTCCCTGAGACAAGTAAAATGATTATAATGGCGCCTGATCCTTCATTATGGCTTCCCTGAGACAATTAAAATGATTATAATAGCGCCTGGTCCTTCATTATGGCTTCCCTGAGACAATTAAAATGATTATAATAGCGCCTGGTCCTTCATTATGGCTTCCCTGAGACAATTAAAATGATTATAATAGCGCCTGGTCCTTCATTATGGCTTCCCTGAGACAAGTAAAACTATTTTGTTAATTTTTCAAACGAATCTCTTCCAGACCAAAGTTGGGATGATCAAACCAAATCAATTAAACTTTTGAATATAGAACTCGTCTTAGATATAACTAAGAAAGTAATTAATCAAGTTAAGAAGAAACTAAATGAATAACGTACAAGCTTGACAGTTATGTTGTGGGTATCCCACGTGGAAGACTGGATGTGAGGCTGCAGAGGCGGGCTGTGGTGAGCTGGAGGCGTCGTCGTGTGGATGGCTGAGTCTCGAGAGCTGCCACGACTGCTGGAGCACAGCTTGCGTACTGTGCTCAGCTTACACCGCTCCAGGTCCTCCAACTGCTCTCTGGAGTACAATGGGAAATTATGGGAAATGATTACTCAAGTTATCGAGCATTTTTAAGCGACACGTTTGGGGACAAGAGAAATACTGCAACCACAGTTCATAGAAAAACTTAACATCTTAAACGTTGTTGCAATTAATATTCATTGTCAGCGCATGTTTCAATTGAGTGATATATAGAAAGTAAACGAGTTCATTTAATTACAGATGAGCCTATGAGGTACTGATCTTGTCAGTTTTTACAAAGTCCCAATGACTGTTTTGTAAAGAATGCAAAAGATAGAAAACAATAGAATTATAATTCAAAATTAATTTAAACTATCAAAAGGAATGAAGCCGTACAACGGCGAATAACGAGTTAACAAGTTAGTCCAGAAAAAGGATTCTTTGAACATTCATAGCAGAATTATTTATTAAACTTTATTTTTTCCCACACAAAAACTAAGCTCACTTGGCAAGTTTGAGCTGCTTGAGAAGCTCGTCGCGTTGTTTCATCATGTCGTCAGAGTCCCTCATGGCCTCCGCAAGTTTGGCGACTGCGCGGTCCTTCTCACGGCGCAGTTTGTCGCTGTGCGCGCGGATGCTCTCGCGCTCGCGCACGATTTTGTCGCGCTCACTGAACGCCCAGTCGCGTCTCCTCTGAGACACTTCCGCCTCGCGTTGACTTTCTGTTAGTGAGTGACAAATTAGTACTGAGTAAATTGTTCTTATGTATATAGAAAATGACAGACTAAAGTACACGTGTCTAATGTATTTATTAATTAATGATATTTCACCGAGCGTCTCATTAAATGACTATATTAGAATGTTTGCATAAAATCCTATATCTTTTGGGACATATTAATCCATAACACATCAGAGTAGAGATGTTCAGTACAGTTAAAAACACCATCAGTTTCTTGCAATACTCACACATGTTTCAGTTCAAAGTAGAGAGCGTGGAAGATATCATTGGGAAGATAGAAGAAAATAATCGTGTGGAAATCAGAAGTTGTTGCAGAGGTTAGTTTGTTTAGTTAGTAGAGAAATGCGAAGTAGAGGAGATGGAGACAAAGAAAGCGTTCAGCGAACTGGACAACAGCTCTTAAAAACAAAATTTTGAACAGTAAAGTTCGAAACGCAAATGGAGGCGGTATTACAAATAGGTTGGAAAGTAAGGATGCAGTCGGAAGAAGGAATTATACATCCATTGAGGAGCCATGCCATCTAAGCTACGAGGTAACGGGCACATGGATTTAAAGCATTTCGTTCGTGCTAACATTTCATCAGTTAACTCTTGCATGATTCCGACTTTTGTGTTGCTGACCTGCATCCAGTCTTGCAGTTCAATTTAATACTGTGCTTCCATTTCGGTTAGACACGTCTTAAGAAGTCTTATTTATTCACATCTATACAGTGAAACCTTGCCTTACGAACTTAATTTGTGCAGGAACTGGGTTCGTAAAGCAAACATATTTTTCCCATTAAAATTAATGGAAAAGACTCCGATCTGTGATGGGCCTCTGCACGAGTAACCTGTTTTACATACATACCTATTGTATTTCCAATAGGATAAAAAAATGATGATTTTTATGTTGAGGTGCCTTATAATTTTTCTTTCTAACCCAATATAGTGGATATCATACTTTTATTTAGTCAGTAATCCTCGGCCGAGTCGAAAACCTGGATGAAGGCTGCATGTTTCCTGGTGATGTCTAATTTATCATCAATAGACATCAATACTTTTTATGCCGATGCACTGCTTTTTAGCAGGGCCAGGGTCGTACAGTAAAGCATGGTAATTTTTCGGGTGTGACAGTTTGTAAGGCGGATCGGTTGTAGCAGAGTAAGTTCGCAAGGCGGGGTTCCACTGTATTTGTTGTCTTGCGATTACGTACAAGACAGAATGCAAGAGAGCAGACACATTGCCGGCGATCATGTGCTCCTTGAAGCGAGTCCATCAATGAAACCAGTTCCAAAACTCACACTCAATAACCTTATTTCACAAAATTCTCTCCCCCATCTAATTCTATTTGTTTCGACATAACTCATTTATTGGACCATCAAATAGTAAGTAGTTGATGAAATTTAAATCTCAGTCATCACAAATATTTATGATTCAAGACAATTTTTAAACTTAGCAGATACTAAACGAAAATCCTTACCAATGCTCCTAATTTGATGAGCTTATGAGACTGTAAGCATAACAATTTACTTAGGACAGAATCAGAGGAGCATAAATATTGAATATGAAATCAACAAGCAGAACCAATTTGCCATTGGGCATAAATCTTTCTTAGCACAATAACTGTATGCAAAACTTCAACAATGAGGCCATTTCATTTCGGGAATCTCTCATAGGGAAGAAGTGCTTGAGGTAGCTAGACTAAGACTAGGCATAACAGCTACGACAAACGGTGAAAGACTCGGGTTGGCGGGTTTATTATACACATTATGTTACACAGGCAACAACAACAACAACAGTAACACCAGCGGAATTATAACAAGATCAATGCCACTTACAATACATGCACACCATACAGCACCACAGAACACAGCGCGGTGGCAGACTTCCATCAGAATCAATTAATATTTAATGAGAGCTACGGTATTAATCAATGTTCAGCTAGGCATTAAAGACGTAAGTTTATGAAACAAATGAATAGAAAAAACTGTTGGAACCGTAGAAATACAAACATGGAGGCAGAAATTTAATGCACGCATTATTCAGACGTTCTAATACGTCCGACGTTTATGTACGTATGTGTCAGATGTTCTCTAGTTGTACCATTTCACGCTAAATGAAAAAAAATTGAGAGGTTAAGCAATTTGAGGAGAATGTTTGCACGCGCAACACTTGACGAACAAGGAATAGGTAAGGTTATGTCAGCGAGGCGACAGTCATGACAAGCAACGGAAGCTGGGGAGAAGCAGTGTAGTGAGTAGTCAGGAGAGAAGACAGACAAAAAGATAAGAAGTTAAGTCACATCTCTTCGGCTATCATGTCAAGCTTGTGTGGGAAGTTCCGAATGGCGTCTTTGCGTGCATTGAGGAATAATTTTTATTATAAACAATATCAAGATTGTAAAATTATCTGATACAAGGTGGCGAATGTATGATTTTGAAGCGGTTTTAAGATACATCGGTTGAATAAATTTGTATCATAGAGGAGGATAATCCACAACCAGGACTATCATGTGTCCACTTATATATCTTGAACGTATCACACATACCTAAGAAATAAGACCAAGATATAAAACTAACCTTGCAATTCGCCCTGAAGTTTTTCAACCGTCTTCCTGAGTCGTTCTATCTCTTGGTTCGCCTGATCGAGGTCGTCCAGTCGCTGCTCCTTGCCGCGGCCGCTGTGGCCGCTGCTGCCGCCTGCTTGACCAAGCGATGAGACTTCAGGAATTTGTGCTCTGAAGAAAGAATTACGTTCATTTAGATGAGCCACTTGGCCATGCCAGTGGCAATGGAGATAGTTTATATTATTTGAGTGATAATTGATATATAGAGCTCTAAAACTCATTGGCTGTAACCAAATATTCATTCATACCTAGACAGCGTTTTTCTACAAAATTGAATGTTGCTTATTTTCCCAATGAAACTTTTTACAACGACACTCTGATTGTGTTGTTAACTTTTGATTGAGATTCTCAAAGTTCATAACCAAAATTTTTTTTCGTCAAAGTTAATAAACGAAATTCACCATTGGCATTATAGGTACTATTGTAGATTCCTAATTATTCATTGATGGCATTTAATATAGCACCTCTGCTGGGCGTAGGGGTTGTAGTCCTTATAAGCGATGTCCCAGTGTTTGTCAGAGTCTGCATCCTGCGCTCCTGTGCGTTCCCTGAGCTCGGCCAGCTCCTTGAGTGCAGAGTCGCGGTCCTGCAGCGAGGAGCTGATCTCTCGCCTCAGCGTCTCCAGCTGTAGCAGCAGCGATTCTTTCTGTCAACATAAAGCAATCAACGGTCAAAATTAAATAGCAAACAAACAGAGTAGATGATCCCGTTTCATCTTTTAATCTTATAAGCCATTTATTTGAGCCACATCCTAAATAATGGAAGCGGTCTCAATCAATAAATAATTTCCAATAGATCGTATCACGGTCGCTGACTGCATTGTTACTGTATGCTAGGTACTTGAGTTAACGAAAAGATGAACATTTTCTTGTTCAAGTAGAGATTTGAAAATAAATAACTAATTTTGAGCTACGTACATATAAACACAGAAATAAAAAAATTCAACTATCAGAAAACAAACGAAACTTGTTTGACAGCAGCTGTAACTAAAACAAATTTGTTTACACAACATTCATTGTCAGGACGAATTTTATGGATTCAAGAGTAATCAAATATAGTAACAACATCCAGATAAAAATAAATTACCTACAAATTTTGTCCAAGTTTAATTCAATTCACACCTAGCAACTCTACAAGTACAAAATAGCCCTCAAACTTTAAATTTTCATGCACACTATGGCAGAGATAAACTAAACTAAAATAAGGGGCACCTCTTTGTCACGGTCCTTGAGCGTCTGCTGCTGGGTCTTGATGACGGCGTTGGCTTGGTTCAACTCCTCCTGCAGCTTGTCCATTTCTTTATGCACCTGCAATATGCACGGTGACGTTAGGTTCAAGTTTCAGCGCTAGATATCATCTTCATATCAAAGTTCATTTCCCTAGTTTAACAATTCCACATGTTACCAATCCTTGCGAGGATTATCCCTGAAGAATTATGAGAATAAGCGTGGAAAATTTCTGAACAGAAAGTTATTTTGTAAGGCTCTCGGAGCAAAAAGGCGTGATTACTTCATGCTGCACTTATATTAAACGTCAATGAACTAGACAAGCGAAAAAATCAAATGAATGTCTGTCCACAATACAAGTACCAAACGTTTTAATACTAAGGTAATGGTTAGGTAAAAAGCTTCATTTACCAAAATGCACTTTGAGTATTGTAATATTTCATGTACAATTAGTGCAATTGAGCAGTTACTGATAAAATGTAGTCCATAAAATGATTGAAAAATGCACAAAATTAAATAATGACTTGAATTAAACTGTACTCTAAAGGGCAAATCGATGTCACACAATCTCAAATGTTAATTAACAATTTACACCTCATGATATAGGATGGAATAAATGAATGACTTTGTCCACGCTCGATCGTCAAGAGTGTACTCAAGCTAAAATAAACCGTACTGCGGTGAGTAAATAGTTATAATAACGTTTTGAAGAGTTAATAAAGAATTTACAACTCATGATATAGGATGGAATAAATAAATGACCTGATCACGCTCGCCCATGACGAGCGTGTACTCGTGCATGACGGAGTTGCGTTCCTCCTGCAGCTTCTTGACGTCTTTGCCGAGGTGCTGGCGGTGCAGCAGATGTCCGTTCATCTCCTTCATGAGCTCCTCGCACTTCTCGCGAGCCTGCAACAATTATAAGCGTCAGATAATTAATTATTGTGATCATAAGTCAGGGCTGCACTAGGTACTTGTCTGGAGAGCTGCCAACTTGCCCAAGCGGGCTGGGTTTTTCCAGCCTGGGTGGCCCTACTTCCACCTACTTTCCAGCCCACCTATCCACTGGATCCAGGCAAACCAGTGCAAAAACCAAGGTTTGAAAAAAAAACTGTGGAGTAAAAAGCGGATTTCAAAGAAAACTGAAGAATACATCAAAATTATTTTATTGTTTTGAATTTTAGATTGCAATAATACAGGATGGAAGCTACCAAGGTAATATCTATTAATCATTCTTGAAGATAAACAGTCATCCTATATAAATATAGTGCAAGCCTCGTAAATAACCCACATCAGAGTCCTAAAAAGTACCCATGAATTATAAAGTTTCTAAAATATTACTTGGGTCTCTAAAAGTTATTTAGAACATATAACAATATCATGAAATTAAATAAGGAACCGCTAGTAGATATCTTCATATCAAAGTCGATTTTGTGATTTTTGAAATTTTGTCTTAATTCTTTGTTGCTTTTTTAGCAATTTTGTCACAACATCGCTGGAGAAAAATATTCAACAGATGTCTTGTGTAACTATGTTAGCACTACCCAAACTGTAGGTTTAATATAAATTTAAATTTAGGAGTTAATTCAAATTATTAACTCTTTTTCTCAATGTGGAATAGCAAAAAAAAAAAAAACCTACATTAGCCCAAAAGAAAAAACAATTATATATTTTTACGATGATATTTATTTACACCATACTTTTTGAGACTATAAATTCATGTTTACCATATGTTTTTATGATATTCAACTCAAAAGTCTTTAAAACAAGTATAATTTTTTTTAATTAAGAATTTTTAATTACTAGTGCTGCATAATCTAGCTTTCCAGTTCTGCATATTCTAACTTCCGAGTTATAAAGAACCAGCAATAAAATCCAGTAAATTTTTGAGCATGTACAATACCGTATTAGAAGCCTCAAGGTTTGGTACGAATTTAGAAACGCTAAGTCAAATTATTTGTTTAAAGCTAGGTATTAAAGGGTATAAGTGGAAATAGTAACAAAACAATTTTACCCATTTAGCCCGGGGTTTTCTAATAAAACCTGGGTGGGTTGGGCAATTTAAAAAACCCTGAATTTCTTAATAAAACCCTGGTGGGTTGGGCATTCAAAAGAACATTTTTTTTTGCAACACTGTCAAGCGTAGGTCATGCCTTCAAATATATCATGAGCTGGCAAGCAGAATATACCGTCTGTTACTATTTCTTAGTTTTTCTGAAGAAAACGAGCCAAAAAAAATATTTAAGAAATTTAGAAACGCTGATAAATACACGAATGACGAAACCTTCCTTCAAAAAGAGTATTCTAGGAGAGACTTTGAGGAATTTTACTCATGATAAACTACTAAATCTATTACTTCACAAGTCAATTGAATAATGTACATACCTACGCAACAAGAAAAGAAATAAATTTTCTTATAGTAAGAGAAAGTTGTTAGTCATGCAGATAATGGAAAGTTAGTCCACAACTGCTCCAAAAAATAGTCGTGAAATCAAGTACTCCATGCAATATTTATTTCTATTGCAAAACGTATCATCTCAGAACTCAACAAATGCCCCATCATTAACATATGATGCAGCAAAATTCAATCGATATCTTACATAATCGGCTGGCAATAATAATACAATAATTATGAACAGATAATTAAAAAGATTGAAATTCACTGTATAATTTCATGAAATGTACAAATAAAAAATGTACCTTGCGGCCTTCATCCTCGAGTTTGTTCTTCTCCCTGAGCGCCGTGTCCCACTGCCTGATGGCCTCCGTGCACTGCTGCTTAAGGCAGTTCTTTTCCCTAAGAATTTCATCGCTGAGCTTCTTAATCCTGATGGCCTCCTCCTGCACATTGAACAATTACATATAAACATAATGAAGTGAGGAGCATAAACAGACATGATTAATGAGTGTAAATGATCAAAGTGACCAATGACTCAGAAAGCAGAAATAGGAAATGCATTCTTTCTCAAAAAAATCTGTTTGAGAATTTAAATAACAGTTTTAGTTCATTTGCAGTTCTAGTTTTGTAGTTTAGTGCATTCATTTATTTTGTAAATGATTTGCATACATATTGTTGATGAGATACAAAATTTATTCACAATATTACTGATGACATTAATTAAAAAACACAAAGTTTGGATAAAATTATCTGTTTTCATCATCTTTTCATCATAATCATTGCAGAAAAGTTTGGATAAAATTATCTGTTTTCATCATCTTTTCATCATAATCATTGCAGAATCACCTGTGCTTGTTCATATTTGGTGGTGAGTGTAGAGTGTGAAGCAGCTAATTCAGAGTATCGTTTGCGTAGTGAGTCATATTCTTCTTTAACATCTTCATACTTTTGTGCAGTGCTCATGTAGAGCTGATTAATGGCTTCCCCTGAACCCTCTTGTGACATGGCCTCCTGCACACAATAACAATTCTCTATTACAACACGAAATTGACAAGTAATGATCAAGTACAATAATAAAACCAGTTGAGTTATGCTTCCAGCATCATAGTTCAGTTGGGATGCTCCCTCATCTGTCATGCAGATAAAGACATGTTTGATTTTCTGCATCAAAATGTTCAGGTTAGAAATGGGAATAACAAGCATAGAAAGTGAACAACAAAATGCATTGTTGTTGTTCCTAGTTCTTAGTAGAGAGTAATTGCTATTTTCTGCAGTCAAGGCACTTCCAGCATCGAGATGTTGAAGGAATACGGTAGAACTCAATAACTGTACAAGAAAGAGAGCCTAAATAACAAAGCAAAGAGGATAACAGAATTATTAAAAAAAACGTGGTAATTATCAAAACGAACTACAAACCTAATAGACGTTGAAGCACACAAATGAAAAAAAATTTCCACATAAAACAATGACACACAGAACAGGTTGGTAAGAGAATATGTATACCATTTAAAAAAAATACAAATGAGAGAAAACCAACCACAGCTCCAGTTTACACATAATAATGTTCATGAGAAATAAGTAATTAATTAATATTATTTAGTTGATGAAATATATTCATCTGTATTTATTGTATTTAATGCAGAAATGGTCAATATCTGGTACTAGCAATTTTGTAGATTGAGTGTATTAAAAAATGAGATATTTTACTAATGATGTTATTAAATTAAAATTTCGTTGTAGATTTACACACAATTCTGACAACACTCTAATGGGTAAAGCCTTCAACATAAGTTATAATCAGACAAATAACTTAATATGCACAGGTAAGAAACACTATGTAATCTGTGAAAGATGGAACATAACATAATAACTGAGATGGATGCAACCCAAGACCACACTTCAGAAGACTGCACCTCATACACTTGTTATGGGCAAAAACCAGCAAGTGCTATGATACGCAGTAAGTTTGCACAAAACAGTGAGAAAGCATCAAGTTGACAAATACTTACTAGAAAGTTTTCCTGTGATCAGCCATGATAAAAAGAAAAAATTCAGTAACAAATAAGTCAAGATATTATACTTCTTAATTTGAGCAAAAATATTGCAAAAATTTCATGAGCATTATTTCTTCACTTAATACTAATTATTTATTTCATGACTAATTAAAGCCAACCAAACATAATTTTATGCAATGGAAGGCTAAACATTTGTGCAAAATAGACGCCAATCATGCCTAAATGTTCATAAAAGATAATCATCTGAAGTGTGATATTAGATTGAGTCAAGGGAGCATGCAGCATTGTTGAGGTGACCAGCACCACATCAGACAATGCATCACATGAGAAGGCAAAACCATGCATCAAGTATTGAGGGTACAGGGCGTGCAAAGGGGTGGTCAGATCCAACAAAGAAATCAATCATGTAAAATGTAAAATGTAATCATATAAACAAGCAAAATGAAAGATCACAGATCACATAAGGGAAGATCCATTATAAAAACTAATAATTTTTTATTTCCATATCATTACTAGAGAGCCGTGATTTTAGTAAAAACAGAGAGTTTCCCCGTACAAATCTGATTAAACATCAAGATGTCAAGGGAATAAAAATTTACAAACGGAAAGCATTGCAAGATCAAGTGTCCAATAACGTGATGAAGAACTCTTCCTTGAGTAAAGTACAGGGAAACCTAAGCAAAGATCTCACAAGAAACCACCAGGAACATGTCCATCCCAACTATACTTCATCAGGCTCACACATATCAAAAACACAAGAAAAGTTATAATGAAATAGGCAATCGAAGAAAACATGTACAAAACAGTAAAAAATTTACAAATTAAGAACAAATTCAATAATAGTAAAAAAGTAAAAATATAGTATAATATAAACTGAAAAAATGGAGGTTTTATAAATCAATTAAAATAATTAATACATAGATACTAGAAATGAGAAGATAACAATTAAAATAATTCAAGTAAGCATTAAGTATTCAAGTAAGTTAAAGTAATTCAACAATTCAAACTCAGACAGTGGTGAATGAACTGCAGCTCGAGAAATGTACAGCTCAGCAGCCACGTATCAATTACTAGATCTAGTGCAAGCAGATACAACTGACTGTGCAAGCTGCACGTGTGATACCTAACCATTAATTAGTCAAAGGAAAGGTTTGAAACCTCGATAAATGAATTTCGAACCAAAGGGTTCAATCACAAAACATCATCCTCCTCAATGATGTCAATGAGACACTGAATACACCAACTTTTTGAGCAAACACAACAAACCCTGTGACAAAAAAACGAGGCTGAGAATTGGTGCCGCAGATAGTCCATAGTTTTAGACTTTAAATCATAACAAGAAAACACATTTGACAAGATTTTTTTCCAGGTGCACTTTGAAGAAAGACTAAATAGGAGCTGAAGACAGTTGCCATATGTCCAGAAACCTGCTTATTACTGAGCCAGCAAAAATGGTAAACAATGCAGTTGAGATCGCAGAAAAGTAGAGGAAATTTGAACCAATGTAATTTGCTGCCATATTTTTAAAACATTTTAACAGCAGGTTAAAGGGAAGTGACACCAAACATTGAAATCGGGACCATCATTCTAATTTAATGAACATACAAGGGCGGCTTCAGTATATACTATATATACCTACACTAGAATGGAAAGATCCAGTGCAATAACATTCTTGCTGTGAAAGAATTGCGCTGATTTTGAAATAATTTTGGTATTATTAGCGAATTTCCAAACTCTAAAATGAGTTTCACAAATTATTACACTTTCTGTTCAAATAATCGGCAGTGAACTTAAATTACATTTAAATAGGTAGGAAATCTGGTGTACTAGCGAACATATCACATTAAAGTACAAAAATGAATGACCAGGTCCACAAATTGATTAGAATTTGTATTAGAATTTGGTAATTTCAAAGTTTAGGTCACATTACATAAAATTTACATGAAAATTTCTGTGAATTTAAAAAGTTTATTTGGGAAATTTAGGAATAAGGTTTGAACCTTCTGGGTAAGTATTTATTTGAAAAGGTATTGGAATAAAGAAAATTTAGATTCAAAAACAAAATATAACAGACTGCAATGAAACAACAATGTTTCAGTAAATAGTTATATTTACATTACATTATTTTAACAAAATTAGAAAATTGGTATTATAGGTGATGCGGATGTATTATTTAAATAACATCGAGTTGTGAATTATGTGATGGGAACACTCAAGTAAAAGGATCCAATCGGGCAGTGAGACCTATGAACATTCTGAATAAAGAACAGTCAATAAAAATTGTAAAATTATCTGGAAGATAGATGAGCATGTAGGAGACTGTCATGAAACACTTCAAATTCCAATAACAATTTTGAAGCTGGACAAAGTTTGGCCATCAAGCCTTTTAGAAATTAATGCATTATAAGTCTAAATTAACTATAGTTTACAGCATGAAAATGAGGTAAAATTTGCAGAGATTCCTGAGCAACAAATATTGACAACAATGAAAGAAGTAAAAAAATTAAAATTGGTTGGCTTTTTGCATTCCAACTTTCAGGGAAATCATAGAAAACATGGAGGTTCTGTGAGTGGTGGTAAGCATTTTAAATGCTTGAAGCTTCTCTTCAGTCATAATTTCAACAATTTTAATAAAAAATTAAAAGAGCTCATAATAAATTTAATTTGAAGTAAGCTGGCAAGCACAGAGCCAAATAAAGGTTTGTATTAAGTAGTCAATAAAATACTTGAATGAGACTTTTCGATGTAATAAGTGCATGAATAGCTTGGAGAGAAGCGAACCCTTACACTAGTAGAATTGAAGTGAGCAATACGAGGGGCGGTGCGCGGAGGGCTGCTAAAAGTGGAGCAGGTCAAGATTTCGCGCATAAGTTCGTATGAATTTGACCTAAGCACAGAAGAGAGGAGAAAACAAACGTCAAGAGTTGCATGATCTGCAAATCTGGGCATCAAAAAAATCATCAATGATATGCAAATGTTGTCATTATTACATTGTAACACATTGGTAGTAAGATTCCATTATGATAACAAGGGATCCAAACAAACACCATCAATATTAGCCAGCATAACCTGGTTAACCTTGTGAACAAATGTTTCTGCGCCATGTGCACATTTTACACTCGCTAAACAATGTAGAATTTTTATTCCAATCATCACCATTAAGCTCAGGAGGTAGAAATTAATAGCAACACCAATAATAACCTAAAGGCGATTATCAATGAAGATCGCACGTACAGCTAACTAGCCAATAACTGGCAATAAGTGGTATCAGACCAACCCATCTGAGTCTGCATGCTTCAGTCTGCACCATGACATATATGCACAAGAACCTCCACAATCACTTCATGAATGAGGTGAGATAGAAAACTATGCTTGATAATAATGCTTGATATAGACAAATCAAAAGGGTTAACCTTAATTTTCAGTGCACAACATCCTAAATGATAATTCTTGAATACCATACTGTGTTTATTCACACAATTGAATTGAGGTTACTTTTTTGAACAAGCTTAATAATTCCCAACATAGTTTGAACAAACCCGGAAATCACCAAATCACCACATATACCGTACGGTACTTAGAAACTACAAATTACATGTTTGAGGTAAAAATTGCTCTTTTCTAAAAATAATGAAAGAAAAACACAAGAACTTCAACTGAAATTAAAAAAATGATAATACATGAAATAAAAGAAAAATATTCAAGCAATCTTTGACATCACATCCTGCAACATTGGTAAATGGTCAGCCATAACCCAAGCAACATTGTATGCATTCCATTTTCACATTCTGGCTTCAGTTAAAGGCTAAGAATAGAAAGAGATTCAGCAAAGGTGTGAGCTACAGAAAGTGAAAGATAGTTCAAGAAGACTTAAAAAAGCTACACAAACTAAAAATACGTTCTCAACAAAATTATTTCTTAATCCAACAATTATGAAATATTTATGAATAGAATCTCGTATAAAATTTTTCATGAAACATTGTAAGATGCAGTTAACAAAAATCATGTCAGCTCAATTTTCAATTATTGTCTTAATTAACTCCTTGACCAAGAAAATACTCATGGATGTTAGCAATGCAATTTTGTTCAAATATTTCCTACATGCGGCAAGCAATCTGGCAGTCGGGGCTATGAAATATGGACATGAATTTTTACCCAAAGTCATCATACTGAGCAAACTGAACGAATCCTGGTGGCTTCATTGTAAGAAACTATAGATATTTTTGAATCAGATATTTCAGACTAAGTTTAGAAGTAAGATGCATAAAATAAAAGACACCATAATTAAGAGTGCACAAGCATGCATACAGTTATTCAACTGCTTATAATGCTCCATTTGATTCATGTTACTGTTTCATTATTTAAAGAAAAATTTCATTTATAATTCTTTTAGAAACTATCAAAATTTAAGTTCATTTAAGGTATACCGTATACAGTATATGGTTTATCAGTATTATAGTAAGATAGCTATTCTTAGCTCTATCACAGCAGACCACTATTTACAGAGACTTATATAAGAGAATGAATCCTTCAACAGAAGTGTGAAATTGAGATAATAAAGTAGGCCTCAAAAATAGAGAGAGATCTTGTATGAGCTTACTTGAGGCAGCTCGCACTACAGCGCCTCGCACTACATCTTTGGTCCAGAGCAGCAGCACAGGGAACAGTCACTACATTGCTACCATTAAGCTCTGCCATCTAATATTAATTCAAGCTACAGCATCTTTCTACCGGTGCATCTATCCTATCTTAGCTTAGTATCCAGCAATAAAGTCATCATTGACCCATATTTTTATTAGAAAGAAGTTAATTGGTGTATACCAAAACCTGACCCTAAATGAAAAAAAAAAATTATTTTCAATGAGCTTCAAATAAGGGAGCTAATATTTCACTTGAGATATCAATTTTGTGTTAAACTGAAGAATTGTGGTCATAACCAGGACAAAATAACATGGCAATTTTCATAAGGATATGAAATCACGTAAAAAAATTCCACTTCGGCAGTGATTATGAAGTTTTCAGATTGTCAATGTTGGGAGCTGATATAGATAAAATTTTGAATAAAACAGAAAAAGAATTGCTATCTAAAACTGAAAGACTGCAGATATCTCATTGATACGCTGCAGCTTCACTCACACGCAACGTTTATATAGAAACCATTTATGGGAGACCAAAACCATTCCATAGTTTTATAAAATGCAACTAAATTGGCAGAATATCATGACAAATTCATCGTTAATAATTCCACCTGAAAATATTTAGATATTATGCAAGAAGTAAATGCATGAATACTTAGGGCAAGGCACCAAATAGAAGACTAATGAGAAGCTGTCACCAATGTATGTGTAAAGAGATTGGAATGTTATTTTTTTGAAAAGATTAATCTAAAAAGAAACAGAGTAAGAACTCATTAGCAATATTGTTCGAGGAGGTACGGTAGTTATCAACTTAAATGGGATCACTTGCAAAAAGGGGTTAAATAATTGCAATTTTATTTGCAGATATTCATCAGGTCTCATTTGCTGTTACAGCAACACAATAATATGAGCTTGTGTCTCCCCTAGTACAGATAAGCAATATCCAAGATGTTCATAGAATGAACATTGGAAATTTCATAGCCTTCAGAACCATCAGAGCTGAGAACTGTTTTAGGGAGGTACAAGATATGCTTTGAATATAACAGGAACACGACAACACGCATACAGGATACGAGGAGGGATACACTAGACAGAAGCAAGCCCACAACATGCAGGCCAAAGAGAGCTACCCATCATTTGATAAACTTGTATATAAGAAGCCATCAAAATTGATACACAATATTCATCAAACTATTAAAGCCACCCAGCAACAATTGTAATTAATTGAACTTTGCTTCCAAATAGACAACAATCGAGTTTTCTGGTAGCAGATTTCAGATCACAGTACTTGATAAAACCTTGCTCTAACAAGGATCTTGAGACTTGTTGAAACCTTGCCATAATCAGGAAATAACCTTATAAAATTGTTAAAATACCACATTCAATGTACTACTGTTCCCAATTGCAATCAGCCTTCATTTCCTAGGTGTTAATGTGGGCTTAATGAACAGACTGACAGAATTCAGGCTATGTGTAGAATAAACTGAAAATGTGTCTCATCCGTTTAATCACTGTTAATACAAATACAATTTACTTACTGATTTTCATCATGCACATTTTCAGCAATGGCATTCTAAAGCACAGAAATTCACTTATTTCCATAACTGGTATCATTTAATCAACAAATGCCATCATGCAAGTCATCTGAAAATGATTTTTTAAAGTAACTGTAGCACTAACAATCCTAACAATCCAAGACTTTAGCCACTTTTCTAATTTTAGCCACTTTTCTTGAATCAAAAATTGCTTCAATGCCACCAACATAACATTCTTCTCAGCAGGAGGTACTAAAGCTGTGACCGCTGCATATTTGTAGAAACATTTTCCACGGAAAGCTAAACCAATTGATTTTCATTCAAAACATACAAGCCAAGCTGAGGATCATCAGTCCACATGACACAATGACTCAGAAGTGCACAACAGCCACACGAGGATGAAAAGCATAACACTCATCTTGCAACAGGACTCAAGAGCATGAGGATATATTGTCACTCATTTAGAACCCATCCTTGATAATGACATACTATATTCAAAATTGTATTTTCTTTTGTATTCATTGATAATTTTCCAAATAGAGTTTTTCTAAGCAAACATTTTTCCAGCATATATGTTTCCAGGAAGGCATAGGTAAACACTAAAGCCTGCATAATTGGTGTAGAGGAAGTAGTAAATAGTTTACCTGTTGTTGTCTTCTCAGCTCAGCTATCTCCTTCCTGTCGTCTTCCATCAAAGTCTGTAAGGATGTCACTTCATCTTCAAGCTTTTGTTTCTCTTGCATAATCTGGAGAATATATATTGGTTTATTGTATGAAAACAGCATACAAAGGAGAAATGTAAGGAAATTAGTATAAATTGTAGATAAATTGATACTAAGGCTCACATATTTAAGATTTCATGGATACAAATGATCTGTTGAAATTAGACTACCTAATTTCTATAGAGCAGTCAAAAGAACTAACCATAACTAGGTAATTCTTTTTTGTAGAGGGATGTATAAATGCATAAGAAGTATGAAGTGCTGTTGGTCTCTTGCTGTCTACTATCCAACATACCGTATGCAATTTGTGAGCATAAAAACAAAGTTTAGTTCATTCAAAATATGTGCTTCACAGAAATAAGTACCGGTACCTACCTACTTGATTTGAGACCAGAAAAAAGTAGATAATCGTTACATTAAGGGTATAAAACAAATTAGTTTATAGTGATAGATATGAACTAATGAAGGCATGTTCACATCACAGTTTTATGATAAAAAAATACCATATCAAACCATAGCAGTGGCTAGTAGCTTGAACTCTCATAAGAAGCAAAGCATAACAGAAATAACACTTCTACAAATAAAAATTCCTTGTTTGAATACTTTTAATTTAGTGCAACAAAATTTTTAGAGAAGCAACAAAATTTGGACATTGGGCTCAGGACACAGACCTCTTCATACTGCATGCGCAAGTTCTGGAGTGAACCATAAGTTGCTTTCTCCTGCTTCCTGTAATAGTCAGCTTCCTTGGCAGCACTCTCATACTTTCTAGTGATCTCTTGATTTTGCCTGAAATATCATATCATATCATAAGGCTAGGAAATACAATTACACCCTAGAGATTGCACCAATTTTTTAACAATAAATATAAAAATGTGTCTTGAGATTGAAAAACCATAAGCAATTCATGAATATTTGAATAATGCAAATCATAGTTTGCACTATGGTATTGATTATATATAGAATTGAACAAACAAACAACTATTTTGAGAAGATAAATCTTGTCCAAAGTGTACCAAACAACACATTAAATCTTCCTGCAATAGCATGCCAGACTTGCCAGTCAATCAGATTTATTGACCTCAAAGAAAATGTACATGTATGACATATTTTCAATTTGATGGAGTTAGAAGAGCTAGTACTTGAACAAATCAATACCTTGGATGGGCTTTGACAATAAAATTTATTAAATAAATTAAATTTATTTAATTACATTTATTTAATTTATTAATAAAATTTATTAGCTTTGTTGACTTCAATGTTTGATAGAGGTTTAGCAAGAGTACGAAGTGAGTTTACCACCAGCAAATTAAAACAAATTATAAGATGACAATATTTTGTAATCAATTTACAGGAATGTAATATCCCTTTTTGGAATAACATTTTACCAATATATATATTTTGAAAATCTTTAACCTACTTTCTGAGTGACTGGATCTCCATGAGTGCTTTCTCGTAGTGCTGCTTGAGAATTTCATAATCTCGCCCTCCAATGCTCGGCTGCTTGCTGCTGATCCCACTGCTGCTGCTTACTACAACAGTTAAGTATCAATTAATTCTTGCTGCATAATTATTATCAGCTATTGACACATATAAAAGATATACCATATTTACTTTGTGTTTGTGAGACTAATTGCCCAGTAGAAAATTTGTCCCAAGATTATCAGTACATGAATGCATTTAGATTCCATGGTAGGTATGTTAACCAATGACCTAATATTTTGAAAAATCATCTTGATCAACTTTTCTTTATTACGTATATGCTGTCAAGCAAAAGTTGAATAATTCTTATAGTATGGAAAACAGAGTGATTCTTACAAAATATTCTGACAAAAAATAACAAATATATTAATAATACCTACATACCTAAATACATAGACACTTAGGAGACACTGAAAAATTCTGTAGATTTTTTCAGGCTGATATAGAAGGCTCAAGGCAGCATTGCTGCAAATATTATTGGGGTTACATTTCAAGATCCCTCAGTGACATTTGTTCATTCCCATAGCAGTAACACAATTTTTCCCAAGTTATTTGTCTTTTAAGTCATTATTTGTTAGGTATTAATACATGTATTCCAAGTTCCTTCAAACTTTTCCCTAACTCTTACTATAAAACACCACATACCCTTCAGATAAAATGATCACTTTCAATGCAATTGAGGTCCCTGACAATGATTTAAAGCAAAAAGTAAATTTGAGTTACCAATTTCTGTCCACTAAAAAAGAACATCAGAGGCAATGTTTCCTTTTCAAGATTCTCTCATCCGTGAAGCCAGAGTTTCATATCCAACTGGCCTTAAGCTAATATATATCTCTATAACTAAAACAAAGCTTAATATTAAGGAAAAACTAGAGAGGTGTCAGAATTACCCACGATGTCGGAATATACCGCGTTTAGGGTAAATGCGGTATATTCCGACATCGTGGGTAATTCCGTCACCTCTCTAGTTTTTCGTTTATATTAAGCTTTGTTTTAGTTCCATGCGTTTGTTGATGGTTGAAATGGTGATGTCATACATTTGCGCATCGAACTACTGCCAAAACACTAGGTCTTGGCCATCTAGCGGGAAAATATTGAGATCCAAAGAGAGACAATGCACGCTACCCACTACCCAGTGAGATCATCGAAAAATGTGTCAAATTTGACAGTTGACCTTGCTCTACCAAATACACAGCAAATACCTAGTGAATACTGAATAACTGTATAGGAAGAATATTATGGTTTGAGACTTTTAAATACGTCTGTGAATGTATTAGGAATCCTTTAAGTATACTTGTATTTGCTGATTTCAAGTGGTAAATAAATTAATAGATGATTAAGTTGAGAAATGGATTTAGACACATGAAAACTAATTCCGTCACAACTTGAATTGGACACACACAGATCGTTCCAAAGTTAGTATTAAAGACTTATAATATTCATAGGCTGTCAATTAATAGATGCTTTAATCATGATGCAAAAAATGAATCAATTATCTTACTTTTCCTCACAACGCGCTACGGAGAGTCAAAGTAAACATTGTAGGTATTTTAGTTTTTTTTCTGCCCGATGTACAATCTATGCATCACAAGGACAAGTCAACTGTACCTCATCTTCGACCGAAACAACAACAACGATGCTCACTTTAGGGACAAATGTACAATTTCTACCCGACTATCCAGACTATAGGCTAGCTAGATACTGCATTCGATCGTGCATTACTTAGAGATATACGATCATTGAGTTTGATGACTCATTGCTTATACTGATACATTATTCGAATAAATTTTCACAAATAAAACTTTATTATTCAATATTTTCACTAAAAATGATAAATGTACTCTAATGAGTGTTCTAACTTGCATGCAATTTCGCTTGGGGCGAAAGTGGAGTAAACTGCGATTTCCTTTTGAAAATAGAAATCACCAGAAGTTTGGTAAAGTTAGAAATGGTTAAATATAAGTTATATATTCGTTGGAATTGTGCTTTGAAATTAAAATACGTTTAATCAGACGCTGGAATCACTATCTCTCACGATATGAACTTGGAATTAAGATAAGATCATGGGGCTGCATCAATACTCAGGCATTTTTAAATTAGAGTTGAGCCATACGCAGTCGTGTATGTGTTTAAAAATCCTAAACATCTTGGCATTTAACAATACTTTGTAGCTTCTTATACATAAATTTATGTGAAACAAACCGAAATTGGCAGGACGGTCTGAATAGAGAGACCCTCGGCTGCTAACCGAATCTTCTCGGTCACGCGCTAGCTTTTTTAGATCTTTCTTCAGGTTGTCCCGTTCCTTGCTCACGAGCTGCTCAGCCAAAAAAGAAAACATTTAGAATTTGTAACAACCATGAGGGTTTGATTGTTGTAAAGTATATTTGCAATGAGCAAATTAAGAAATTTGTGTATTGCTTTCCTGATTGCATCCGCCAAATTTTGAGATTGTAATTGAATCGTCATGTACCTAAGTTGCGCCGCACATATTGAACGAATTCAGTAGGTGTGTAAAACCCTCAATTTCGTTGAATATTAAACAAAAGATGTATACAATATGGAAAATAATGTTAAATCCCTGTTAGATTCTAACTTACTGTTTCATTGTTAATATGACCACTATCTCGACAGAGCTCAGTAAAATAGGAGTTTCCCTATATCATTCTCTGTTATATATATATAATATAAATGTTTGAGCGTTTACTAGGCCGTAGGCCTGTCGCCGATTCTTAACATCGCAGAACATCCACAGTATTTTGCGGTCTCGAACTCGCAACTCACTGCTACAATTATGCTGTGCTTAACCGCCCGGCCTCCTCGCCGATTCTGACCAGAAACTGGCGCACAGAGCTGGGATCGAACCCGCGCCTCTCTGCGCCAATCTTGATACTCAGAACTTTAACCACTGGGCCACCCTGCCACAATATAATATATAATATACTAAAAATAAACACAGCATAAAAAACACGTACCTTAGGCTGGAAGGTTTGTTACAAGGTGACAATATAAGAAATATTGGACTACATACCCTTAATACGTAAGCGTCGAGGTTGCGAGGCTGTGGCTTGAAGAATTCTTGCGGTGTATTATTTGATGCAGGCAAAAATGTATCTCCAATTTGAGTGGAACGCAATTCGGGAGTATTGTTCAAGTTCAAACATTGTTTTCTCATAGAGTTTTTCCTGTACGGTATTCGTTTCTTTGCCAGAGTTCTATCAGTTTTCATACTCTGAGCTTGATAATTCTTAATGTCTGGTGCTGGAATTTCCGATGGCTGCCATTGGCGCGAGTTAACAAAATTTCCTCTGGCCCTGAGACTCGCTAGAGTGGTCTTACTGAGGCCCAGCTGCTGCAGTGCGGCCATGCGTGGGTCGTAGTCGTCCCAATCACTGGAATCCTGGGACCGGATTTTCCAACTTATTTTTTTATTTGAAAATTATCTGGTTATAGCCTTCTTCCCCCTCCCCCCTCATTTGTTTCCTCACTTGAAAACCAAATTTATGATCAGCCTTTAGGTAGAAGTCATGGGATAATGATCGGGAAAATATCTCAAACGATGAGGTCGGCGATTTGGTGAAAAAAATAGCTAATTGAAGCCAATACTTTTTGCGCATTATGGCATGGTAGTATTATACTTCAGCATATTGATTGTGTGAGAAATCCTTAATTTGACAATGCTGAACCATGGTATAATTGTGGCTGAGCTGAAGAAAATAGGCCTGTCGCCAGGCGCCGAACAGTAAGTAAAAATGTTCATGGTGAAATAACTATATGCTCAATGTTAATGAAATTTGATGAATTTAACACCTAATAATGTAATATCGTGCTTCATCGGGCTTTGTGTCAACGCGTCCCATGTAAAGAACTGTTTTGTTTTCATAAGTAAGAAATGAAATAATATTCGGTCTGCTGCTACAGTACTCATAAAATAATTTTAATACGATTCAAGTTATTACAACAATTCGCTGGAAAAATTTACTTGAATTTGAACAGTGACATTTTTAATTGATCAGAGTTAAGCTTGAAAAATGAAGGTTGTTTGAAGGCTGGCGAAATTGTGGTACGTACATTGTTTGAAATATCGGTAATTTTTCTAAACATTTCTGACAAATATTACGCAACCTAGAAGTACTTACGAGTAGGATTTAATAATAAGCGCCGGTATTTTACCAACCAAACACGAAATTTACAACTCAGCAACAGGAAGCAATGAGAACAATAATGACAGAAGTAATAAATAAAGAAGATAAGGAAATTGCAAATCGTTAATTCAGACGACTCATGAATGAAAAGTTATTGAAAATTTGAATGCTTCACAATTGCCACTGATTAAAAGGTAAACAAATATCTATGATTCATATATCAATAATATTTAATGTACCCGATTTCCACCAGAGTTCGCATTGGTTGTGTCCTCAGCAGCACCCGAGTTTTCAGCAGGAGGGCTCGTTGCCGTTGCTTCCTTAGGGACGTCTGGTGCTGATGATGTGTTGAGTGCTACACTGGCTTCATCAGCAGCGGTGTTGCGAGTTACCAACTGATCATCTGTGTTTGATTCAGCATTCGCCGGAGTCACTGTCGTGCGACGAAGTCGTTGAGACAAATAGGAAAGTTCCGTTCTTGACCTTTGAGCCCACGAACGAATTTTGGTTGTATTTCCAGCCCGAGACCTCGACCAGCTCCTCGGCGGTCTCTGATTATCCTGACTCGGGGAACGGCTTTTCGAACTCAGCCACCGACCACCCGAAGACCCCGCGGTGGCTCGCGAAGGTCGTGACGGGGACAAATTTCGGACAGGATGTGTTTCGGTGCCTCTAACCCACTGGGCCCACGTAACGGACGGCCGAGTCAGACGCGACCTAACTGCAGAAATGGCTGGGGCCACAAGCTGGGCTGTGTCCCTTCGGGCAGCCCTCATCCTACGTGCCAGGCTCCACGACCTGGGATAGAGAGGAGACACCGCCCCCCTACGGAGGGATGAACTCCCGCCTACCATTGTCTGCTCGGTCTCCTCACCAGGAATTTGTTACAGAAAAAGTTCGTCGTAACCCGGATGGTGTAAAAGTTATGAGGTAACAAGCGAACACATTGTGAGTTCAGTGTTCATTGCAGTTTGTCGATCACAAAACGCTGCTTGCACACAAAAGCCAGAACTTCACGTAGTAATAAAATTAAAAGGAAACGAATTTTCCCTTGACTGCTATATGTGTGAATGATCTCACTATGAGGAGCAAGGTCAGTGGTATAGCGTTTAATTTGTTGTCAAATAACTTTTAGATTTTGTTTCACATGACCGCATAGCGCATAGGCCACATAAGTGTCTAAATATTTTAGGGCATAGCGAAACATTTACATTTTAGAAGGAAGTAGTAATTTTGATACAATGTACACCATCCCGAAGTTTGTAATTGAAGATGAACTTATCTTCGGGAAGCGCTGTCTAGCAACCTAAGCGCAGTTGACCGCTCACGCCCTCTAACACAAACACACTATTCATGAAGCACGTAACAATTCATCGTCTAAATACTACAAATGATAAACCTTGACAGAAAAAACACGGCACTTGATCTATGGCTACATCACACACTCTGGAGGTTAACACTATCTATAACTTATTCCTTTCTTCAAAAAGTCACCAGCATCTGCACAAAACACGAAAGTTTCATGTGAGGCAGCACGACGCGTAGGAAGCTGAGCTCATGACACTGCAATGGCGAGGGTAAGATCGCAACTGAGGGCAGTGAGGGCAAGGGAGCGGGCTGGCCCCACCCACCACTGGCGCATCAGGCTGCGGGTCTGCGCTGCACGACGCTGATAAGCAGGCCGCCTGCGCCTGTACCGGTGAGTCATAGTTTACAGTCGCTGCTACTTACTGCTGATACTTGAGGCTGCTGATACTTGAGGCTGCTGATACTTGAGGCTGCTGCTACTTGAGGCTGCTGATACTTGACTTGCCCCCGCACCACCTTCAACCTCTGGTACCCCAGCACAAGTTCACTAATAACGCTGTCGCCGATACTGCAGCGGGCGCTGGGTGGCTTTATTGCCGAATATTCTTGCTTCCGCCACCGCTCCTCTTAAACACAAATTTAAAAGCAAAGAAAATGACAAGTAAATTCATCAAATCTTCATCAAAAAAGTTTCCGAGAGCTCATGGAGTCTTTATCTTTTGTCTCCAAAATATTTTCGATGAAGAAGTTTTTTTTTAGAATTTGTGGCTAACTTGTTGTCGAAGCAATGTAAAGATAAATGAACGTGTATACGCTCCCGTAGAGTTTCATTTTTACGTATTTTCCAGCAGTTAGGTTTCCCTATAAATAATTCACACAGTTGCTTAGTAATGTATCGATATTATTAAGAGGTCTTCCTCTTCTCATTCAATCACTGGTAAATGCTCATTTTATAAACACACGATTTCAATAGAAACCTAACTAATTAGTAAACTAGTGATAATTTCATAGAGAAGAACAGATCGTTCAAAAAATTCACATAAAATCTCTAGGCATGCACGAATAGCAAATAATTCTGAGTTTTTCGTTAGAATCGAGGTTCGGACTGGCGAGCTAATTAACTTGTCAGCGAGCGACGCGCAATCAGAACGAGACTGCGTTTGCCGCTACGTGCCACGAAGCGCAATCTGAGGGAGAGATAGGCATTGTCGGGGCCTCATTGTTTCGGACGTGATAAGCGTCATGCTATATCGAGGTGCTTTTCCGATGAGCTAATTCAGCTGAATACCATATATTACCATATGGTATTTCAAAGTCTACTTGATCGAGGTAATCTTGAATGTTAACCTCCCTTGATTGGTTCTCAGAGTATTTTATCGAGAAGGTCGATCGAGATTTCAAGTCTAGGTATTCTATCGAGTTTCTTATGCATCTCATTTGAGTTAGTGTGTCACGACATTCTTTGAGGTAATCCTCTTAGGAGTACAGTAGCTGCAATCTAAAGAGTTTTTCCCTAAGGTACTCCGAATTTCTCTGTCAAGAAGCTTTATCGCGGCGGTTAAAAAATGTGAGGTACGTAATTTATTCGGTAAGGAGAAATAATATTGAAGCTAGATGCTCGGTCTAAACATGGCGCATTATTGAAAACTGTTTCAAATCAAGAATATACCACAAAGGTGTTTTCAGTGTAGTTTTCATTCGTTCGTTTACAAGTCAGAATCATTAAGTGTAGGGTCATAACGAGGTGATTTTCTGTTAGTTCTATTTAGTTCAGTTTCAGGAGATATGGCATGTCCAATAACGTGTTATATAGTGTAAAATGAATCCACCATGATTTTCTTCTTCATGCAGAGTCGCTGAAAGTGTGAGTCATTTACTTACCTGTTTTGAATCTATGTGTCGTTACTGGTTCTCCTTGGTCATGCAGACTATTATAGCATGCGAGTTAGTAACTACAACTAAGCTCACAAATCCTTCTTGAATATAGTCTACATTGTCCCACAAGCTATGAGTTTGCGACCAATCTGAAATCACATCAATTAACACGCATGCACGTTGAAATCGAAGTCATTTTACATGCATAAAAAAAACCTGAATAACGTCAACGCCGTTTATCATTATTTAATAAAATGAAGCTACGACTAAAAAGACTTTACCTTGAGCTCGGCCCTGAGGAGCGACACGCTGCTGTGTTCGTGAGGGTCGTGTGAGGAAGACATCTGAGGGGAGCTGCTAGAGTAGCCATGACGGCTGTCCCCTGCCCTCAGACTGCCTCCGCTGTCACGCCTGTTGCTAGCCACACTGTCCCTTCTGTTGCTGCCTGAACTGTCCCTCCTGTTGCTGCCAGCACTATCCCTCCTGTTGCTGCCACCACTATCCCTCCTGATGCTGCCAGCACTGTTGCTCCTGTTGCTGATGTCACCACCTCTGCCCTCACTGATGAAGCCGCTGCTTAGTGTTGTTGAGGACTGCATTGGCTGCTGCTGGACTCCTGACGATGCTGTCACGTTCACAGGTCCTCCTCCAACAGAAGACGCCGAGCTTTTCTTCTCGTCACACTCGCTGTCTGACGTCAGCGCTCCGATTGAACCTGAAATAAAAATTAAGTTCCTATTACTTAAAAAATGTACAAGGAATGAAGACAAGTTGTATATATCACGAGTGACTCTACAGTCACATGTATGGTAAACGCCGTGTTTTTTTCGCAATTAATGGGTTCTGCTTTGGCAATGACGAAAACCATAATAATACGAATATTGAGGTCATCAACGAATTTATAGTACAGAAAGACCTCGATTCAAGCGAAAGAAAAATACGTCCTGCAAATTTACAATTTTACTCTGTGACACGAGTGTCAATTCGAGGTGTTTGAAATGAAAATTTAAATTGGCCAATTCGTTCCCGTTTACCCAGTATATTCTTCCCTCCTTAGGAGTTGCGTGAAACCTACCATGCATCACCAGGCCGCGGACCGAACATTGGTAAAATTGGCGAATCACGCAACTTATAGCTAACAACATCTGAGAACATGTGTCTGATACTAAAGTTCCAAGATCAATCGTCCTTCGACGAGTAGCTGTTCGATCGTGGGCCGATTCCGTGCCGGGGATGAATACAGGAGTACACACATTGGTGAGGAGTATGCTAGAAGGCACCTACACTCTTTGGCTGTTAGTTGAAAAATTATTTCTTATGTTGGAGACCTTATCATTCCCGGTTTCTTTCATTCGTCAACCGAAGTTGGTTGGTCTAATTCAATAGGCATGTTTGGGCTTGTGTGGCTTAAAGTTGATGACGTGATGTACCAAAATTGTTGGAAGCTACGTTATTGGAGGAAGTGATCATTTCAGTTCATGAGGCGCTGAACGGACATTGGGCAGTGTTGGTCTCCGACAGGCAGGGTTACGGTCCTAAATCTAGTTCCTGGACCAGGGACTGGCTCGTCCGCTCCAAAGCTATCGACGTACGGAAAACAAAATAGGCGTTTTATTTCCTGTGCTCCAGCCAACACCTCTTAACACGAGAACTTTGGAGATTTGTATGAACTCGAACCTCTAACTAGAGATCACTCTAATTGTCTTGCTAACAAAGGGGGTTCTATACTGCTTGATTTAATCTCATACGTTCATACTCAATACTTGATTATCTCTAGCCCTTTAATGCTCTATATCCCGCACTATTACTCCGTGACATCTCACCACTAACCGTGGTGTGGAGAGGCTGGAGCGGGCGGCAGGGAGCAGTGGACTGCGACTTAGTTTTCCTTAGTTTCGACTGCTTATATATATACCTCAAGACAAGTCCTGATAGTCTCTATATTCTATTGCAACTTAAACACGACCCCTCTCGATAATCGTATTATTTACTCGTTTGCTGCATTAGGAGAGGCTTGGAATTCAGTGCAGAATTCGATAATTACGCGATCTCATTTGATGATGAATTTTACAACTCATGCAGTGAGTTCAAAGGAATAAGGTAAGTCGATAATAAACGAATGGCAAAACGATAATTGGAGGTTTCACCGCAAAACGAGGTTCGCTTAGCTAAAAATTGTACAACAGTTATTAATTAGAAACTCTGAAATTTTTTTAACAAATACTTTTTGTTTCAGTCAATATGAGATTATACTTTATTATTATGGAATTATGTTGGCGCTGCAGAGATAAACACCAACACGCAGTGAGCTGAAGGATCTGCTGCTAGACTCGTAGGATCGCCCAAGGCCTTATTCAGTCCTGGGGCTTAGGCGGTGTCGCGTGAAACAGCGTGCAGCCGTAGACGGTGACGCGTGAGACAGCGTGCAGCCGTAGACGGTGACGCGTGAGACAGCGTGCAGCCGTAGACGGTGACGGTGAGACAGCGTGCAGCCGTAGACGGTGACGCGTGAGACAGCGTGCAGCCGTAGACGGTATCACATTTACATGCGGTGGACGCCCACAGGAGTTACGCCTTCACTCAAGGCTTTCCATGGCGAATTTACGAGATAAATACAAAGCTGCCATACATATTCTCAGGGCGTACTTAACGTATTATTTCTTCATAAAATATGAGAAATTAGGGCACGACAATACGAGAGAGATACGTGATAGAGATTAAATTCTTCCCTAAATTAATTACAAATAGTGAATGCCTTTTTTCATCGCATCTACTCAGAGACTGCAAAAATATTTGTATAAATTTCGGCAACTTAATCTTTTTCAATAAATTGCGTTTTTAAAATATATTTTGGCACAGCAACTTAGAAACGAATTCTCAAGGCATCACAAAAACATTATTTGCAGTGCAGTAAAAACTATAATGTAATAATAATATACGCTAATAATTAAATAGTTTACACTAATATTTCACTTATTTATTGTCTGATCAATAGATTACCAATTCACTGAAAAGATTAAAAATCTGTTCCATGCTCTGTGAAATACTCGTACTTACTCATTTCGATGGCGACTGAGACGCTCAATCACATTCAAATTTCAAGTGACCTCAATTGGCTTGAATAACATAATATAGATTATCGGATTTGTGTTGCCACATAGTTAAGCTTTCAGTCAGGATTCACCTGGCAAAAAGTTCACAAATCCTTTGAGAAACATCAAGCAAGCCTTAGATTTTAATAAGAGTTTTCAATGTAAAAAAAACATTGAATGTCAGGATCTCATTATGATTTATGAAATACATACTGAGCTTGCCCTCGTTTAACGAGGGCTTTTAAATAAACGTCATTCGTTAATTAATATTCAAACTCCGCTATCAACACAACACAAAGAAGTGGCTCAGTGGCCACGCAGAGACTGAAAGTGACTTATTCCTGATGTGCGAGCGGCTGAAATAAGCGCTTTGCAGAGGTCCAGCGTGCGCACGTTTAGCCGCAACCTTCGCGGCGTCACGTAATTTAACGGATCGCTTGCATCGCTGGCCACTTCCGCGGCGTTGCATGTGAACTGCAACACACACGCTTTTTCGCCATCGCTTTTTGTTGCAATGCCTGATTTTAATCAGGGGTTAGGTGTTTAGAGCTAGAGAGTTTTGGTAATTGGTTTCCCTCCTTGAATTCAGTTCACAATTTATACTTGAAATCCATCATTTTAATTATTCTGAATTGAAAATCATGTGGTGCATAGATATTCTTGGCATATAGCGTAGCATAAAGCAAACTGACTCGACTCTAGGCCTTGACTACTCGTAAACCAAACCTACTGAACTAGAATACTAGCAAACTAAAACTAGAAACTGAGGTTTCTAGCGAGCTGAGAATCTAGACCTAGACGTTTACCGTAATGACCCTAGACCCTGGTTACTAGGTAACTGACACTCAAGGTTTAGACTAATAGCAAAATGACTTCCAAGATCTAGACTCCTTGCACGTTGACTTTACAAGTCTTATAGCCCGCTGACTATAGCCAGACTATCAGGGCTCTGGAATTCTAGACGCACACCTATAGTTCACTGACACTCAGGTCCTAGACTATCAGTGCTCTGGAACTATAGACGCACACCTATAGTTCACTGACACGCAGGTCCTAGACTATCAGTGCTCTGGAACTATAGACGCACACCTATAGTTCACTGACACTCAGGTCCTAGAGACCTAGACTCTCAGCGCTCTGGAACTCTAGACGCACACCTCTAGCACACTAGCACTCCTGAACTAGACATCTAGCACACTGACACTCTAGTCCTATACAAGCTGCGCGCTGACGACGCTGGAGGCGCGGTCACGTCTCGACAACGTTACTTTCACGTCGCTTCGTCATCGCCTGAGTCACGTGCGTCACGTCTGACGGGGCGGCTGTTCTAGCGTAACGATTGCATGCGTCTAAAGTGCGCTTGTCCGTCTTCAGTTATAAGATATTATAACTGAAATAACTAAAAAAATGTAATGGTAGCTTTCATGTACTGTTTTTAAAGTGCGAGTTTGTTTGCGAACGTTTGTTAGAAGCCTTGTGCTGGAAATATTAATATATAAATGGATTATTCGAGCTCGTATCCACAATGGCTATCGTGGAATGTTAAAAGGGTGGGAAATTTTACTGCCAGTGATGGAGATATGCGGCATTGCAAAACGAGGAAGGGCGGGGAAGTGGGAAATAAATACTTCTTTTTATTTCAACTAAGCAACAGCTTATCTGAAACTAATAATTTTAAATTTGTTCTAAATTTTATGACATAAATATAATGATAGAAAGATATATACCTCTGTGAATGAACGTTTCTCTTGAAAAGTGTGCCAAATTTTAAATTTTATCCTAAGTAAAATTTAATCGAAAAATTGAAGCATGAAAATTTCCGTTAAATATCTCAATGGAATTGTAACGGCAATTGCGCTTCAAACGCCGCGTGAACGGACCTCTCTTTAACGGACATCCATTTCATAACAATTATTAATAGGATTCGGGATAACGGCATTTGGGATACATGGATTCCGAAATTATCCATCCCGGGCAATCGTGTCTACCTGTTTACTTAATCGAATTAACCGCTCTGCCGAGGTCTCGTATAAACTATTATTATACAGTATATTAACTAGTCCGCATCTGTAATATTTTCAGGATTACATCTCTATGTAACTTGGGAATTAAAAATTTTCATCAGCCGATTAATATAAAATTATTATTAAGACAAGAAATGCAGCAACTTTAACATAGCAGAATGATAATTGGGTATGGTATCGTTCGCATAATGCTACACATTCACAATTGCGTGGAGTTGCGGTTGACCATGCATGGCCTCCGTAAGAAGATACACTGACATTTGGTTCATAAAATTATCTTTGTCGTCGAAGCTGTTTTTGATATTTATAATATCTGAAATTACTGATACTTTTAAAAGGCGTATAGGAGTCTCAAGGGAATAAGGTATGCCGTGTCACTCTTGTTCGTACTTGGGATGTTGGTCGCCGGCTCCAAGAGCTTGGCACGCGGCGTAAAGAAGTGGCCGGGTCGCCCCACTCAATCTTCGCCACGACTCCTCCAACTTTATGCCGACGAGTTAATCGGCAGAGTAAAAAACCTTACTGTCGTGGCACGAGCGTTTAATATGTGTACGAAAAAGTGGCAGAGGTCCTTAAATGTTGGCTATATCGCCCAAGGACTGAGCGAATAGGAGTTTCGCTCAGTCCATGACGGCCCAAGCATATGCTGCTGTGCGGGTGATGGAGTTGCACTTCAGGGAGCGCGTTGGGCAGCAACAGCAGCGGTAGTAACAGTTACAAGAAAGCAGTAACAGCAACAAGGGCAGCAGTAACATCATCAAAAGCAGTAGTAACAGCAGCAGCAATAGCATCAATTTGAGCATCATTAACAGCAATAGGAGCAGCAGTATTACAGCATCAAAAGCAGCAGCAGCAGAAGTAGCATAATGTGTTACAGCACAAGAGCAGCACAGCAGAAAAAGCAGCGGTAGCATCAGCAGTATCAGCTACAAGAGCAGCAGCAGTAGCACCAACAGCACCAGAAGAGCAGTTGACGTAAAATGCATTGCACCAAAAGTTAAGACCTCCCAGAAATTTATGCTCTCGAGTTTTGTTCGCTGTAAAACACGCCCGAGAACTTTGCTCTGGACTCGATGACTTAAACTCAGAATCGCAAGGGTCGAAGCTCATAAAATTTACTCTGCAGTTTGAAAAAACTTCGAAATAAAATCCACATCTGCGATTAAAGGGCTTAGAAGTGGCTTTGAAACATGAGCAACGAGACTTTCTAGGCCAACAAGGCAGAAAAAGCTAGTCGTTTGGATGATAAGAGAACTCGACTCCAAATGTGTTCCAACTTTTTAATCATGAGTGATTTTACGAATGAATTTAAATTACAGTGTTAGAACGAAGCACGCTCCTTTCAAAACTGTAGGAAACTTTTATAACTGTTTAAGCTATTGTAATTGATCGTCAATATAATTTGCCTCGTCTTACTTTGTTTATATTTGGACGAATTCAGGTACAGTACCTATCGGGTTGCGAAGATAAAGTAAGAATTAAATTTACTTAAAATATAATTTTTTATACAGTAGCATTTTTTCTTCAACGCCTTAAGAAACGCGTCTACTTCGTGCCTGTATTACCGTACAAAGTTCTTTGTCGATTTATAAGATAATATTTTTATATAATATTGACACTTTTTCTCCTTAGCGTAGAAGCAGCGCTGGTGTCTGCGAATAATGAATTAATAAAATGCAATAAAAAGAAAAAAACAGAGAAGCTTCGCAGCTACTTAATATGAGGCTCATGATATTAATAACTCGGTAGCATACACCGTTCAGGAGCGGAGAGATAATTTTCAATTACTTTCATTCTTTGCGGATTTCTAACTATCACTACAACCATTTATGCATTGCTAGGAAGAATGGACAGAATGGAAATCTATTAAGGAAATTGAAAATAATGTTGAAAATCAGTTAATGAAAAGTTTAATACCTAAATTAAAAAATTGAGAGCCGAGATGTTGCTTTGCGATGTTTGAAGATCTGAAGAATATTTGTGTAATATGTGGCTTTTGGCATGCGATTAAAAGAAATCTTGACAAATGGGATAGATTTTCAGATCAAGCGTCTAAGATTGAGTCATTCTTTATAAATTGCTAGCCATTGAAATTAGAGTATAAATGATTTATTAATACGGAATCTTTCAATTGGCACTTGCGGGACTTCCGCAGAATTAGGTATGCAACTGCAGGATTAATACGTACATAAACTAAGTAAAGTTATCCAATAATGTGCAGTCAATTCGTTGAAGAAAGTGACCACATGCCTCATGTCTTCGTCCATCAAACCAAAAATTCAACAGGGTCCTACGCTAAATGGAGCGACAGGTAAAAGCCTAACTAATAACTTCAAAAGCCACATAAGCGACTTGAAAAATTAAAAAAATGAAACCCGTAAAAAAGAAGTCCCAAAACATTAGAAACCCCAAAAAAAACATTAGAATATACTTTCACACACATAAAGACACTTAGAACAGAACTGGTAGCTTAGATATGAAAAGCAAGCGGCCACATTGCGCAGCCGAACGCATTTCCCCAATCAAATTTTGGCAAATTTTGTCAGGACCACAGGAATTTCATTGCTTGTAATTACGCACATCGAGCATTACTTGCATCGGGGTATAACTGTGATAGACAAGAAATTCCTAAGCTACAATTTTATGTATTGTTAATTGAATGGAAACTGCACCTTTAGAAAGATAAGTTGAATTTCGTTCCAATACCTGAAATAACTGTGAGTAGGTCTCATGAACGTTGCACAAGCGTCAGCCAACCTTGGAAGAATTTAATTCTTACGGTGGAAGGGAATATAATCTTTCGAGGAAGATATCGAGCAAAACTGCAAGCCACGTTGAAATTCATATTATTCTTTCTTTCAGAAGCCACTCTGAAGCAATCTGCTTTAACTAGCATGTTTAATTGAATTCAGTTGAGCTGTCATAACTGGTGATGTTTCAACGCTGTGGCCCTTTTGATGTTGATGAAACGCGTCGGCTTTTTGCGGATTATTTCCGGAGCTTGGAGTCGATAAGAAAGTATTTCATTTGCGTGACCGGAAAGAGGGGGACATTGCACATCAGATTGCCTCAAGCAAAAATAGTGCATTAGTTCGCATTAGTTCATTCAATTAATATATATATTTAATTTCTGCAGACTTTTGCTTTTTTCCGTCAGACGTGCACGAGATAAAGTTGTTGAATATTCCATTACTTCAATACGCAAACATCACAATAAATAACGATACATTTTTTGGGCAGTGCATTTCTATGAAGGTCGATGATTGAAAATTCGTAAAGGATATCAAGATTGAATGAAAGTGTTATAGCTAATCGAGTTAATCTTTGGTTTCACATTCTTTGACGAACAAACTTTATTATAAGATAAATATTTTGAGCAGTTGTTCACAAGCTTATCAACAATGTATAGCATCTAATTTCCTGAGAGGACAAAAAGGTACCCTGCAAGGACAATTTCTTAAAAAAAAATATCCTGAAAGAACAAAAATATGAAATGAGGATATACACTGAAAGGACAATATCTTGAATAAAAATATCCAGAAAGGACAAAAATTTGAAATGAGGATAGAGAATAATAAATGGTTTAAAAATTATTCGTTGCATCAAAACGGACAGCAACGGACTGAATCTCATTTTAAATCAGGAAATGATCACTAACCCGACGATGATGGTAAAAGTTTTGTCCCACATCACATAAAGTTTCAGGATATTTCAGAAATAAAGCTACACAAGTGTCGGGCCAGCGGTCCCGAGATTTCCGGACCCGGGGCCATATTGACAAAACTCGCTAAGTGAACGTAAGTACTTCCGATCTATTTTATTGTCTATGATTGGTGGATTTTGCTCGAAAGACCGTCAATGATTGGCTGATAAACTTGCGATCTCTTAACTTTTTTTGAAAGTATGGGCCCCGTACTGTATATATATGACACCACTTAATTAAACTTGAACGCTTCTGCAGATAATCCGGAGGATAATAAAAGTTACCCGTTGTCGAGTTTTTGTTTAGAAGTTCATAATGAAATTGATTCCTGCTATAAAATATTACCAGTTCCGAAGTTAGATTTAATGACTGAGAAATTTTACTTCGAAATTCCGACAAGTTTTTTAATTTATTTGGACGGAAACCGTGAAACGATGGCATGCTTTTTCAAATGATTTACGTTCTTCGAACATGATTGACAGGCTGACACGTATTCAAATTAAAATTACATTCAAAATAAAAAATTAAATAATAGTTTTGGATATTTATTTAAGTAAACTGCCAAAATAAAACCTTGACGAAATTTATCAAAACAAACTTCATCCAAAATTAAGATGCAGAAGAAAGTCGGAGAATTTATTTATGACCTAAAATTGTATAATTTCCTAATAGCGTTTCTGAAACTACAACTCGACTCCTTTGCAGATATGATTTTGGCAATAATCAACTCCAAAAAGTGTTATTATTTTATTTCCTGAATGATGCACAAGTTCGCTAACTTAGAAACAATAACTCTGCCATTCACCCGTCTAGTCGTTCTCTTTTTACCTAGCGGTATAAAACTGAGAGTTATTTCTTTCACCTAAGCACCTGACTTGCAGTTAATAACAAAAGCGACTTCAATTCCCTGAAGCAATATTAGGAGGACCGTAACGAATTTTTCATTACCATGAATTCCTGAACTTAAGCTTCACAGAGATCGGAAGAGAAATTATTATAAGTGCTACAGAGGTTGAGCGTAGCAACTTTAGCCCCATGTACAGCATATTCTTAAAGCTGTACTGCTTCGTTTAGCGACATCTGTCGCACTACAGCGGCTGCTCCTGTGCTACGAACATCTGCTTATGACTGCGCAATCAATTCACGGTTTAGCGTCGAGCGGGGCAGTTTTCGGAAGCAACGATAACACAGGAAAAATTTTCCGTGCAGCGAGCTAAAAAATCCCGTTAATTGAAACATCTCGTGTGTTTCATGTCTGCCGGTGTTATTAGTGGAAAAATGATGCGCTTTTTAAGATAATTTTACTCGCATTGATAAATATTGTTCAGTCGGAAAGGATATTAGAAAAAGTAACTATCAATACTTTTTTAAGATTACTCTTTAATCTCCCAGTACACGGTAGATCAACGAAGAAAATTTCACCTGATTGAATATAAATTATTAAAATATACAGAGGCAAATGAATTTATAAATCAAGTAATTCCAGCAGTAGTATTAAAATGACAACTGAGCCCAATTTTTCGCCTATGCATTCATGGGACGAATTCTCGAAACCTCGCATTAGATGAGCATCGTTGCTAACAGTTCAATCTTGACCGTAAAGCATCGAAAATAACATCTAAACTTAGTAACTAAAATAAATTCATGTGTAAAAAAATTATATAATAGCGAGTGAATCAACAACTAGAATATTCAGTGAAGAAATACTTATGGTATTAAGTAAAGCAATCCCAATAATATTGAGTGACGCAATTATTCTAATACTGAGCGAAGCAAATCCTACAATATTGAGTGTATAGCAATGCTCATATAATGTTGAGTGAAACAATTCCTATTATATTGAGTTAAGCGATTTTTATAATATTAAGTGAAGCAACAAAGATCCTTTTGAGAAGCCTGGGGCATTTTTTGGAATATAACTCTCCTCCATTTCTCAATCGCAAAATATTGCGGAGCAAAGCACTGCGGGCAATAATATGCCTCGCTCAATTGTGAATATCCTGCCTCGGTTCAAACTCGCACGCAACAAAAATGAAGTAGGGAATTTGCTCTGGAATTCGACTGTGAATTTGAGCAATGCTGCGGCCGGGAATTCTTGAGTTGTTTTCAGCTGGAGTGTCTTAAGAACACCACTGATGTGCTGGCGAGAAAATAATTGAAATCTCTGCATAATTTCTTAATATTATTAGCCTACTATCAAAGGCTAAAAACTGAAGAAATTTGCATACATTTATTACAATTTATTTGCTGGAATATTTTTTCTCGACCGTTCTCATTTGTTTTTGCATAAAAAGATCTCGTACATCGTTTGATTGTTTAAAAAATATGTATTAGCTAGTCGTTTGCGTAATCTATATTGAATGAATAATAAATTATACTTTTTCAAATAAAATAAATGTTATGGCATACTGTATTACAGTTCACTGAGACACGAGTGGCTTGTGAAATTCTATTAAATCCGCTTTTTCAAATGAGCTATGAGTAAAATATCTATCTGAGATAAGCATAGCATCTAGCGTGCTGCTTGATTTTCTCATTTCAGATTTCGGTGCAAATAAGTTATTTATCGAACAAGAAGTTTGTATTAGGATATTGGCTGCCCATCGCCCTGCAAATCATCACTCAGGGATGGCTCCGGGTGCGTGCTCTAGAGTTACATCATATCAGCATTCACGCCACTCGTAAGTCGATTTTGCGTACTTATACGAAGTTTTGATAATACGGCCCCTGGTCGTGAACTTGATCTCAACAGTATCTTGTACTTGGAGCTTTGGTAGCTTTGGTAATTCCGTTATACTGGAATCCGCGAGCAAATTTGGAATAAAAGTCGTATGAACCAATAGTTCATACGATGTAATGTATAGCTTATACTAAACTAAACATTATGTAATGTATAACATGGTATAGATAGAGTTAGTATAAGCTGAACATGATGCAATGTAAAGCTTATACTATCGCTAGACATGGTTTTTTTAAACGATTATTCGCAGAAAAATTTGTGTTTCAATTAAACTCTCTTGTATGAGTTCAACATTTGTGCAATGTACTTCAATTTATTCATATATTGACTCTGTTAGTTCATTTTTTTCAGTATAATATAAGTGGGTAAATTCAAGTGGGTAAGTTCCGGAGATAGTCCCGTACTTCCGAAGAAAATTCCGCAAACGAAAGCAAACACACACGAACACTTATGCATAATATCAGTAAATTGCAGCAGCTCAGTAAATCAGCGTGCTGGTAACGTCGAATGCAAATGACACTTTTCGCTACAAAGCGTAACCATACTGGTTCCACTTTGCAGTTATAATCCTTATGTCTTATAATAAAACTACAAACGCGTGAGAGAAGGAAACTGAACTCAATAATGCACATAATATGGAGGGAACCAGCCGTTCAGATAGTCTGGTAATGCGTATCTTAATCATTTATGCTTCTTTACACAAATTGGCCTCGTGAAACACTAAAGCTTGATTTCAGTTGTAATAAAGTTGTTATTTATGGCAAAAAATGTTTATACTACCACGTTGAGGCACCATCATCAAAACATCGGTTTTTTAAAGTTGCCTTTAAATAAAACCTGCGTCTTAGCGAACCCCATCGCTAAGTGAGCTGCACTTTGAGACCGCTGCGAATTTTTTCGAGCTCGTGGTTCATGGCAAAGCAGGTATCCGGCAAAAAGAATATGAGCAATTTGATTAATAACTTGGGTGGCATGCTGAGTAAATAACGAGCGAAGAAAGTTTATGGGAATAATAATTTATATTTGGGCTATGAAATGTCTTGAATCACTGATTTAAGTAAAAACGATGATAAAATAAATAATAAACGAAGGACTGTTCCGGCATTAGACTTTTTGCATTCCAATTCATATAATTGATTATTCATGCATTCATACCGCTAGATTAATGACCTTCGTCACCATATTAATGCCTGTAAGTTAAAGTATGTCCAGCATCAGTTTCATGGTGTAATGAATCAAGACATAACGAAGTCTCCCTGAAAAATGTACATCGCTAACGTTTAAGTTTAAAAGAAAATGCGGAGGGCAGCTACTCAACATTGTACTGCTTATTTCATAGCAGAGGACTTCCTAGAGTCGCGTCTCTACAAAACCTTCCTGGAAGTACGTTGAGTCAATTTGTTCCCGTCATTGAAATGTGTGCTTCATCGCAGAGATCAAAGGCTTCTCAAGTACGGAATATTTTCTTGCTTGCTTTTACTGGTGTGGTCATCAGAAACTCGTCAGGCTTTGATGGACTCGAAGTTCAATACAAAATTGAATCAAACTCGTAGAGTTGGAGGAAGGTTTGGCAGCATTGGAAATGGAGGTGCGACATTTAAAATGAACATCATCTAATAAAGAGCAACATGGCTGCACATGAAAGAGCATGGCTCAGGTGCAGCGTCACAAATAATAAAATTAATATTCGTCCATTATGTTCGGAGGACATTGAAGGAAGTCAGTTTAAATATAAAATGAACCCAATAATATATAGACGAAGTAAAGGAATCATTCCAACCACCTGACATTGATATTAATACGCCGCTGCAACATGAAGAAGTTCTGGACTCTGATCCTTGATTAATTAATTAGGCATGTTCTGTGGCCGGTCTTTCCATAGCATAATTTCGCTGTAAAGAAACTTGTGATTGATGATAAAAGGTTAAAGTAATGCAAGGTAATAATCAAGTTATAATGCATTCAGAGGTTCAGAACCTAAACCTGGCGAGCTGTGGCCACAATGTAATTTTGTTGAGAAATGTGCAGGATTGCATGTAGTATATTCGGTATTTAACAGGCATTCTGGATTTATTGAATCAAACCATAATTCGAACACTATGCTTAAAAAAACTATTTGAAGCTCTCTTATCATAATATTTTTCTATTATATATGTATTCTATGCCAAGTATATTATCAATGTAATATTACTCAATTTCTTTCCTGTTCAATAAAATGTATTGCCTTGCAATATGTAATACAGTGTTAAAGTTACCGACACGGTCACTATAGTCATTATCCGAATATCTCATTAAGACTCTTGACTCAATTATAATCTCGAGCATAGGCATGCTATTCAAATGAGCTTCTGAAGGTAATTAGTACAGGGCATCTCCCAGAGGATGATCGCGAGTCTTCTTTGAAATGAATATTATTAAAGGAGAAACAATAAAATAACAGTGAAGAGCTGTAGGAATCCATCAAGTGATCAGGCATCAAAGTTAAGGCCTGGAATTTGTTATGTACACGAAAACGATGTTTCGTATTTGTGATTGTGATACGTTGCTGGGAAGGAAATCTAATAATGAACAGCTTATCGCTTATTGCCACCATGAAGTCTCGTCGAGATGATACTAATTCGAGTAATCTGATAAAAATAATAATAATAATAAGAAAAGAAATACGTTTCGAACAGGAGTCCTGTGTCCCGACAGAGCTCTTCGTTTAAACAGTGATGAGCTCACCTAACAAACTGGATGCATTCGTGTCTACTCGAGCTGGATTGTGTTCTCTTGAAGCATTTAGGCGTCAACGAGCAGTAACCCGCGTAAACACAGCAACCTAAATACGTATGGGCGCGTCAGAGGTCATGTACAGTGCAACTTTTATCGTGGCAGTTGCCCGCTTGTTTGTGTTCTCTGCAAATTAGGGAAGAAATACAAGGGAACACAGAGCAGTTTATGCGGCCTGCGTGCAGCATCCGTCTCACTGCAAAATGCAATTGAATTAATGAGGGTCTCATTATGCTAGGATACTACAGTAAAGCCAGGGTTGCAAACTCTAATAAGATTAAGAAATAGGCTACCCGAGTTTAATGAACAGATATGCGGGCCCATGCTGCGAAATTAGATTATAGAATTTAATTGAAAACCGTGCTCATTGGCATCGGAACGGAGTTAAAGATTTTATATAAGTAAAATTAATATTTAAAAGGTGCTGAATAATTCAAAAGTTTTTAAATAATGGCTCTTTGTCAATACTTCTAAACACTACATGTTGCTTTTAAACTACAGTATGAATACGTTTAAAGTTAAAGGGAACAGAAAGACGCTTAGGAAAGTGAAACAGAAAATAAATTATTGTGCGGTATTCAGCAAAAAGTGAAAAACAGATAAATGACACCTAGTCTGTTCTTTCAATAAATACAAATGTGTTTTGTTTGAATTAAGCCTATTACAGTATGTTACGAAATGAATGATAAAGTAATTAAATAAATAACAATTAGCACGTTTGTAATTAATGGACCATCTCAAACTGCCCGATCACCAAATAGAGACAACAGATACGTGATATCTTCCTTCAAACTATTTCCAAATAAAACAGAATCCAAACGATTGTGAAACTGATGCTTGAACGAGTATTTGTTCTGAAATTGATTTGATCCAAAACAAAAGATGTCACTATTATTTGCTGCAAAATAACATGTCCATTTTATCCGGATATTCTGATGAATGAGTTAAATTAATAGAAAAGTAAATTCATCTTCAATTTCGACATCATCATCAAACATTTAGGGATGAATTGCACAGAATTATTACCCGTCCTAATTTAATTTTGATTATCATGAATAGTTCGATAAAGAAGCGGCATCCCTTGCTGCGCGGTCTCCCCTCACATCTATGCCATACCTACTGCATGGTCTCCCCTCACATCGATGCCATACCTGCGGCATGTTCTCACCTCACATCTATGCCATACCTGCGGCATGTTCTCCCCTCACATCTATGCCATACCTGCGGCATGTTCTCCCCTCACATCTATGCCATACCTGCGGCATGTTCTCCCCTCACATCTATGCCATACCTGCTGCATGGTCTCCCCTCACATCTATGCCATACCTGCTGCATGGTCTCCCCTCACATCTATGCTATACCTGCGGCATGGTCTCCCCTCACATCTATGCCATACCTGCGGCATGTTCTCCCCTCACATCTATGCCACACCTGCGGCATGTTCTCCCCTCACATCTATGCTATACCTGCGGCATGGTCTCCCCTCACATCTATGCCACACCAGAAAAAGCAACGCGAGCTTCCCATTATTAGAGCAGAATTAGCGCATTGCACGGAAAGAGGTCGTTTTGCCTCACATTTGCATTCGTCATTAAAATTCTTCTAGTGCAAGTAACATAAAAGTTCGCATAGCACAAGAGAAACAACTTGTGTACCTAATAGGACAAGAGACAATATGATATATTATTAATATTCTGGTCTCTATGTTCTCAAGAGGCTATTCTCAAAGCGCTAAGCAAGGAAATATTGGTTTATCAAAATGCACGTAGTGAGATAATTGATACAAATGTACAGTTCCTCGACTATTAATTGGTTAAGATTTCAATCAAGATGGAACTTCATGTCTCGCATAACGCCGAATATTCTCTGCCTTTATTCCATGCATTTTCGTAATGGAATTTAGTCTTGGGTAGAAATATTGGACGAGGAGCCAATCCTTCAGGATCATTGATCTCAAAATCCGAATAAGGCTACACTTGCAGGTTTTAATCATAGCGCTCGAGATATCGAATTCGCTTTAAGGTCATCCAGCCAGAACGTCAAGTAGGATTTTCGGCTTTAATTTAGGATTTCAATGGCAAGTAGAAGGTTTAGATGCATTGACGAGGCTTCCATCAATGCGCATGGATGCTTTCACTGATGTTTCATCAAATGAACCAAGAGAACGAGAAGGCTACTCGATTCATTTGTAATATGCAAATACGGTCGCATTGAATTACGCGTGCAACGGCCGGGGGACTCGATTGTTCTCTTCGTAGCACTTTTATTTGTTGAATCTCTTGACAATCAGATGTGAAAATATATCAATAGAGCTGAATGCAAACAATGAAAGACAATATTCTAAGAATTTATTTTGTGGCTGAGATATGGAAAAAAGGAGCGCCAAGTTAGAAAAACCTTCTCGCGCAAATATTTTATTTATTGACGCAGCGTGAAATGTTTGATGTAGCTCGACGCTAACAAAAAGTGCAGCTACACTCGATAAATGTTTTCTGGAAATTACGAATTTAATGATATCGACATCTGGAAAAAGAACGAGCATAGTTTATTTGTAATTAAAATTCTCAATCATAGCTCGCACATACAGACTCATGAGAGGTTTTGGCTCGAGTTCTGAAGATAATTCTCGCTACTATTTAATATTTAAATTTGACAATATGAAACACAAACATGAGAGAAAAAAAGAATAAAGTGGAAATATTACGCGATTCAGCATCAGATGAAACTGAATTAATGAGGAATTTAAATTGAGAGCAGCAACTTTGAAACCTTCACTATTGATTTCAGGATATAATCGTCTAGAACAAATCTTGCCACTTTTTCGCTCCACGCATAGAAATCTCCGTCGTAATCCCGAGATTACATTTTGCAGATTTAAATTGAGCACCAGATGCATGAACGAGTACTCATGTATATACTCGCTCGGCGCGTATATGCATGAGTACTCGTACGTACAATGTTCGTACTTACGTGCGAACATTGTACGTACATCGTGGTTAAAAGAAATCGAGTGACCAGGAAAAAATAAAATTTATTTCCTCACACTTTTTAATGACAAGTGAAGATTCCAATAAGCTTTCGAGTAATTTGCGTACTCGCCATTTGCATTTCATCTTACCAAAATAGAAAGTAGGATGAAACGGCCAAAATAAAACTGCTTTGTAGGCAGGCAGCGCAAGCCTAGCTTGTACAGAATTAATTCAGGTGACTTACTTATCAAACCTAATTCAGTATGATAAGTGAGTACTTATCATACTGAATTAGAAGAAAATTTCTTGAATTCCATGTATTGAAGATTTTACCCTAATTTCAAGCTTAGACGTGTGTGCAATATTGCTTCCGTGGGACAGTCAAGCGGCAGACCGATATGGCTTCCAATTAAAGAAACCAATGAACGCTAACAGCGTCGCGTTTCTAGGGCGTCATCGAATATTAGGGCGACTAATCGGCACGTTTGAAGTTCAGTTGGCACTGGTTGAATAATTAATGGTTTTGATCCAAATCTTTACTGAAAATATTTTCAGCTTTGTAGAGGAAAGAAATCAACTTTGATAGGGTATTGTGGAGGAAATATACACACACTTACTTTTGATGGTATAATAATCAATTGACCAAAGTTTTCTAGATTTGCGCGATGACAAGGTTAATTTTTTATGAAGCCTATCCGGAAAACAGAGTGCCTCATTATATAAGTATTGCATAAGAGCCCAGCACTGAACTCGAAATGTACTTTGAATTCTCTGTTGTTTAACTGTATTTATTTTAGCTTTATTTTGGAACAAGCATAGCGTACTGGTTTACGATGCAAGCGATTGCAGTCAACTTTATGGAGTTGGAAACTGCCACTTTAATAATTATATATTTTAAGAACGAAGTAATTACGCACCGATTGTTCAGAACGACAAGGAATCTACGGCACAGGAGGGAATCTAGAAAGAGGAGCTTTTTTCGAAATACGGGGAGCTGTCACTTATCTAGCGAAATAGTAAAGTGAAAGGAACGGACAAGTTTACAATTAATATGCGTGACAAATAATTATTTGACAGAAAACGTGCAATTTCTGCTTCTTCTTAACCAGAAATATTTTTATCTTCTTCCAATTCAGTGAGAAATGGAATCCATCTTTTGAGTGCTCACTGAGAATGCAGATTATTTCATCAATGACAAAGATTTGCAAAATAGGATGTAATTCTTATAATTACTCTGAATTTATTAACCCTTTAGCGTCTAGCTGTACACTTGTTGCCTTTAAAAATGTCAGTTTTGATTTATGTATGAGGCGCATTCGTTCACTTGGACAAATATATCGTATTTAATTTCAGGCTGCCCTTTGACCAAGGGACATATACATCGCCTGGCAAATTTTTTCACTGAATAAATTTCAGCAGTGTGGTATTTTGCATTGTCAAGAAAGGGTTAATAATTGAGCCGATCAGCAAGAAGGAAGTTTTTTACACTGCTAGAATCTCTGGAGGCAGCTTGTTTCGACTGATATCGTCAATCAAAACCATCCAAGGCTTCAGATGCGTCGAGGGTCAGCTTGAGTATCGTTAATTAATTCCGAGCGATTAAATTTTCATCAGATTAATGGAGGTGGTATTTTACTGATTAAAATAATTAATATGACAATCAGTAAGATTTTAGAAATGGATCTTAGTGTATCATGATTATGAAGGCCATTTTACAATGAATTTCAGAATAAAATAATTGCATCTGGAATTCAATTTTGGAACAATTTCGATGAAATAACTTTATTTACCCGCACTGGAATTATCATTTGATCTTTGGCTTCAAAATGTTTCACAAATTGGTTTTCTTTACTCATCGAATTCATGCTATCGCAACCGAAAATTAACTGACTCGAAATGCCTCTCATATTCTCAAAAAATAAAAAAGATCATCTCTACTGGATAATTTCAAGAGCTCCGCTCTCGAAAATGAGGGACACTGTAATTTTGTCGAAGCAATGATAATATTTTCGAGTGTGTGGTGATATTTTCTAAATCGGCAATGTTGTTCTGCAGAGCTTAAGAATCCTATCGACCCACAGTCAAGTTTATTTTTTGCTTTAGAAATGGTTGTGGCTCGCTTACCTGATATCGGGCTCAGGGAATTCTACGAATTTGTATTTCTTTGCTGCTCTGCCAGATTATTGGATTTGCGAAAATTTATAACGTTATAAAAAATTCAACGATTTTGGTCAGAGGTATAGGGGCAGGCAACTGGATGAAGAATTCCTGTTGGGATAGCTGTATCTTATTTTAAATACTCCTAGTTTAAATATTTTTTTAGATACTAAAATACCTATTTTAAATACTCCGAAGCCCATGTAGCTGGTTGATTTTTTATTTGTAATACAACTCACATTAATTTTTTCTGCTTCACCACCGAGTTTTATTAGTGTAGTCATATTTTCTCATATGTGCTAAAGGTAATGACAAACTCTTATGGTATCTTGCTATTCTCCTTCCCTTAATGCGTTGATTATAATATTCCGTGATATTACTGTACATTGAAAAAATCTAAAGTTCTAGGCTCGCAGCAATAAGTTATGTACTTACATACTTTTATTTCAATATTTTATGAGTATAAAACATATACCAATGTGTTTTTTATTGGTATATTATATTCTCAATGCTTTGGCGCCACCAGGGCCGACATGAGATATAACCTGTGATGAGGTCGCCATTCGCACTTCAGCGCCGCTCGTCTATAGGAAACTTGGCGAGATGGCGCGCACGAAGTTGCCGTGCTCCCGAGACAACACTGATTCAATTCATGACAACTGCAACACTTTGTAGACAAAATACTCAATGCTTTGTGTTGGCCTCACATGTTGTCACGATAGTAAACTGCTTTGGTTATTCCAGCGAGAAGTCGTAATAGTATACAATAATATCAGCCACAAGCAAAATTTGGTTCTTATTTGGAGATTATAGGCACGAAATTTCAATTTGAAGCAGCAGCAGCAGCAGCAGCAGCAGCCGTACAACACTTTATTGTATAGTCAACCCAGCATGCAGTTTCGCGATGAGATAAATGGGCTGCAGCGACCCCGCAACTTCACAGACTTCCTTCTTGAGAAAGATAAGTCGTCTGCTGAACTCTGTCCTTTGATTACTGTTGCTAAGTTCTGAACAGCTAGACTTATTGCCTTGAATATTTGAGTGCATGAGAGACACACGTGTGGACCACTCAAAGTCCACGGAAATTATGACTATGCTTAATTCAGGCTTCACTGTAAATGGAGCATATAACGATGCTGAATATTTGCCAAGCACGCACGGCACTCACCGTTTTGATTTAGAATAGAATAGAAGTGTCGGCACTGCAGAAATAAGCTATTTGAACCATGATTAATAGGCCATGATTTGAACGACACGGGGTAAAAGGGCGACTGCATTTTAAGCATGTACGAACATTGTACATCCATCGTGGTTAAAAGAAATCGGATGGCCAGGAAAAAGGAAAATTTCTTTCGTGATACTTTTCAATGACATGTGAAAATGACAAGTGAAGATTCCTTTAAGCTTTCGAATAATTTGCGAACCCACCATTTTGCCTTTCAACTTACAAAAATAGAAGGTAGGATGAAAAGGCCAAACAAAATTGCCTTGTAGGCAGCCAGCGCAAGCCTAGCTTGTACAGAATTAATTCGGTTGATATTTTTTCTCTGAGCGCATCAGATCATGCAAATTCGAGGCGACATGAAGCTTGGGTCAGCGGTAGTCATGCATTCTTAAAACAGAGGACTCTCTGGTCGCTCTTAGCAAATAAAAAACGTTAAAGGGGATCAAGTTTCAGGTCTCGTATTTTAACTGTGTACAGATTGCGCTGCAGTCGTTGAACTCTCGATTTGGATAAAGTTTCTGGGCTGAGTTTTCTTCAGTGTACAGAATGCGTTTTAGTCGTTTTAATATCGATTTGGATAACGTTTCTGGCCTGAGTTTTATTCAGTGTACAGATTGGAAGTAGTCGTTGGAATTTAGATTTGCCAAGTAGAACAATGAAAAATAATGAACATTTTCGTAGTTCCCATATGGAAAAAACAAACATTAATGCAACAAGAAGCTGGCATCAAAACGAAATGAAGAGGGGCATGGGAAACAAATCGAATGAACCTGGCGACCCCGAGTTACATATTGTTGTTGTGTAACTTGTTATATCATGTTAAGTTTGTTAATTGTTGGTATTTGATCTCTTTGTATAGTAACGACCATCATGAAATAGATTGAATTGTGGAACAATGAATCTCCTAACATGGGCAGTATGGATGTTGAATAACAAATTTGAATAAGTTGCAAAGTTCCAAAGCCACCACTCCTTCGTTTTAAAGTAAATATCTCCCGAGAATATTTTGATATTATTTAGTTCGTTGTTTTATATTGTGCGTCAGCTGGTCATTGGAAATTGCAAGTAATGAATCCCCGGTTGCTTCAACCCGGATTTATGACTTACGATTGCTGCAATCATAAGGAAATATTGTGAATTATCAATCGTCGGGGAGATTAATCTAGAGCTTTCCACGCCAGAGAATGTAAAATTGTGAATGGTGGGATCATTTCAAACTTGTTGGAGAAACACACGTTTTAGATGTATTTAGAAAAGTATGTTTAGCTGCAGCAATGCTTTCAGCTAGAGTCAAATTTATAGGGCAGTTGTTCTCTCACTCTTTGAAGCTCAAGTGTGCATTGGAACATACAATGCATTCGCCGGCACCGCACCCTGCGCTCCTGCGTTCTGTTGCTCTCCTTTATACTCCGGCACCGAAACGCGCGCAACGACCTTCTCGTTACATGTAAAACAATCGCTAGAGTAACACAGTATTTAGCAGGAATATTAGAGTGGCTCGATTCCACTGCTGATTTTGAAAAAACATTTCACAAAATCCACTTGAGATATTTCAAATGTTGTGAATTATTAGGAGTTTGCGAGGCTGAATTGTGAAAGAAGAAGCTTGGTGATAGTTGTTGAGAGGAAAAGGCGTTGCAAGTAACTTCGTGTACCTGAGCCTGCAGAGTTTCATCGGAAAGCAGATTTGTAATTTTTTGTCATGATACACAAACGGCGCGTCGAAATTCCTTCTACCCCATTGCCCACTCGCGCTGAGAGCGAGGGCCGCTGATTATTTATTTAGTTAATGAATGTTGAGCAATACGAGATTGCTTGCAGCCTGATACAGAATATTTGCCAGAGATTCCGTACACTCCTCAATTTTGGAAGAATTAATATTGGATGGTCTTATACTTTTGATGCCTGTAGAGCCGTCTAACGAGACGAGTGTTTTCGAGGTGCTTGTGATAGTTCCAGCGCAGTTCGAATAGACACTCACTCCATTTGTCAGCAGCTGCCTCTTTTGAATTCGGAAAACACGTGTAATTATCTACTCAATAGATTTAATTCATTCATTCAAACTGGTAACTTTGAAGCTTTAAATTTTGTAGCTATTGTATCAGAAAAAAAGGTGAAGAAAATCGAGTTGAAAGACGTATTAGAAAGATATCTAAGTAGCTCAGTTTCACAAAACTTTTCGATCGCAAAATTGTGGCATTTTTCTTGGCAGATCTCTCTGCAATATTAGCTGCAGAAACGCTGATATGAACCATTGAAAGTAGCAGAGCTGATTCCAAGGAATTCGTCGTTTCGTTTTAAAAAACACTTTATTTTTGTCGAACGGCTGCAATCGGATTCCGATGAGAGGCTGTGGAGGATGGAAGGTTTGTGTGGATTCGCCGTTTAAGTGCATGAATCGAAACTCACATGAGTCCAGCCGGCCAGCCGTCAACCGGCCAGCAGTCTCATTAAATTGTCTCCAGGGGTGTAGACTGAAGGACAAGCAAGGAATTTTGTCATATGAACTAAAATTCCCATACCGAGCAATTTGAAAATCCGGTTGCTGATGCTGATATGGAACATGCATGATGAGGGAATTAAAGCGATCTTTTGATGTACACTTTTTTTCTACACTTATGGTCAGTGCATGTGACCTCAAGTCGTGTTGTCGGCGATATTTGCAATCATTTATTAATCATTTGGGGTAAAGTTTTCTTTCTTGGGAAAGACATTTTCGAAAGCATTTGTAAATTAGTAGTTGTTCGATAAGTCAAAATATTTTTTTCTTTGGATTCTACGAGAAATTGAACGTGTTCCCAAGATATAAACCTTGAACATGTTTTGCGACTGTTGTGTAAGGTTTTACTTGAAGCGACGTAGGCCGGATAGAGAAAATCTTAAATTTACTATAAAAATTTCTAGAAATTTTGATTAAGTTTGATCTACAAAGGTTCAGCATAAGAATTCTAATAGTGCACTAAGCAGTTTAAAAACTAATATACACGCCAGTAGAGTGCAGCACTAACTCCATTGCTCTCAGCACTAAGTTATCAGGCTTAATGAAAGTGCACGAAATGGTTAATGTAAAGGACTTTCCTGATGGCTAGTCCTTTGGGAACGTTTACTGAACTATTCAAAGACGCGCCATCATAGCAGGGTAAAAAACGAGTATTCCATGATGTACGGTTTCTAGAAAGGAAATGACAAATATACATAAGATATATATACAAGAAAAGGGACACGCTAATTGCATGAAAGAATAATATATGAACCAAGATAAGACAATAATTAAACAGGATAATCAATAATACACGAAAACAAATGATAAATCGAACGAACCGAATAGCTTGGTTCCTCTGGTAGTGCAGGCATCCGTAAATCAAGGGCTAACAATGAGTACTGTCACGCTAGTGAAATCAACTGCGTCGAGCAGGCTAATTCTACTGCTACAAGTTTCAGAAAAAGGGAAAATGGCGGCTACTGTTAACATATGTTGGAAATTCATTGATAGTCGCCAACTACCATGAAGCTCATTAAGTTAGACCATAGAGCGGACAGAAAAAGTAGCTTATTTCAACCAATGGATTTTGTGTTCACCAACGCGTAAAGCTGCCATCCAAGCAGAGAGGAAAGAATCAACTTGCCCTACAAGTCACGTCCGCTGAAATTGCCAGTCGAGAAGCAAACAGGAGCAAACGCCTCCTGATTTGTCCTGTTAAAACAATGGGAGCTGCTGCTCTGAGCCAACAGACGCCTCTCAATTAAGTTCATTCTGCTCAGACTGAAGTGGTTGACAAAGGCGTGCGATGGAGCATTAACTGCAGCAACACTTGGCTGACAGGATCAGACATGACCAGGGTCTTTATCACTGGGTTTATTATGAGCCAAGACCAGGGTCTTTATCACTGGGTTTATTATGAGTCAAGACCAGGGTCTTTATCACTGTTTTTTTTACCAGCAAATACCACGGTAAAACGAATAAATCCGTCGCGGAACAAGACGCAATCGTAACTTTAAATAAAATGCGTTCCGAAGGTTCAAGGAAAAACACTCACTGACTTTTTTCAGGACCGAAAACGTGATGATCTTCAAGATTAAAACGCAGAAAAATATCAAAGAATAGAATATTATAAATGCTTCAAAGGGAACTATATTTTTGCGTATTTGCAGGATTCTTTTATTATACGGGCTAATATGAAATGTTTAAATCAAAGCCGATCGGATAGAAACTTCAATTTTCCGATAGGTTTTCATTAACAACGATTTTTATATGCCTCCTTTGATATCTGAAGCAGTTTGGTCGCCAAAAACTGTGCGCTATTTTTCAACGTTCATGTAATTGACCAAATCATCTTACGGCTTCAAATTGAAACGAAGAGAAAAGCTCCAGCATCCCATAGAAGTCGTTCAGCAGCGATTTCTACACGCCCGTTGCCATGAAAGAGCTCGTTGTCTCGGAACTCCGCCTCGGGATTTTACTTCAGTCCAGTTGGCCACGGTCAACAGAAGGTGTTTGCCTTAGGATTTTGAAGAGCTCAAAATTTGGTAGCTTTCTTTTGGCCGCCATGAGGACTCGTGAGACTTCGTCAACAAGGAGGAGAATTGGCACTAGTATGACATAGAAGTCCTTGGTGGCCGCTGTGTTTCTGGTGTGATGGCAGCTGTGTTTCTGGTGTGATGGCAGCTGTGTTTCTGGTGTGATGGCTGCTGTTTTTCTGGCGCGATGGCAGCTGCACTTTTGGTGCGATGGCAGCTGTGTTTCTGGTGTGATGGCAGCTGTGTTTCTGGTGTGATGGCAGCTGTTTTTCTTGCGCGATGGCAGCTGTGTTTCTGGTGTGATGGCTGCTGTTTTTCTGGCGCGATGGCAGCTGCACTTTTGGTGCGATGGCAGCTGTGTTTCTGGTGTGATGGCAGCTGTNGCTGCTTTTCTGTCGCGATGGCAGCTGCACTTCTGTCGCGATGACAGCTGTACTTCTGTCGCGATGGCAGCTGTACTTCTAGTGCGATGGCAGCTGTACTTCTGGCGCGATGGCAGCTGCACTTCTGTCGCGATGGCAGCTGTACTACAGGTGCACTGGCAGCTATACAGTACTACAGGTGCAATTACAGCTGGTCAAGTCCGGCTCGGATAGGAACTTTGATCAGCGATCGTCATGGCAGGGACAATACTTGTACCAGGCTATCTGCTTGGCACTTGCAACTTAATATCGTCGTAGCACTTACTTTTATCGTGGGACTTACTATCATTTCTATTTTTTAATATCATCGCAGACTTACTATCTTCGTAGGTTATGCTATCCTCGCGCTGGGGTCAAGAATCCAGAATTAATTTCGAAATAATTTCTCATCACTGCCGAGGAGAGACCTAACTTAATTGGAACTATTTCTGGCTTTGGAATCTAATCTTGTAATTGAATTTCCAAGTACTGAATTCTTATCGGATCTTGTTAAGATCCGAACTGAACACCGGTGTTGATAATTAATGATTAATTTGATGCTCAGAAATGTGATTCCCGAAGAGTTCTACGGGTGCAATTCAATTGAATTGATTGAAATCTTTTGCGGGTAACGAGTTTGAGTACAACACTTGTTGATAATACCTATTAGTTTGCTAGACAATGCAGGTTTTGTTATTAAGATTATTACATGTATATCATAGAGCATAAATTTATGTTTATATGAGTATAACTGAAGAAAACTTTCGACATTATTGACAACTCTATCTGAGCAGTACTAATTAACAACTGCTACTCATTTCTAAGTGAACAATAACTTGAAACGGCTATAATTATGAAAAATTTCCACTCACGAAATCAGTTCGTGGATATTCTAGCTTCTTTGTATGGCGACGAAAATCCGTTAACGCCTCCGCAACTCGACCATGAACACCGCCACTATAAAATAAGCCATACAAGCCGGCGTCTCAGACATTTTTCTGTTGGCCAGAAGACCTCAGGTGCTGAAGCGTTCGATGGTCTGGGTCCTCTAGGGACGAGAACTCAATTTTAGCTAAGCTTCGGTACGTCCGAGACGAAGTAACTGTAGCTGGGATAGAAATTCCGTTGTATTGTCCCCGTTTTAGAAACTTGAAGTTCGCGGCAGAATTATTCTTGTCAAGAATATGTAGCAGACTTCAATAAGATTATGTTTACGTGGGCTTTATGATTTTACAATTGTTCTTTTATTATAAAAAATTTTTCCACCATTGAATATTAAAAATATTTAGTTGCGGAGAAAAGTTTAAGGCTTTCAATCTGAATAAGTGACGTATCAAAAGTTTATTTTACGTCACCTTCTCAATGAACCTGCCGGAAAACAAAACTCGATCTTTGCCCTCAAAGCAAAGGACATGAGTTCTTGGATGCAGCTATAAAATTCCGTCTTTATGGCCGCAAGATCCGATTACAACAATAGAAATATTTTTCTCGAAGTCAATGGTTGCACTCGCGATCTCACAAGAATAAAATAAGGCACAAAAAAGTCAGTAGGTATCTATGCGGCACCGAAAAACATCTTCTATATCCCAGCATGAGAGCCAATGCAGTGATAATATTTTTCACAAAAGTTGGCATTATGGCGTAGGTCACGTGGCATCATAATTCGTTGGCACCGACACAGTAATTCCGTGGAGAGGCTAAACCTCATCGCAATGCGAAGCAGGCAAGCGGTCGCTCTGCTGCATCGCTCAACTAACGTATTATTTTTGAAGTTTGTCTCGTTTTTTGAAGTTTTGAAGTTTGCAGCGAAGTTGATGAAAGACACGAGCAGTATGTACGAATAACATTTGCGACGTGTCTTTGGACGAAATGCATTTAATTCCAGAGGTTTTACTATGGAATTCTCAATGAGAGCCCTCAATTAAAAAAGTAAACTCATCTGCTGAAAACGATACGAGTATTTTTGTTGGAGTTAAGAAGCAAAAATGATCACATTAGTGGCAGTGAAGTTCGGAATAAAAGTATTATCAGCCCATTTTTGGCGATGATAAATTAATGATGATAAGTTCTAAGCGATAGCCTCCTTGACCTAGCATCGGCTGGCATTTAGAATCGAAACCTTTAGATTCTGAAATTAATTTTTGGGTTTACCATCCCATCGCGAGCGCCTTGTTGACCTATACTCTTGCGCTCGAGGGAAGTCAATTCATGGAGATGTTCACATTCTGATGTATTGATAATTCTATTTATTCATAAATTGAATCGCAGGCGCTGTCTCTCAGAGCACTGCGTTAATTGCGAATTCTCACAGTTTACTGGAACTGTTTGCCCAGACCAATGTATGTAAATAATGCTAGATCCTAACCGGAACTAATGTATGAGTGAGAGGTGGCCATTAGGCTTGAGTTGTAGGTGACAATTACGCAGGATTAATGGGCGACCATTACCTATGATTAGTATGTCAATTCTAAATTCTCACCTCACACTTGTCGGTATTTTATGTTAGTGACTTTGTGTTAGTAAAAAATTTTATGACTCAATCATTCTACAAAGTACAGTCATATACTTTGTTATAGTGACTTTGTGTTAGTAAAGAAATTGAAAGACTATCATTCAACAAAGTACAGTCATATACTTTGTTAGTGACTTTGTGTTAGTAAAGACTTTGGATAACTATATCATTCAATTAATATTGACAGATAAATAATTTAACCTTGTTCCTGCAACTTTCAGAGACGTCATCGCACCTCCAGTTAATGTTTCGAAATGACACATACAGAGCGGCGTCAATGAACACAATCATGCATGCTTTGCACGATCATTCTAGGATTATGGGCATTATAGATTCATTAAAAATAATCGTTAAGGATACGATGGAAAATATTATTTGGGTTGACATGAATTGCTAAAAGATGTGCATTAGTAAGGTGCCTGAGTGTGTCACCAGGGCCACGCGTTATCAGTGCATCACTTGGGCCACGCGTCGTTGCCGCCCACCGTGGGCCACGCGTCGTTGCCGCCCCCCGTGGGCCACGCGTCGTTGCCGCCCCCCGTGGGCCACGCGTCGTTGCCGCCCCCCCACCGTGGGCCACCCTGGGCCACGCGTCGTTGCCGCCCCCCGTGGGCCACGCGTCGTTGCCGCCCCCCCTGGGCCACGCGTCGTTGCCGCCCCCCGTGGGCCACGCGCTTCACTCTTTGCTCACACGGACGAGAAGGAACGCTTTCGCTCACGCCGCTGCTGCTGATGCTGCTTCACAGCCCGTCCTGGCTTTTGTCTCTACGTATTATACTGCTGCTGCTGCTGGCTTTACTCCTGCTACTGCTGCAGGTGTTACTACTGCTGCTGGAGTTACTGCTGCTGCTGTGGATGCTGCTGACCTTACTACTGCTGTTGTGGATGCTGCTGACGTTGCTGCTGCCACTGCAGCTGCTGCAACAGTTGAGGAGCAGCCGCTGGCGCGCTGCTGAGGGCGCGACTGCAGGTGTCCCTTTAACGTCATCACGACGAGAGAGAGGAAGGGGAGGGCTCCGAGATTAGGGGGGAGGGGAAGAGTTGGGGGGCAGGAGAGGAGGGAGAGAGAAGATTTGTGCGAGGATAACGGGGCATTTGGGGGAGGAGAGGTCAGATCAAAGGTGAAAACGAAGTCTGTTGAAAAGTTTAGATTTAGAATAAATAATATAAAGCCGAATACGGAGGCGACAGGGAAGTCGTGGAGTTTCATTGAAGGAGTGGGAAGCGGTCAGAGAGATGACAGTGCGTGAAATAAAGGTTTCTGTTTTCATTCATAATTTCATTTTTTAATTTTTTGCCACGCGCTGCAGCACTCAACTTTCATATTAGTTATTTTTCAATTTGCCCAAAGTGGAAATATAGCGGGCACCTCTCTGCCTGTTCTCACATTTTAAGTGTCAGAAAAGCTTTGTCTTATTCAGAAAGCCTGTTAATTGCTCAATACACTTAAGAGAAGAATACCATTGCTCGGTTTTGTCACAGGATATATTTTCCTGTCCACCCTTTACTTTATATTTCTATGTAGGTGACCTGAGGCTGGTTCGTTAAGAGGTAATGATACGAGGATTAATTGAGAGACAGAGTCACACTTAATAGAATATTATTTGAAGATTATATACTGCTTACAGTTTATGGGAATAAAAGCTTATATGTCGGAGCATATACACAACTGTTATCGGCTCACAACTGAAATAGGGATGGGTCGGAGTATATATACGCCTACCGTTCTCTACTCCCGACTCTAGTTGACTTTACTATGCTTATGACGTGGATAAGAGTAATGGCTTACATACGGCTGCTCTCGCACAAGACTGAAGCTCCTGCTTCAAGACAAAACTTGTATATTTTGCGTTATATGGCGTCACAAGGCCTAAAGCTACTACCGCGATAAACAACGAAAGGCTAACACAATGAAGTGTAATGAACAGTTCGCAATAAAGGAAATATTTCAAATAGGAAGTTAATAAGATGCGGTAGTTTTTTGGGAACCTATTTAAGTCGAATATAAATTGACAATATTCTCATCTGACATCGACAACAGGCATAATTTAATTACAATCAAATCCTCTATAAAAATGTGCGTGATAAACATAGAATCTATATTCTGCTAGTCGTATGTACATCAGCGGTCTAAATGATGCATATTATTTGACTAATACATCAGAAATTAAATTCATCGCAGAAAAATTAAATTCCATTCGAGCCTCTCCAATAAATATTTTAGATTGGAATATTATGCTCATGAATGTAGGGATTCATGTCGACAATCATCACATGTTGAATGTTGAGCATCAAGGATACGCGGGATCTTTTTGTGAGTGCGGCCGTCATTTGGGAGGCTGAGACCTCAACAAAGAAGACGAAGCTTGTTGCGCTCGAATGACTGTGATGGTAATCGGAAATTTGAGTCGTTCGTTTGAGGCGAACCGCGTGCAAAAGACAGATCAAGAGCTGCGGCTCACGATTTTCCAGACTATGAGAGCGTTCACCGAAACGAGGGCTTTCGGGGAGTGGGAATCGAGAGTCTCGTTAGCAGTATATCAGCTGCTGATAAAAATGAGATTTTCTAGCCAGTTTGGATGATTTACGCGAGAAATTACATTACTCAGGTCACTGAGTAATGTTTATAAACTTTTGAACTATGGGCTGGCTTGTAAATTTTATCCAGTAGCCGACAAAACAGATGAATAACGAGTTTCGATAGCACAAATTTGCATGTCATTGTCAACAGCAAGATTTCGTCGACATCTCGCCTTGGAAAAATTAAATATTCTTCAAATTGAGTGCGAAAAATAAATCCAAGTCATGCATGTAAAGAAAATATTAAATAACATAATTCTTTAGTTCCATAGCAGGATCCCTTAATTGATGGGTGATTTCAGAGGCCTGCTTGGAGTCCAACGTCACCCAGAACTGGAGGCTATATGGAGCAGGCAGATCAGGGGGTCGAATTGAGTCAATTCATAATCCATCAGGCAAATGAGAATCAATCTTTTTCAATCTGTTCAATCTGTTCAATAATTTATTTCAATATGTGTGTGGGTCAATCTATTTCACTCTATAGTTGTCTAGTAGTTTACTTCGATTGAATATTTTCTTGGTCATTTTTGAGAACTGCAAAAATAATAAAGTATACGAAGTAAAGCCGTCTCACAATTAATCGAGTGCTTAATAACTTATAATCAACAGCATGCGATTTTTTGTATTTCAGGCATTAATATTGCAGCAGGAATAAAACTGGACTGCATGTTGGATGTACTTGAATTTCGTCGCGCAATGAGATGTGTGACGTGATAGATGTTTGACCCTTGCTTTCGACGTGTTTCACATCTTTGTTTTGACTGATTAAACCTAAAAATGAGCTTTTTGGATGTAGTAATTTTCTTTTCAATTATCAAGGTATCGGAATTTTCAACGATCACGTTCATAATAATATAGTACGGTTAAAAAAATGAAAATAATCGATCAGTCAGTTCATTTACTTGAACATCATGACTAAACTTCACCTAGAAAAGTACTTGAAACACTAAATGTCTAATATTTTTACAAGCTAATTTTATTTATATACCTGAACAGCATGACTAAACTTCACCTGTAAAAGTATTTGAAATACTAAATGTCTAATATTTTTACAAGCTTCTCACTCAACGCTGCGAATATCAAATACTTTACACCACACAATATGAAGTGCGCTTTAAAATACTCAGAATAAAATTAAATACTCTTTTTAAAGGTTTCTAAGGAAGAAACATCGAATAATTTTTTAGAGCAGAATTTTATATATTTATATATTTTATTTATATTTTATATTTTTATATATTTTGTTGGCTTTAAGCCAACATTCATAGATGAATTTTAGATGCTGATCTGTGAAATAGATGCTGATCTGTGAAAAAGTATTATTTGTATCGCAAGAAATTCGTCGTCAGCCTTCTGATCCTCTATGACGCCCTGTAAAAATTCAGATAATTTTCCAGCAAGAGTCTCCTAAATATTATCAAAGTTAGCGGTTTTTCTCCACAAGGGTAGACTTTTAATATTGAGGTACAATGAGTCGCTGGACTTGCTTATAAAAGTCCTGGGGGGACATCCCGCAAATGTTTCAACGGCGGACTTTTTGAACTTCGCCGTTGTGAGAAAATTATTTTTAGGGTCACGGAAAAATGGCTCTTATACAGGCCCTGCTACGTGAAACATCAAAATTTGACTCAACCACAGTTTATGGATTAAATTGTATTTCAATTGTTGCTCATATAAAAAATTGTATAATACACATTCATACATTTTATGTGGCAATGCATCATCAAAAAAGCTAAGAGTTATACGTTCGAGAGAACTCCTCAACCTCATTAATAATAAAAATTTACGTTTTACGTTTCAATACTGAAATAATGCACGTTTCTTCAATAAATCTACTTATAAAACGTCATTTGAATATCGGTTTATATTTTCTTACAGCAGAAGATTCATTTTAGAAATTACAAGTGATTCAGCAACGAAATTATATATTCATTCTGGCTTAAAATTTCTGGTCTTCTGTACCTGGCTCATTGCAGAAAAAATTAGTTTGGGTAAAAATGTGTACACAATATCCGAGTTTTGCTTCCCCAACTTATTTTGAAGCAAAGTTACGACGCCATTTATATATGTATGTTGTCTCGCCTCAGTTTAGTTTCACTCTTATATATCTTGTTAATTTTGGACCGCAGGATTACTGAACAAATTCATGGCAGGAAAATTTGCAAATAAACGCTCGAATTTTCGCCCCCAAAAGTGTTATAATCAAAAATTTGAAAATTAAAATGCAAATTTGCAACATATATTCAGGAATGATGGAATGCGTCACGTAAAGTTGAATATATTTCAGTGGACCACATGCGAGTGGCTGTCAGATTAATAAATTGATCAGATAACATTCAAAATCCGAGGAATTTCAGCTTTTGGTAGGAATAACTTTGGGAATCGAATGATGTTATCTCAAATAATTTTTAACTCTAAAAGAGATCATGATTATAATCCTCAATTCAAGTGCTACAGACGAGGCGAATTATTTAGTCCAAAAATTTCATTACTTAGTCAAATAAAAAAGGTTCTCCGTAATCTCTTTTTGAAGTTCCTCGCATTGGAGAAGTTGTGTGAATGCAAAAATAATGAAATTTTTGCATTGAGTTTCATTTAAAGCCTTAGACAACCAAAAGCAGACGGATTCTCACTGCTAGCATTTTCGGCTTTCACCCTCAGCTCGCTATCTATCTTTGCCATCGGTGAGCTTTGAAAGGATTCCGTGAACTCTAAACTGGATGACGTGCCTTTACTTCTAGGTGGCTGGATTACTAGATAGTTTCTGGCCTGTGAAGAACGCACTATTTCACTCAGAAGTTGTTTCAAAGTAAGAGAAAAATCACATTTGTTGATGATTTTAGTTAAAACGGTGGTTAACGCTAGAAGTGTTGAAATTAAGTATCAGACATTTTTCTGCCTTTTCCAATTTTAGTTAATATTAATCACCACCAAGTAGAAGAAATACCTAACAAAATAGTCTAAGCAAATAAAAAGTTGAAGCTGCATAAATATATCAAATGAACTGTATTCCAAATTATCAATCGGTTTCAGTAAAAATATTTTTTACGTAGGATTTTCTGTCAGCTTGAAACAACAATAAATGTACAGAAAAAATTTCGCTTTATCTTTTACCGATTTTCCAAAGCATAATCCTATATCGTTCCACTATCCTAAGAACTATCGACGAAAAAACTAATGGCGATTGAGTGTAAACAATCCATATTTTCGTAGAGAAAAGAATTGCTGGCTCGAGGATCTTCAATTCCTTGCCGTCCGGACGACTATCTAAACAAGTTTCTGATATTGCGCCGCCTCGGCCATCACGGTAATATTTTGCGACATCAAACCTGCGGTCTCAGCGGCAACGCTGAAAACATGGCGTTCACAGCGCGGTCGTTGTGAACACAAAGCTTATTATTCGCACCGAACACATTGCATGAGAACGTTTCATGATGATTATTTTCACTATGGTTGGTAAAATGAAATTTCCTGTAATTTATCAATGTTCTATAAGCTCTCGATTGCATTTAACTGCGTGAGAACTCAAATCAGTAAGCCTTCCCAAGGCCAAAACAGGTTCGTTTCTCCAGTCCCGACCCTCGCTGAGGGCTTAAATCTCCAGTCAGGATTGCTGGCCAATCTTTTCCAGATAAACAAGATGGAGGTTGATGGCCCAACTAAAAAACCGGCGTTAGAATTGAAGAAGAAGTGCGGAGATAGAGATGAAGATAGTTGCACGTACGCAGGGAATACTCGAGGTTAAGCTCAAAACACTTGAGAAGACTCCGATGATTTGGTTTGAATAATCTTAAATAAATTGAAAAATACAAGGAATGATGGAAAAAATGAAGTGGGCTTCAAAGATTGCGTCGAGCTTTGAAACAAAATTGTTTAAATTCTGGGCTTGCGTGTATTTTCGAAAATGACTTATATTTTCCGTGGACGCTGAAGTAGCCATAAGAGGAGGCAATAGTAAAAAATATAACTCAGTACTCACTGTAGTGAGTGACAGAGAGCGCATTTTCTCGTCGACGAAAACGTGAAGTCACGGACGGACAGACAGACAGACGAACGGACAGACGGATATGGCGAGCACAATAGCGCATTTTTTCAATAAATGAGAAAATGCGCTAAAAATGGCTTATTTAAATGAGGAGAATTGTGTGGATGCAAATCCATTCAGTGAAAGAGTTTGGCTATAAATTTAGAAGGATCAATAATTGTTCTATTAAATAAATCATTAATCCTTTGCACTCAAGAACTGCATACTTAACACTTATAAAATAATGACATCGAATTCATAATGCGGTTTTGAGTAACTCTGAGGACTTCTCGGTGGTCATATGCTCACCGGCTTTGTGGCGTTTTTCATGTTGGCTTGCTGTGTTAATATTCGTGATACTAAGTTGGCTTACTGCGTTAATATTCGTGATACTAAGTTGGCTTACTGTGTTAATATTCGTGATACTAAGTTGGCTTGCTGCGTTAATATTCGTGATACTAAGTTGGCTTACTGCGTTAATATTCGTGATACTAAGTTGGCTTATTGCGTTAATATTCGTGATACTAAGTTGGCTTGCATCGTTAATATTCGTGATGCTAAGTTGGCTTGCATCGTTAATATTCGTGATACTAAGTTGGCTTGCTGCGTTAATATTGGTGATAATCATTAATAATATTAATGATTAATTTTAATCCTAAACGAAGGAATAACGAGTGATACACTCTGAGAAATTAGCGACACTTTTTCCAAATAGCAATGTACCTTCTGTCATTATGCGGGTCATTCTGACTCACTTTCTCCAGGAAAAGGCCGTAATAGTGCTACGAGCAGGAAGTGTGCCAATATTTGTACAATCTGACCCATTCATATTTTGAGTGTAGGTTTCGTGTGCCTGCTTATTCGCCCCGTTGGTGCAGAGCAACGGGGCCACAATATCCCTGCAATGAAAAGTTGCAGACACACACACAGAAAAATAAATGGGTCAAATTGTACAAATAATGACGCACTTTCTTGTCCATAGCACGAGCAGAGAGCGGAATAAAAGACAACGTCTCACTCATTAATGTTAGTGTAGCTTACGCAGCCAGGTAAGCAGGTCGAATGATGCAAGACAACCGCTACAAAATTTCCGCTTGTGAACTGGGCACTGGCTATCGTGTTGCATTTAAATCATGACTTTGAAACTCGAGACAGCAGCGAGGCAACATTTCCTGTCCTGGTCTCAGCAACGATTTAAGTGGAAGTGTGGAGAAATGGGCAATCAGACGGCAAGTATCAGTAATGATTATTAAAGTAGGCAGGATGAAAATAATTATTAGAAGTTATATAACGAATTGAATTAACACTTTCAGCGAATCTGTGTTCTGCGAGAAATCAAGGATACCTACAACCACCTGTTTGAACTTGAACCCACATAGAGGAAACAATTTTAGATAACCGTTAATAGATATAATTATAACTAAGATAAGCAAGACAAATATACAGAACGAATATGCTTACGAACTGTAATCACAATGATTTAATAACGTTTTAATAAAGAACATAAGTCTTTTAATGAACGTCTATTGTTAAGGGCGTTGCCAATGTCTTTACATTTTGCAAGCTCGACTTCCTGGTAAGGCTCCCTTGGTTTACTCCATGAAAAAAATGTCAGAAACTTGATCGAGATAAACTTAGCTCTCGGCTCAAGTTACTTCAGGTAATGCTGCCAGAACTTGTCCAGACAAATCTTTCGAGCGTAAAATTCCTACAGAAGTCGACAGCAGATTCGCGGCAAACAACAAGTTATCCTTCACTACTTCTGTAGGGAGAGTAAGTTCTGTCGAGACCAAGAAGATGACCAAGAAGATCTCCAAGAGAAGATGATTTGTACGCAGTTGTGATGAGCGATGTCGGCGATGTAGCCATCACAACTGGACTGATTTTGTAACAACACAAAGTTACGTAAAACACGCCGCGCTGTGTGATTGTGTTTAATGACGCTCGCACCGAAAGAAATCGAGCAAGGCTTTAGAGGTTTAACGCGTATCAGCCGTTATAAGATAAAGATATCCGTTGAATTATCTTTATCTTAAATTTGGATTAAAGTCGAACTTATTTTGTCGTCTTTTAACACAAATATTAACTTACGTAGCCACTAAGTGTTGAAATTAGTTTGAAATATATAAAAAAAATACTCCATTGATCGGCGTTAACGGACAAAATAATTAGCTAAACAGGTGCTGTTTTTTGTTCTCAGTGTCAATTTACGCCTAGGATCGCATTATTGTAATTCAATCTAACAATCCTTATTCCGTCTATACTGATACTGCGAACTATACTAGTAAAATTTAATTTTGGTCCAATATTGGAAAAATTTTCCGTTAAGAATTTTGTTGAATTTAGGCGTTTAAATTTCAGCGCAAAAAATATATCTGGATAAAGTATCGACGACGACCGCTCAGTCAGCTTGCCGTCGATAAACCCGACCTATAACTCCTCTATAACCTAGCGTCCCCGACCTATAACTCTTTTATAACCTAGCGCCCCCGACCTATAGCTCCTCTATAACCGAGCCTCCCTGACCTATAACTCCTTTATAACCTAGCGTCCCCGACCTATAACTCCTTTACAACCTAGCGTCCCCGACCTATAACTTCTCTATAACCATATAACCTAGCGTCCCCGACCTATAACTCCTTTATAACCTAGCGTCACCGACCTATTACTCCTTTATAACCTAACGTCTCACACAGCCATCGATAACGCCGAGCTACTGAGCAGCTGTGGGTCTAAGTCGAAGCGAGTTGGTGATAACATGCGCGATATTCCGTCATGCAAGGAGTTTCATTTCCCCTGGCGAAGGCAAGTTGGCAGATATTCACAATAATGCGATAATTTGGCACTTTCGGTGAGAATGCTGCGGTGAAAATACGGTGAAACGTGACAAAATATAAGAATACATGGAGACGTGCATGGAGTCCGTGCATGGAGTCCGTGCATGGAGACGTGCAGAATGGCGGTGAAATCATTTAATTTATATTTTACAAGTTAGGCAACCCATGCTTCGTTCGAAACCAGTTTACGCATATTTTTTGAAAGTGATGTAGTTTTTAGTTAGAAAATTTAACTTTGAAGAGCAGGAGTCTCCATTGGAAAAGCCTGAGTAATGGTTTCTTCGACTAGCCAATGCGATAGTGAAAGACGAGGTTGAGTTCAGGGAAAATTCTACGCCTTACTTCCTCATAATTTTAATAAGGTTAATTCACATGAGAACTTGTACCTTAAGGGAGAATTCAAGGAAAAAAAAGTATGGCTTGAATATTTTGTTTACCTATTGATATCATTTTGTTATGTTCTCGTAGTTGCCAGCCTTGTTACTTTTAAAACATGGATGAAGCTCCTCCGCCACTTCAACATTTTCGGCGGGGACAAAGGGATCATCCATTATGGATGATTGGCAAAATTACAGCGTCATTTTTGCATATTTTGTTGGCTGATGATCGAAGAGCTTTATACCGTGGACATCAATCATTTGTAAATATTCCTCTCCATCTGATATTTTGGTCAACGATACATAAGAAGTGCAGCCGCAACTTATTATAGATTAATCCTAATATTTCTGAGCGATAACATTTCAGCAAATTTTTCCTGAGAGATGAGACTTCAATTCTTGGAATTGAATTTGAATTGAAGTGAGGTTGTATATTTTATATTCAAACAGTAATTTGCCTTAATGCAAATTACATCATAAATTTCAAACCAGTTTCTTGCTCTAATTTCATAACACACATGGGATGATTATGATAGTTACACTTATTAATATTTGAGTATCTAAATCATTAATACGTTGCGCAGAGCAGAGGCTGAACTCCCCTGAGAAATAAAGCATGATTATCTCATCATCAAGTTAATTAGCGGAAAATAATTTATTCAAGTAATAACTTTACCTCGACAGACGCAAACGCTCTAATTATGATCACAAAGTTACATCGCTTGAAACGCAGTAAGTGCAAATTGATTCTCATTTAATATCCTGAAGTTCATACTCATATTCACTTGTTGCTTGAATAACGTCAATAATAATTGTTTAAAGAAATGGTAGATGTTTTAATTCTAAAATTAGTTTCTGAATTCCTTAAAAATTTTCTCGCGAGTCCTTGCTTTTGCATCGATTAGAAGCCTTAATGATGAAATGCTGAGTCATTATTTCAGTACAAATGTTCAGTGCAGAAATATAATTTTGTAAATTTTATAAATTTGATTCAAAATAACGTGAATTCACAGAAGTTAATGAATGACTTTAAATTAGTATAAAAAACAAATTTTCTGGTGGTTTACTTACCTTGCGGCCGAGTCACCGCGCTACGCCCCCGTGTTCCCAGCAACATACCTGCAGGCACAAATATGATTTTTAATATAGACAATAAAATATCTAATGTAACATGCTGTACAATTAATATATAATAAAATATGTAGCTGTCTGAATTTTAGCAGAATAAATTTGGCGAATGACTATTGAATATTTTAATGAATAGGATAAATTATTTCCATTGTGGGGTGGTGGCCTGAGTGCTTTACGCGAGACCAGGCGGTGCTGAAAATTCAGAGCGAGTGCATAGATGAAAAATTATAAACAGATAAACCAGTGAACTAGCTGAATGTAAATTCTGGAGCTATATTTATTAATAGAAAAATATATATACGTAAATAGTGTTTGGCGCGTGATGTTTTGATATTCATTATATGTGTTTATCTGTTTACATGTTCAACGGTCGGGTGACAAGTTCAACTTCGTATATCGCGCGAGCCATGCTATATCTACATAGATTGGATAGCACATGGCCTCTACCTCCACACCATGGATGTCTAATCGATATTTTCAGTTATTGATACTCCTGTTACGATTAGATTACTCATATAGCTTTTGCTCTCAAATAAAATATCTGATTCCTAAGGGATCTCCCACAAACTCTCAGCGCAAACTATTCATTGAAATTCACACTGTCAATGGGTTTTCTGCTTCAAATAAAGAGTGATAGTTGGTGCGACATGTGCGCTGACGTTCAGTCCGAGCATCGCATGCATCCGGCTTTGGCAGGGCAAGCAGGACAAATCTTGGCAACAGGGGCCAGTAATCCCTCGTGCTGCAGCGGGTGGATTTACCTGCGAAAATGTGAGCTCGGAGACAGCATCGCAATCGTGCAAGCAATGAAAATACATAGAGGTTGTTTCAGCATGCGAATGCCGCGTGCTGACTACATAATTTATTACTTATTTACTTGATACCAAATCATTTATTCCTCATTTAATGATGAAGCAACTTACATGAAGTCATTCTATTCTCCGAATGCAAACTAGATTAAATTCCAACACTACATTCAGTCGTATTCACGAGCGATATAAATGTCGTAATTATATATAGTCAATCAATTTATGGACGAGTTTTTCTCGTATAATCAACTCAAACTTGAATTTTGTAGGAAAAATTAGAAAAAGGAACTTACCTAGGAATGAGGTAATCGGAAATGCACGCTGAATTATTGTATCTTATCTTTGACTTCCGAATTTTTTTTTGCATATTCTGTAAGTCGAGTCTTCAGCTCGACGCATGGCCGATCTCATTTTAAGGGAACTCGTAATGCTGCGTTCGAGCTTTTTTTTCGGTGAGCCGCACAAAGCAATTGCGTACTGAATCAATTTGATGAACAATGGCTGACTTTTTAATAGGAAATTCAAGACAAGGACGAAGCATTTTAATCAGAAGACTCGTTAATTGGAATGCAGCTTTGCTGTAATCCACTCACAGACTCAAACCTCGGTCCGATTGAACTCGATGGAATCCGCGACTGACATAGCCGGACGCATATTGCGTAGATAACTTTTGGTACACCCTTTTGGGTTAAGAAAAAGTCTTCTAATTTGAAATTTTGAAAAGTTTTGAATCAGAACTGCATTCAATGTGCCTCCATTGGGACAACGCATATTGTTAATAGATTTGAAGAGTTAGACGTGGTTATTTAACCTGTGCTCTAAAATTTTGAGAACTGAAAAAGCAACAAGGGCACTAAGGAAAATATCGCGATTTTTCATATGTGCGCAGGTAGAAGCTTGTGTGATTCGAACTTTAATACAAAATTAGAGTAAATTAATCCAAAATCTATGAAACTATGAAACTTACACTCGAAGATTAATTAAAGGATATTCAACAAGTTCCAAGAATTTTCTCCCAGAGGACAAGAGAAGTAAAAATTTCCGGCTTCCCTACATGCAGTCACACCCAAAATATTGACTAAAGTCCATTTCAGGAGAAGCGTCGACTGTTAAAACGGTCAACTTAATTTGGAATCATTCACACGAAAAGCGCACCAAATCACCATAAATGTAAAAAGTGTAACGTATTCTGAAAACGATCTTGAATACAGAACGTTGCCGCAACCTATATAAGCGCCCGATGAGCGAAACAGAGAGCGGTTTTGTTTACGTAAGTTGCGCGTTATGGGTCGACTTACAAATATCCATTGACTTCTGAAACACAGTTTTAAAAATAATTATATGTTCACTTTCGATTATGGCTAGTTCTGATGCGCTCAGCTCTGTAACGCCAGGTACGCTGCTCATTGTACTCACACGTCACACCAGGTATGCTTACAGTGTGACACATTAGGTATGACCACTGTACGACACGCCAGGTATGCTCACAATAAGTCACACCAGGTATGCTCACAGTGTGATACATTATGTATGGTCACTGTACGACACACCAGCCATTGTCACAGTACGACACACTATGCAAGGTATGCTCACTATAAGACTCACCAGATTTGTTTTTATTAGGATAGCATCGATTCTTACAGTGCGATAAACTATCAACCACACTTAAATGTGTGACAAGAGCCAGTGAAGTACTTCATTCAGAATGTGGGGACGAGTATTTTACTTTCATAAAATTTACCTTAAACCAAGGAAACCCATCTGACTATCCTGAACACGAAACCTAAGCTCTCATTCTACCTAGTCAACTACAAAGAAAGGCAAAACAAATATTGCATCGAAGTTGAATAATTGGCAGACTAGTCAATTACGACAGAAGACCCATCATTGCTATTCAATTACTGCAGAATATCGATGAACATCAATGAACATATTCCGAATATCAATGAACATCGAACCAACAAGCAATCGACTAACATTTAAGCGCATGCGATGCAAATCAATAATTACATTTGCTTCGAATGCACGACCTCCACATACATCACTGAACTGTTCAATGCCACCATTTTTATAATTGGATATGATTCTATATAAAGGAAAATATGAGGGTTTAGAAAGATTTAAGAAGCTAAAAATAATGCTGTTCTGATTACATGCACAAGCCTTGGAACCAAGGATGCTGTACAAGAATTTTCACGTTTTATCATCATGATAGACAAATTTTTTACACTTAATTAGTTACTTTTACAGTGAGACTTTCGGTATGCCCACTTTCACACCGTTCTTTGATGTATAGCAAATAAATAAAGATATGATCAACGATAAGGAAAATACTTCACAAGAAATAGATTATATTGCAGATAAAACTATCACCGACGGAGCAATTGCAAGGAACATTCGCCTCACGCTATTATCGACATACAAAAATCTCGTGGCATATTTATCCTGCGTAAAGGTTCCTTCCCTTGGGATCCTGCGTCCTTGAATCTAAGAACCTCCTCGAGCTCTTCACTTAATTTCCCTCTGGAGTTACCGGCATCGAGCTCCTCTTTGGGGCCTTCATCTTTGAATAACTGAGCAAATGCATGATTTAATCAATCGATCTATTCCCAGTTACTGCCAGCTTGTTGGAAATATAAACAAGTCTATATAGTTACGTCGCATTTTCCTGCCTAGGTAGTCATGAAAGAACAAGCAGTTATGATGCTACACCGTTAACTACACGTTAAAATGCAACATTAGAAACAGAAAAATATAACAGTTGTTCGCGCTGAGGAGTTACCAATTTGAGAGTATCCAGAGTATTGCAAAGCTTCCGCTGCCGGACGAATAATGAGTTTTTTGATCATCATTTCATGGGCAACAAGTTGTTCAATGTTTAACAAGAATGTCTTTCAAGGTTGAAATGCTATTAAAGGTCGAGCAGAGGTCTCATGAGGGATAACACTCTTAACTTTAAAGTTTGCCAATTAATGACCTCTACTGCCTTCGTGTCTCATTAACGCAAACTTAGCGGATGGATCTTTTTTTTTTGAGCGCTGGGAAGAACGACGAGTTACGATCTCTTAGTTCATTGAGTCATCATATAATTGAAAATATAATAAAATAACGAGATATAACATAAGATTGACGTGAAACGTGCTTTAAGGTTACAAACGAGTCTCATACTCTCGTTACAAGGAAAAAACGCTTAGCGAATTTGGGCTTATTTAATGATGGAAATCTCAAGAAAACAGATCTAAATTTCAGACTAACATTCAACACGAACAAACTTAACGCAGATTAAAGGGTTGTAGGAAAGGTTAAATAGGTGAACAACTTCTATGAAAGCAATTGTGTAGTGCCGTAGTTCGGCACTTACGAGGATAAGGGAATTACGCGTGCAGTCATTAGCGATTACAATGAGACGGACTTAATTGAAGGTGAGGTATGCCGGGCAAACTCGAGTGACAAGCTGAGGTATTTTTTATCTGCAGGTATGAGGTTCAAGAATACCGGCACAAAACGTGTTTGGGGAATAACGAATCGCCTTTATGCATAATAAGCTTATCTTTATAGCTTTTAATTGGAAATTCGAATCATGGAATGTCACCTCTCGTTAATCATATGACGTGGACCCATAGTTCTCAAAATCTTCATAAATGACCGGAAAATTTTAAAATCTTCTGTTTGCTGAAATCGTAAATAAAAGATTTAAAAACAATAAAATATCAACTTAATTCTCCATATCCAATGGATGAACGTATCCAATGAGAACGTATCGGAGACCAGCTCCATCATCAGCTCAAACTTCAAGAATTCAACTACAGTTCGTAAAAACCTAGCCATTAAAATATCGATAAAAAATAATTCAGCACTCACTGTAGTGATTGACAGAGAGCGCATTTTCACGTCGACGAAAACGTGAAGTCGCGGACAGACAGACAGACAGACGGACAGACGGACAGACAGACGGACAGACATGACGAGCACAATAGCGCCTTTTTCCATAAATGAGAAAAATCGCTAAAAATAAAGGTATCGCAGACTTTGACTACAGCCACCGTAATAACAAGTCGTTAGTGGTAGTTAATCGAGAGCTTGTTAAGCATGTCATCATTAATTACGTGGAGTCAGGAGAAGCCCAACTTGATGGTTAATGCAAGTGCTTGAAACTCCGAGCATAAGGGCTCTGTTACAACCGACGAAGCTGTTAACAGCGAGAGGCAGAAACTCTGCAGTTTCTCTGCAGTTAATTGCAATTAACTCTGACATCGGATTCCACCCTGACAGTGCTCAGCATTAATGTGCTGTAAATCCAGGCAAATACGTTGTTAATATTAAAGATAATGCGTGGTATGATTTATTTCATACAAACGTCTCGCTTTTCGGGAGCTCCGGAGGTAGATTCCTGCGTAACTTCTACGTCTATTTTTTTCTTGCAATTATTCGCAGTTCCGCCTGTTTTTTTTATTGTTCATGGAGTTCGTTCATGCAATTATTTAAAACATATTCACAAGAACTGTTTTTAAAATTACATATTATTTAATACAATACTATAATATAATATTTTATTATAATATTTATACATTTCCCACATTATATTAACTCATTGAATTGGTGAAGGTGGGTTTTCATCCATCAGGAAGCCATCTTAGGTTCCCATCCATGAGCGCCTTTCACAGTCGATATTTATATTTTGTTTGTTATTTAATTTTCGATGGAAGCTAAGTTGATTTTGTCTACGTTCATTATAAATGATAATTGCAAGGGACACTCACGAGGATCCCTCCACACGAAGCGAAATTTAATTACACCGGCGAGCTCCACGAAAATTTAAGTTTCGAGCGAAGCCAGCAACCTATTTTGGACCAAAACTTTCGAGAGAATGAAAGTAATTACTTATCTAACCTGCAGCTCCCTGGAACGTGTAGAAGATCTTCTGGAAAGTGTAAAATGTGTAAAATAAATAATGAAAATCCGACTGGATTTTGAAATTAGTAAAATGAATACGCATTGTATTCACTGTACGAATTCATTCACCATTCAGTGTATTCATTGTATTCATTGTATACACATGAATAGGAGGAATTTTTTAGCAATATAATCTGAAGACGTTATGTTCGTCACATCTTTGGTTCGTCAAAGAACTCAAAGAAGGATCTTACAGCCTTAATATTCTTCTAATCAGGACTTCTGGACGAGCTAATTTGTTTGACAAAACTCGAGCAGGCATGGAAAATTAGTGGTGCGCTCTGAATGAGATCTCTTGCATGATCTGTCTGATATATTTTATTATTCAAATTTACATATATTTTGTCTGATATTTTTTTATTTCTATTTTACAAAAGAAAAAACATAAGTAAAATAAATAACAATGAACAAACAAATTTCCATACATAATTTGGAAAGATATATATTTTAAAATATAATTTTCTTTTCATGTTGTCTTTGAATTGGTGTAACAGGGATATTTATTTAAGCTGCTCTCAGGCGTGAATATTTTTATTTTGTTCATACTACGAAAGTTTTTTTACTAAAACCCTGAAACCCTGAAACCCTGAAACTCTGAAACTCTGAAACCATATCCTCGAGCTGCTGCACTTCATGAAATATTCCAGTCTAGGCCAGCAGCCTGGAGGCAAATGGCCAACGCAACATAGAAGGGAGACCTGAAAAACTCCACAGTGTATTTCTCTCAGAGATGTGCTCAAATTTCGCATCTAAGACTTGAGAGCAGATACGCAAAGTTATCTAAAATTTTGATTTGAAATAAAATGCTTTAGTTAATAAGAATCGCATAGAAAAACTAAAAGTGTCCGATCATAAGGACATTTTTTTACTTTCTAAAGGTCAGTGACAATTTCCTAGTAATACTTTTTCTTGTTCTCAATTAGAACGAAGTATTATACGCATCAAATTGATTTTTCAAAGCTAAATTCAAGTTTGCTTCTAACAGTAAAACATGCATGGTAAAATTTATGTTTGAACTATTCCGGGAGCCTTGTAGAAGTTAAATAAACTCCATGGCGCAATGGTATTTTAGATCTCAGCCTGAATATTCACGTTGATTTGAAGGAAAAATAGTAAGAGTGTTTGCTGTGAAAAATGATAAGGCAGCTTGAAAGTTTCGTCATTAGATCCTGCCAAGGCCTACCACTGATTGCAGGAGGTGCGTAGCGAGCGCTTCCTCAAGAGGTCCACATACAGCGCGTCTAATTTGTTATGCATGAGATAAAATCTATGGGGAATAAACAATAAAAAATTCTGCCGCAGCCATAAATTTCGTAGAACTTTATCTGCATAGTCTTCTCGTTTGACGGTCATGTTGAATAAAATACATTTATACAGAAATCCGATGAATCGTCCCAGTTGACTGTACTGTAGTGGTATTACTATTAATAATAATTATAGCAGAATTTTCAAATATGGTCAGCAAAGAAAACATGAACACACAGGCTTGCTTTCCATCCTAGTAGGAAAACACGCGAGGTTATTTAGTTCGTTTAGGTAGGAAAAATTAACATCTGTTAACTGCCGTACAATCCGTAATATCTGTGCATTAAAATTATTCAGAGACATATCGGTACTAATAAGTAGTGATAATAATAATAATAATAAATAAAAATAATATTATATTTTATATTAATATATTACCTTATATATAATATAAGGAGACAAATGCACAGTAGCTTTTGATGCGAATATGAAGTAAACATAATATTTTATTATATATTGTTATATTTCATTATATAATATTAGGGGACAAATGCACAGTAGCTTCGTATGCGAATATTAAATAAACATAATATTATATCATATATTGTTATATTTCATTATATAATATTAGGGACAAATGCACAGTAGCTTTTGATGCGAATATTAAATAAACATATTATATCATATATTGTTATATTTCATTATATAATATTAGGGGACAAATGCACAGTAGCTTCGTATATATATGCACACACACTGCCTGTATTCATAAAAGTATTCACCCACTGAACGATTGATGTACGACCAGGAACACGACCAGTGGGCGCGACATTAAACTGCCTCCTAAATGCACGCTGGGTTGCAACGATAGACCGGCCACTAGAAAAGTACACAGAGACTGCGAACGCGCGCTCCTCTCTCGACCACTGCATGGTCGCAACTGAACTGAGTGGACGAAAAACTTCATAGCCCGCGCACCATATTGCGCATGGCGCCACCTTCCTAGGACTAATGGCCGCTACGTGGCGCGCAATTCAAATAAGTAAGTTCCCGCGCCGCACCCTGTAGTTGTTGGCGCTACTGGCATGTGCGAGGCTTGTATCAGGGCCATCAATCAAACATTGAAATGAACTTGGCGAGAAGTTCCCTCGTTATCGCATATTGCCTTATCGAGAGGCTTGGCAGAGCCGAGCTTGTGAATAGTTACGGGAAGATGGTTTGGGTGATGACTTGGTGGTCATGAATATGTTGAACTGAATTCAAGTTAAACATATCTCGTTTCATCGATAGCAATAATAATATAATAGGGTTATACGACCTATACGACCTATAGGGCCTTTCGCTTGAAACGTTTATGTTCGCTGCTTATTAATAACAGTTGCATGTATTTGCTGAAATTAAGGTAATATTTATAAAATATTAATTATTAGCTGCCCAAATCAGCCGCTTTGGCAAAATGAAAATTTAAAAATCATATTTGTCAATCACTATTTTCATGCATGTAGATGAAGGTTTCAAAATAACGTACTCAATCTATTCTGTACAAAAACCAGAAAGAAAAATCCGGACACTTGAATCGTGGTCCAATTATCAGATTACTTTCTTCGCCGGTCTATAGACCTCTCACCATATAAATATTAGCAACGTGCACTCAATTCGATTACCTGGTCATTCTATGAATCACTTCGGAGATTGCAAATAAACCTAGTTACAAGTAACATCTCTGATCACATGTTAGCCCCTGATTCTGGCACATGTCTCAATTCGGTTACTGGCTTCTTTAATTTGCTTTGCATAGTTATGACTTGATCCGTTCCGTTCATCCGTTGTGGGTTGGCTACCATCTATCGCCCAGCAGACGCAGCTGAGTGAATGGCTTCATCAATCCGTGCCTTTGTCCAGGGGGCTTGAGAAAGATTAAATGCCAGGAGAGTCGAGAACAACGAGCGCCATAAAAAGCTAAGTAATTTTGAGTTGCGGACACACGCTTCTCGACAAAGGTAGGAAAATTTTGGCTGATCAAAGATCCTGCCATCTAATAACAAAAGTTTGTTAGCTTATATAGTTTTCGTTTTTAAATTAAAGATACCCGAAAATTTTTTTGTTTATTATTATTAGGTTATGTTAAATATATTGTCAAAAAACTATGTCAAATTTCACATTTTCGATGCTTCTATTAGAGCGAGCGAAAATCAAATGAAATGAAGCACTTGACAAGACAGAAAATTCCTACAGATATAAGGAGCTGCTTCGACTGCACATGCAAAAGCTCTTGACCTCTAGATGACTAAGATTCTCTAGATGACTAAACTTAACGAACTATACTCGTATGATTTGTTAGTCAGGCAAAAAGATGACTAAGTTCGCACGCTCTAATTAGGATCTACTACAGCGTTTCTTTAAGTACTTGTCAATAGATAGTTTTTTGACTTTGTTGTAGTCAATGAACTCAAATAAATGTTTATACTGGTATATGGAAAATTATTTAATCTTACAATCTTTGCCTTTGAACACTTGAGAACAACACCAGCTATTAGCTGCCACTTGCACTAGCAGAAATTTAATAAACGTCATAGCTTTTAATTGCCGAGGTTTTGTTAGTTTCACACGGGGATGTTATACTCATAGGTTACAGTTAATGGATGCGGCATGTTAGTTGCGTGAGGGCCAAATATAACTAAAATATGTTCCTCAATATTAATTCTCTTCATGGAATAAGTCTTTTTCGTTGTAATAACTCTCTTCTGCAATATATTTACAATTTTTGCAACTTTCATAAAAGAGTAGGCTAGCTACAACAAACTTTTTCTAACGTGACACACAAAAATTGATGTTTAAATTGTTAAATATAATGTTTATCATGAAAACGGGATGGATTTTTATACAAAAATAGATTTAATTGCGCGTAAATGAATTGTTGAGATAAACATTTATGCCGGAAACACAGACGGCACTGCGGAGCGGTCATAAATCAAGAGCCAGGGACGGCACATCCATCACGACTGATGGCACATCCGGGGACTGCTAAGCATGTCTTGCAGTGCGACGCTCGCGTCAATACATTGCTTCTGGTGAATTATTGCAGACTTAGTTCTTTCATTATAATACATGTCCAAGATTTGAATTATGTATGACATACACGATCCTTGAGAAGTTAATTCTGAAGCGAATATAAATTGCAGACAATTTTTTTGTGACATCTCGTCGCCGACGTCATGCAGTGTCAACCAAGTAATCTCCATAGCACTATTTGTGAACTCACGGATTGAACATATAAATGGAAACTGAGTGTCACTGATCTGGGAGACCGTATTAAATGCAATAAAGTTCAGGCTGTTTAATAAGAAACGTATAGGAAATGAAAATTTTGGAACTTTGGAAAACTTGGAAAACATCGCTCATGTCTCTGCTATTTTCAAGTACATTAGTCATCAAAAAAGTATAAGACGCCACAACATGACGAGACGTTGGAGCAGATCTAATTTAAATATTTTTTGGGGGAATTTTTCCATCTCTTGATTCTACTTGGGGAAATGCGGCCACGTGTTCAATAAATTTAAATTTTAACGAATCTGCAAATTTGACCATATATACTTGTGTCTCTAAATGAAGTCAAATAGCCATAGGCCGAGTCACTTAAATAATATCAATACTTTTACATTTCACTGTACACATGAGACTACCTCATCATCAATTGAAGATAATTTGCTCGATAAAGTATAACATAGCCACCTCGACGGAATACTAGATCTGCAATATTCGAGCATCTGTTGGCTTCTAGCCATACCAGCCATCAGCTTAGGCGATATTGCCATGTAAGACATCGCGCCTGTTTGAGGCTCATAGCAATACGGCAATTTGTGTTTATGCGGAGCGCAATACTCAGGCCAGCAATAATAACATTGCGGCAGGCTGGTCGCTGCGAGGAAGATTGCCACCAAAATGGCATCCCTGAGCGGCATAAAAACTTTCTGCGATACAGGAATATCCGCGGGCTAATTTGACGTATTGTCTTGAAATAAACTAAATGGCTAAAAATGCAGTGCCGTGCACTCAAGTTTGTCATAACTGTCGCACTAATTCCTCATAATGCGTTGAGATAATAACGATTTCCTGTGGTTTTTAGAATGGCGGAGAAAAAATCGGGTCACGAATGAAACCGAGCCAAAGTTATCCACAATTTTATAATCTACGGTAAATGCAACTCAAATTTAGATAATTACTTAATGCACGGGGTATGTGCATAGAAAAAAATATAACTCAGTACTCACTGCAGTGAGTGACAGAGAGCGCATTTTCTCGTCGACGAAAACTTGAGGTCACGGACGGACGGACAGACGGACGGACAGACAGACAGACGGACATGGCGAGCACAATAGTGCATTTTTTCCATAAGTGAGAAAATGCGCTAAAAATGGAAAATTATTTCCCGAAATAAAATTTTCCGAATTTCAAAATTTCCGCCAAAATTTTTTTAGCCTGGATATTTACTTGTATGTGAATTTGCGATTATTTTCATTCATTTTCACATTTTCATCGTTGCAATTTTTTTCCTTGACTAACAGAACTGAATATTATTTTCAAAACACGGTCACCCAATGCATATATGACCATGTAATGTGTCTCATTAAAGCGTAAGGTTATAAAATAACACGAGGTGCTCTGGCCATATTGTTCTTTATCGTCAAAAAGTTTATGCTTGTTGGCTCAGAACAACCAGGCTTTCATTAAGATTTAATTATATTTCTTGCATGAGAAGAAAAACCACGGACACTTCAATTGCAGAGAGTCGAATGCAGATGACATATGGCATCACGAGCTTTTTTCACTTAAACAGGAGTAAGAAATGCGCCAAGACTGATAATAAATCTTCAGCTTAAGAGGAACATTGACGGCCATTTTAGTGTTATGGCACGGCAAAAATATTTAATAATGTTACTTCATTGCACACTGAATTGATTTTCGACAACTGAAGTCAGTGTTATGAATCAAGACAAATTAAGGTTATTTCTCGAATTTTGAAAATTCCAAACTCCACTTAATTTTTTCAATATCCTCACGCCAGCAGAACTCAAATGAGCCCTTCACGTTTGTGCGGATTCCGTAGCTTCCGAAGCTTGATTTACTGCATGCCCACCGCAACGCAGTACATCAATTGAATTCCTTCAGTCGGAAGCATTGAAACACAACAGGAAACTGTCAAACATAGACTCCATTCACTGGCAGCGTAAAACTGTTGAGATTAAAAGCGCTTGAATAATTTAAACCGAAACAAGAACTTCACTTGTTCTTCCACTTGAAACCTCAGCGAAGCTTTGAATAAATCCGCTTGTCAATGGAGCTGGTATTTCCGAGAGTTTTCCTTTCTTTTATATTGAATAAAGGTAAATTTGTAGACGTTTAGACTAATACATTTTTTCATATGAATGCATTTCGACGCATTTTCTTTAGCTGCGGCGAAATTGAATTTTAAGTCGCATTATGGACCGAAATTTATGCTTGGTTGTATTAAATTACTTTAATAATTTAAATACATTTCTTGTATAATATAAAGGCGATAATACTGTTCAGTAAGAAAATGCTCTATAAGCAGTAAAATTTTAAAGGAATATTAAAAAATAAAGATGAATGCATCCTTTCTAATGCTTATATAAAGCGAGCATCGTAAGTGACACTATGTTTTAAGTAGTGCATTAGAAAAATCTAGCACATTAGGAATATTTTAAAAATATGCCTCTGATCTTTTTCTATTGTTATTTTTAGGCTTATTAAATGGCGGTGAATTATTTTGTACGGTCTAAACTTGAGAAAAATAAAAGTGCACTCGGGCGAGGCATTACGGGAGGCCGACTCTGGATAACGGCCTTTTTTAGCGCATTTTCTCATTTATGGAAAAAAGGGCACTATTGTGCTCGTCATGTCCGTCCGTCCGTATGTCTGTCTGTCCGTGATTTCACGTTTTCGTTGATGTTGAGAAAATTGAGAAAATGAGTCACTTACTATCAATGAATCACAAATCTGTCAATCACTGCAGTAAGTACTGAGCTATATTTTATATTGAAATTCAGCTTGCGTGTGGTAGAAGGTGGCGATTCGTTAAACAATGACGAATAGAAACTGTCAAAAACTTACCTGTTAAAATTCCTCTCTATTGCACAGGGGGATAAATGCGCCATTTTAACTCATGCTCAGAAAGATACGAAAAGCTAGTGGAAAAAATGGCTATAGAAGAGTGAAAAAAGATCCAAAACCTACTTTCAGGCTCAATGCAAATAATGAATTTAATCGACTCGAATAAAATATTCTTATTATCCTCAATATCAAAGAGTGAAAAACCTTACATTTTGTAATAAAAAAGAATGCAACAAACTCAAATCTTTAAACAGTGCGGAATAAAGTTTTCAAAAGTTATACGAAAATTAGGATGAACTTTGTCTCCATGACAACTTAACTATATAAAATAGCAGACCGACGAAGTTACTATGATCCAAGTGGATATAAAAGGAGCAAACCACCCCTTTACTCAGAAATAAACTTCTCCCCCAGAAATATTTATATACATTATTATGAAAAAGCTATCATGGTACGAAAAATCTATCATTAAATAAGATAGCAAGACAGCAATAAACCACCTCAATAAGTGGGCAAGACGAGATATTTTGGCAGGACGAAGCTGAGGCCATTAATGACATAGTGTGAGGCAACAAAAAATCGAGAAACAAGAGTGAAAAAATCTGTATAAAAAGATCGCTATAAATATAAAGCAAAGGCCAGCAATCAAGGCATAAATCGATAAGAAAACAAGGCCATAAAATAACAAGGAAATCGGAATCTAGTTCAATGATTGACTAAGAAAATGAACAGCAAATGAAATTAGTGTCCATAAACGTCGTGGGTTTTGAGAGGCCAATGAATATCAAGTTAAGGCAAGTTGATAGCTGTGTACATGAAGAGGCCAAGGAACGTAAAGACCTAGGCAATAAGTGGCCAAGGCCATAAGAGGCAAAGGAACATGACGTAAAAGCAAAAAAAGGCCAAGACCATAAGAGGCTATGGAACATGACGCAAAGACATTAAGAGGCCAAGGCTATAAAAGACAGAGGACACAAGATACACAGCCAATAAGAGGCTGAGGAATTATAAGAACGAGATATTTTTTCAATAAAGAAAACTCGAGGCTCAGTGAATTGAATCGTAAAATACCACGAAAAATTGAGATCGTAAGGAGCTTTCGTATGAATGGCACGACGGTCTCCAGGCTTATTCCAGTCTCGGCTGTACAAGAGGTCACTAATATAATGATCTAGACTGGGGGGAATTAGGGCCTAGCACCGGTCTATACAAATTTCGTGGGTGCAGTGAGCAAATCTAAAAATAAATGATATATAAATATCATGCATTAGGAAAAACGTCTGACGAAATAGGTAATGTCACCAGAAATGTTACATTTTTGCAATGGAACAAGAGATCCGTGATTTCAAATGAGATTGTGGTGTCGCTTTGACTTGAAAATTTTACGATTTGGAGAGTAACACAATGTAAAAGATTTTGATCTGATTAATTAATTAAAAAATAGGCTTTGGGTTAAGTGATTCAGTTCCCTCGTAGACCACATTTCTTCAAAATATTAAACACATTTCGTCAGTTTCGGTAGGTCATTATAATTGTCAGGAATATTAGTTATTAAAGTGATATATCCCCGTAGATTTTGCCAGGAAAAGTTTTAATTGGACAGATTTTCTCATAGTGAAGGCTGCAAGATATCAGAAGTGTTATTTTAACATAAGTAATTGTCAGTACAATCACATTTTTATCATATAATACTATAATGTCAACACATTTACATTTTTACAGATACTGCAACATCAATTAATTGTAACAGAAGACAATGAAGCCAAAAGAAGATTAATAATGCAATAAGTAATTTTCAATGTCCAGAAATAAGGAAGCTGAGTTGATTCTAAAGACTTAATGTTAATGCTGATAATTATCAAAGAGATATTAGAACAAAACCAGACGTAATGAAATATTTATTTACCATTAAAAATTGATAAAATATATTCAAGAAGCACAAATACACGTGGAAGTACAAGATAAAAATATAACGAATCACAGGATCAAAGGTCATTATGATATTTTTTGATCCGTTAACCGATTCATGAAAGGGTAAATTCTATTGCTTATTGTGTTGCAATGCAACCATAAGAATAATTGAACAATATCAGAAATAAATATAGATGCAAAATGATCCCGTGAATCGTCAATGCAAAATTATTAGAACAAACTAAAAATGAGGCTCACTACAAAGAAAAAAAACTACCACATATGGGAGAGCGCTGAGCTTCGCATCTCATTCACCACGCCGAGATGTACAGAAGACTTAATAATCATGTTAAGATTTGTTTATGTGAAAATAAAAATCCCACAGGGAAGTGCTGGTTTATGGCATGAGTTGTTATGAGAATCAAGCTTTTTATTTTGCTCTATTTTAAAGAGGAAGTTTAAAATTTGATTGGGTAAATTTTCTGCAAAGAGAATCTGGAGCTCATTCAAATAAGGAATGTTACGTATTCTTGACGTTTCATTTGCAGTAAAACTGCTGTAGTGACAAGGAAGAGTGGAAGCTAAAATGTGAACATGGATCAATGGATTTTTGTGATGCTGTTATTTGCATACGGATCAGGGTGTAGGGTCCGGGCGCGGGTTAGAGGCGTTCATGGAGTAGGGTTAAAGAATAATATTGGAAGTTTAAAGTTCGCCGAACATACGTACACAAAAACGGAAAAAGTTTCAACTGGGAAACTTAAAAATTACTCAAGACTGTTTTAAAAAAATTTCCCTGCAACAGGAGCAATTTTTAAAAACATATATTTATACGATGAACCGTAATGTCTTAGAAAATTACCATGGGATACCTTTGAAAAGCGCCACTTTCACGTCCAAAAATACGAAAAAATAATTGTGTTGTAACAAATTAATTATTCTGGATCAGTTGAGATAAAGTTCAGGAATTTTAGAATCGAATACCATTGAAACATAAAAAAGCTTTATACAGCCAGTAAGTACAGCAGCCTTTAAAACACACAACCGCATTACATGATTGAAAAAAATAATGCGATGCGAAAAAAGTGGATAAAATCAGTCAAACAGGCTTTGCTGTTGTGAAGAAAAATTATAATTCCCGTATCATGAGGGACAAGAATTACTCAGGCGTAAAAATGGAAATCACTTAGTGAAGTTAACATATGAATGAGGGAAGTTGTTGCGCGTAGACAATTGACAAACGAAACATTACCTTAAAAATCTAATGACGCGTTGCGGCAAAAATACTTAAAAAGGGTACGGCGTTGGTAAACAATCAGTATACATCCAAAAGATTAATTAGAGAGGACGTGGTTATGGGCAGGAGTTTATGGTGTGATTAATAAGGATGAATGAATGCTACTGTACATCTCGCCGATGGTGACGCGATAGTCCTCAGGATTCCAAAGCGAGCTCGGCCGCTACCTGAGAACGCGACCGTCGACCTCTTGAGACGTGCCCTCTTCTCTGCAACGAGTGCCTGCAGGGCAGGAGAGAGTCGACCAGAGGGGAGGCTTGACCCCACCGCGATGCTGCTCAGCTCCGGAGGTTCAGGGTCAGGGGGGCGGTTCTCTGAAGCCAGAGCCGCAGCTGCAGCACGACCTGCTTCCATGCTTTTACTGCGGCCCGCTTTTGTAGGAGACGACAACGCTAATTGGCGCTTGAGGGTATTGAGCAACTCGACTGAAGACATAAGGCTCGCCGACTTGATGGGCGGTGCGTGACTTCGGTCGTCTTGGAGTTGGGAACTCTCACGTCTATGCTGGACGTCACGCAGTGAGGCATATTCTTCTTGTTGGTTTTGATTGTCGTTCATGAACTCTCGTGGTGGATATATCTTTGGATGTTCCTGCTGCGGAATTTTAGTGCGTTGGCTACCACTACGCTGTCGCGACAGCTGATTGTGTGGAAGGTTTGAAACCTGAGGATAGTTCGGTTGTGAGTATGCGTGTGAGAAACTTAACTGTTGCGTGAAAGGGGCTTGGTGGTATCGACGAACGTATTGATCTTGAGTCATCAAGTGGTGATCATTCTGCATTCGTTGTTCTTGTTGATATTTATCTCGAAGATAGGCTTCTTGACGAAACTGTTCCTGACGAAGTTTTTCTTGCCTCTTCTGCTCTAATCTATATTGTTCGGCAGCTCTAATACTCTGCTGCTTTTCGAGTAGTTCATAATCCCGCAATTCTACGTACTCAGGAGGCCCGTTCACTACAGCCATTGACGATGACGTAGCGTACGTTGGCTGCCCTCGCTGCGACGTCTGACGGTAGTTGTTGCGGTCATCTTGGTAGTAAACTGGCCTTCCGGGCTGAACTTGAAGCGAAATTTGAGTATTCATGGGATACCGTCCAGGTGAGACCCCGCTTGTACCGCGTGAAGAAGGCGTAGCGAGCCGACCTGATGATCGCCGAGGATTGCGGCGATCATGTACCGTGTAGGTACGCGAAAGTGGTTCAGGAACAGGTTCTGGTTCGTGTGTCTGTTGCCAAGATCTACTCTTTGTGAAAACATGCGGAGGCAAAGCTTCTTGACGAGTGATAAGGTTGTGCGTTCTTGGCCGGGGATCCAGCCTTTGTGGCATTGGCTGAGGTACTCGTATAGGATGTTGTTGCCAAGTGCTCGTTGTAGGAACCATATTTCGATCAGCAATTAGTATCGCTTGATTTCGTGGCTGTTGCCAGGAGCGGGTTTTCCACAGAGGTTTTGGAAGTGGAATTTTCATGTTTTGCTCTTCGTAAGACATACTTCGAGAATTATTATTTAGAGGCGATGCCCTTTCGTCTGCCTCATGCCACCTTTCGTTTGAAACCGGCCTGGAAATGCGGTTAGGTGACCTGCTGGATCGTCTGCTGCCCATTCTGCTGGATGACCGACTAGGTGAGTGACTTGATGAACGACTTGTAGTGGCTTGAAGTTCGGTGGTAGGAGATCGTTGGGACGGTGACCGAGGAGAGGGTGTGTGCCGGGAGGGAGAAGCCCGGGAAGGGGATCTGGACGCCGGGGATCGCTGGGAAGGGGTACGACGAGGCGAGCGATGAGGTGATCGTTGCGGCGAGGTCGCTTGGATGTTTCTTAACAGTCGAGGGCTTGATGTACTTAAACTAATACTGGGAACAGTGCCACGGACACTTCCCGTTCGCGAGACGCCTTTACTGTCTATCTCAACGTTATCAAGTTCAGCTGCCAAAGGACTTCTTCTAGGGCTGGGTCGACGAGACCTGCGCGAGCTTCCTTTAACACTCAACCGAGAACCATGCAACTTGATTCCACTTTCATGGCTGCTGCTGTTGTCTCCACTATCGATCTTCTGGGGCGAAGAAAGTTCTACGTTTTCATAACCATCGGCATCTGTGTATGAAATGTAATGATCGTGGTCATAAATGCTACTAGGTGTAGAGTCACCGCCGTGCTCACTGCCCACCCTGCTGCCTGTTCTACTCCCTCTATCTCTCAGATTGACTTTGGGATAACTTAGTGTACCGGTACGGCTGCCGGCTCTACTACCGTTGCCAGCTCGGCTGTTAGATCCGGAGTCCGTGGTGCACTCAAGGAGACGATCTCCACTCCAGCTTTGGCTTTTTTCGATCAAAGTACCCTGCCGCTCAAGACCTTGCTCTTGCTGACTTCTAATCGCATCAAGGATTGAAGGAGAACTGCTAACTTTAAACGAGTCTGGGTTCTGGTCGTTCGTATATTTCCAGGAGGTCGAGCGTTCAACTGCAGGCCTCAGCTGAGGCAAAACAGGCGGCGGAGGTCGAGGGTTGTTATTCTTGCGTCTCGTTGATTGCCTCACTAACACTCCAGGTTCAGGGACAAGGTCTTGGGTGTAAATAGGATTACGGTCGAGATCTCCGGGATCACTGTTGCTGGTTACACCAGTTTTAGGACCGTCACTGCTATTGGTAGATCCTCCACCGCCTCCACCTCTCAAGATCAAGTTCAGCAGTTTGTTCCTCTTCATCGTAAGAAACACCCAAGTAAGTTGGACATGCCACTAGCACGAGCATGCACGACTATTTGCCACTTCATCACTAGGGTCATCACTTCAGCATAGTTACTGCACTTCCAACTAGAACAAATTAGTATCACTCGCATTTACCTATCTCTAACAATTTGACTAGTTTCACTAATTTGACTATCCCTAAGTCCCTACTCAAGTACCTGAAATGAAAAAGATGGATTTTAAAAGAAGATTTATACAAATAACTTCATCCAAAATACAGAATAAAATCGATTTTAATTTATGTTAAATGTTCCATGGTTATTTAGCAGAATGCCATTGGATATGATACAAGCGAAATTTTAATAATATAATAAATGAGTATTTTAAGATTCTCGTGTTCAATTGAAGATTTCACTTAAAACACATGAATGGCTTATTAACCTGACAACAAAAATAAAATGTATAAAAAAATTTTTAAAGACGACGTTTTTCATGTGGACTAAAAAGTAGAGAATAATTTTTCGGCAGCTACTGATCTCTGTTTGCTTTCATTCTCTTCGTCTTTTGTATTTCAGTTAAAATATTTTACAACATCTAAAACGAAAAACGTGGGGCGCATATGTATTTAATTGTTTGGTGATTACTTGATATGATGAATATGATGGTTCATTGAACATTTGATAAGTGTATTGCTGATATATCTGATTTGAGCAAATTTTGTTATTTAAAAAATTGAAATTAAGGCATGCCTAAATGAAGATGCGCCCCACGTTTTTCGTTTTAGATTTTGTAAAATATTTTAACTGAAATACAAAAGACCAAGAGAATGAAAGCAAACAGAGATCAGTAGCTACCGAAAAATTATTTTCTACTTTTTAGTCTACATGAAAAACGTGGTCTTTAAAAATTTTTTTTATACATTTTATTTTCTACTTTTTAGTTTTATGTTAGTTTGTATGCTTGTGCTGATCAAATCTTGCAATCGAAATTTCAATTTCTTTTTTTTTACCGCGTTTGTTAGTTCTGAAAATCGCCGCTTTAGGGGGAATGGCGCTGCGATCGATTAAAGGAAAACAAATTTCCACTTCGAAAATTAATTTGTTTATAATAGTGATAAATACGCCTGGGAACGTGCAACAAATTATTGATTATTGCATTGTCATCGGGAGCTGAGCTTCCCTAAAAGTTTCAGAGCGCTAGCTAGCGGGAAAGTTGGTGAAATATCGATTGCAAGATTTGATCATCACACACAGACAGACAGACAGACAGACAGACGGACACGAAAGCGAGATAAGAAAAACGGGGTAACAAGATCTCTCCTGTATTCGAAAGAAAGTTTACTCTCCGATCTATAAAATTCTCTATCAAATAAAATGGACCCTTGCAAACCTTAGACTTTTTCGACTGACAGCAACGTTAATTCGGGTCACTTTTTTGCTTAATTATGCACCTAAGGACTGACAGCTTGTCGTGTTATTTGGCCTTTAGAATTAAATAAAAGTCATTGATTTTTTTGCAAAGAAGACCGTCTGCCTTCCTGGATGGATCTTTTATGTAAAAAATTTGCGATTAAATGATACGTCAGATTTAGAGACAAGCTCGATGAATTTAAATTTCACGAAAAATAAATATTTAGAGCTCATGCATTTTATAGGACGATTTTAAGCGGGACAACTTTCACGGTGCATTTTTAATGTCGCGAATAAAGTGCTAGGCTGATTGAAGGAAAAATTTTAGTTAACAATTGTTCAGGAGAAAAAATTTGATTTTTATCAACACGAGAACTTGTATTGGAATGAAAAATGTTAAATTCGTATATGTGTAGACAAGCAATCTTCATCCGTTAAAAGGCGCCCAATTTTATTGAGTATAATTCGCGCCTTGCGAATTTATATTGAGTATAATGAGTTATATGGAATAAAAACTCATAAAATGAAGGGTGGTTTTGTTTAGTGAAAAATATTTGTCAAAACAATTTTTTGAAAAATGAAGTGTAATAAAAAATAATAATGTTTCATTTCCAATATGTTGATGTTTATTTTCATAACGATATTTTGGGTAGAAAATAGTAGTGTCCATTTAGGAACTTCATTGAATTGTAATTATTTCATCTTTCAGTCAAAATTTAGGTGGAAAATTTAACCTGCCATAGTGAAAGCCACAAGTAAATCCCGCTAGTCGTTGCATTTAAGTCAACCTAATTTATTTTCGGAAGAAGCATTCATTTTCGGAAAAAGCATTCTCTCTTTTACGGAAAACCGGAAACAATCGTTTCGGGTCTCGTTAAGCAATTGCAATTTTTTGTCAACGCTGGGACGATGGGAAAACATTTGCTTCTAGGAAATGGAATTAGATGTTAACAAATTCTGATCATATTTTTAATCTTCTAATAGCTTGGTCAACCTCTTCTGAAAATGGACGCAGACCTAAATTTAATGCTAAACACACAATCATCTCGCGTTCTCGTAGATGGTAGATATTTCCAGCTATTGTTATCCCTCGTTTCAATTGTTCTGCTTTCGGAAATATATTGTTGAATAAACATTATGACCAAAAAATTATTCACTTTTTGAGAGCTGACCAAGGATTCTCCATTATGAAGTATTTCAGGCGTCATTATTTAGTCTTTCAATTTTTTATGAAGTCTTCTGATGTGTGGTCACATCAGAAGACAGTTTCCCAAATCGTATCGACCACGACGACTAATTATTTCGTGGACGATATCCAATAAGCAATACGAAACTCGCTGGTTAAAGAGTCGTGCGCTCGAGCTGTGCGGTGCGACAATCTAAATGGATTTTGCGCAGCTGCAACGAAAAATTGAAGATTTTACGATCGCTTCGTTTAATTGATGCTAGGAGAAATATTATATTTTAAATATTGAGCCTAAAATTAAAGCTTTTGAGCTATACCATTGAGAAGGTTTTGTTTGGGAGTGATACAGCGATTTTTCATCCGTTTAAGAACACAGTGAACTGATTCTCTCAACTATGTTAAGTTGATATTATTCACAATCAATATGTAATTTAAATGTAAATCATTGAATTTTTGTTTTGCGTTAGGCAATTACAATTTAAAATAGTTATCTTTCTCATAATTAAATATTATGAAGAATGAAGTTCGCCTCAAACGCAAAGTTCTTTCATTTAGGGACGCTCTTCTCCCCATTAACGATACGTGTCTTGTGGGTAAATTAATTTGTTTGAATATAATCTGAGAGGAATTAAGTAATATGGAATCTAATCAAAACTATTGGCTTTAAATTGATTCAGTTGGCTTCAATATGGGAGTCAAGCACAGCGGCAATTCGGCTCTCTCGTTCCTAATGCAATTGCCGAGAACTCGACAGTGTCGCTCTGATATTAAATTGAAGCGAGTATTAAGTTAAAATTGATTGGTTAGTTGCGTTTGTTTAAAAAATGTACCGCATATTTTTTGTTTGTGTGTTCAAAAGAGTATTTAATTAACATAATATTTAGTCCGAAGAGTGGAACGTTAATGGAATATTTTTTGAGCAGTTAAAGCGATGAACTTAGAACACCGGATAAAGAACGGAACAGATACGAATAAAATATTCAAGGCTTATAAAAAACAGTTATAAAATGATGAGAATAAGCTTTAAAAATCATAGGAGCAGCTCCTGAAACATCACCAATAAAACGAAATTGACCGAAACAGGAATCATTATTTAAAACAGTTAGATCTAAAATAAACTTGAAATTATAAAAATAATTTTTCTGCTCTTTTGAGAACATAAATACGTTGTGTTGCAAAGCGTGGACCGACATGTAAATAAAGTGGAAGTCTGGGAAGCAATTTTGCTTCCGAATAGCTAGGTTTACGTGCAACAAATGTGCATGATTAACTAAAATTCGGTCTACGTAACACATTCATGGGTAGCTGAACAACCTGTACTTGGAATAGACACTAAAGGGCATTTAATAATTCTCATTCCGATCAAATTTTTTGACTTTATATTAGGTGATGCAGTGGAGGTTATTCATAAACACTCGTATTATTGAAGTGTGAATGCATGCTGATGAACTGAAAATGTATTATAGATACACAAATTTCCTAGTTCAGGCCTTTATATACAATGTTTATAAAGCTCAGGAGAGATTTATGATACTCCGAGTGTCTGCTGTGCTTGTTGAAAAATTCACGAATTCAGGGGATGTTGTTTTGCCAACACTTCGGTAAAAAACTCACAAAATTTTACCAGTTAATGAACAAAAGTGTGGCTTACGTAGGCGCTACCAGAGCGATGTTTACACGCATGCAAGGTGTAACGTTTCATCAGCAATGATTCATATTTTTTACAACCATATATAGTATCGTGAAATAAAACCTAGAGACCAAGTGCGCTCAATTCCGGAAAAGCTGAAAGAAATATGGCGCCATGTGAGGGCGAAAACATGTTTCTTACTACTTGCTATCTTCGGCCGTTCCAATCTTGACTCGATAATTTCAACAAATTCTGATCAAAGTTAAAGAGGAAGTTAGCCAAGCGGAAGTTCTTTGAGGAGCTTCTTTGATGGCATGTTTTGATCCGCGCGAAATCGCCCCTTATTAATTTTTCAATTTATATATAGTAAAAGAGGTTCACATCTTGAATCGAGCGGCAAATAATGATATTAAATACCTAAATCTGACCTGTTTGGGGATGGAGATTAAATGAAAAGACGAAGCATGAAATGAGGTTGAATATTGTGTTACTTTTTGCGGAGAATATAATGCAAATAATTTCTATTGAAAATTTTAATATTATTGAAAATTCTACAATTATTCTATCATCAAGCACTTCACGAAACCGTGATTCTTGTAGTCACCCGCACATTCATAAAAACTGCCTTCGTTCATAAAAAATTCGTTCGCAAAAATTCATAAACTAAGATATTTTGTCATTTCTTCTCTGCTGCAGAAAATTGAGACGTTCGTTATGAATAAATTTATTCTTGCGCCTTGGAGAAAAATTCCAGCTAGGTCGTATAACAAGAAAAAATCTAGACCTGAAGAAACAGGAAATGTTCTTAACCCGATCTCGGAACCTGAGCTGCCGGGGATAAAAAATGAAACTAATTTAGGTTTTTACGAGGCCAGCGCGTGGTGCTTAAGCCTGGCCTTGCGGTGGCCAAGATCAGATCCAAGGAAAACTTAGGAGAAGTAAACGCTCAGGAGCTCCCATCATGAACCTTTAGGGACCACCTCCAGCCACCTCGCACTAACTTAACGATACACAAGATGCAAATCCAAAGATCCCTTGTGGGGCGGAGATGCGTTCAAGAGTTCAACGCACTGGCCTCGACGGCGATCAAAACGTTTGCTAACTGTTTCGTTTATGGCTTTGCATGATTATAGAGCTGTTAAAAATCTAAGTTCTGTCTCGCGTTGATGATAAAAGCTAGGATATTTAATTGCCTAACTTTTTAGTAAATTAGAACGATCAGCTGCCCTTTGTAGAAATATAAATGTATTAGAAATATCAACATTCGATTTAATGGAACATCATATTTTAGAGCGAATATATTAAAAATTATTAATCAATTAAGCAATCGAAATGAAAATAGAGACCTCGAGATCGCGGTACGCATTACGTTGATAGACACAGTTAAGCATCACGTGGCTCGAGTCTCAATATCGATGATGAATGACAGGCCGCTATAGGGCGAGTAATGAAGATAAGCAACACATTGCATGGAACCTCGCATCTGAGATGGCCATAGTGATGAGTGCTGTTGAATTTTGCGATCTTTGCATATAATTTTGAAGCACGATAGATTATTCTCTGCGATCAGCAGTTTCCTAATCTTATAACTTTGCTTTCTACAAATAGAAACAGAATTTCGCAAGGAATTGTTCGAATGTGCGATAAAGGATGACTGATTAATAGTTTAACTGTTTTAGTCGCCAAAATTTTCTAAGATTTAATCCATATCATGTCGATTGTTATAATCAAATCAAACAGGCAAAATATTTTAGTGTCGTTAACTTAAAAAAGTGAAGATGATGGCTAGTAGAGTCTTCGATTATCTTCGGATATTCAGCCTCGTGGGGCATTGCTAGTTAGAATAAAATAGCTTGTGACTTGAAATCAAGCTAATGAATGAAATCTACAGGAAATTATAAATTTAAGGAACTGAACGTTTAAAAAGAAGTGCATAACAGGGTTTGAGTAGAGACTTTTGAGCATTTCAAAATCAATATAGCAATTAATATCATGCAGATAAAAATTTTCACGCTAAATTTAACCCTCCTGAAAAATGTAACTGAAGATTTAAAGACTTCATCTTTGTAACCAAAAATTTCAACTATTCATCAAATAATGTCTGGAATTTGATGTTGCCTACAGAACACAGGAAGACACTTATTCCTTTGGAATTATTCTTGCAAACCTTATGCATGGGTACAAATTACAGTGCACACATATTTCACAAGAGTTTCCGCCGTACAACGATCGCCTAATTCGTCAACGGTCGTGCGTGAAGCCATTGAGATACGTGAATTTCTTACTTTGATGCCCAAGAACAAATTCGACGTCTCCAAGCAGGTGAACGAGTAGGATTGTTCTCGGCAAGTAGGCTTTTTCTCAGTGTCCGTCTCTGCCCCAGCCGAAATAGTGAAGCTTTTCGCGGGCAGTAAGGAAGTGTGGTACGTGAACTTAGTTTCACTTATTATAATAAAGTGCTCGATGATACTCCCATGCAGTAGAAGCAAGTTCCTTTCTTTAGCGTTGCCAGTATTTTAGCATGAAAGGCAAAATGCTATGTCACAGGAATTTTACCATCACGAGTAAAACACTCGTCACTTGTGTTCAGTTCGCATCTAAGGAATCTCAGGACAACTAGGTCAATTTGCGGCCAGGAGCGCTAGACGAACTGCTCCTTCGGTCACGTCTGCCCTCAGACAACGAGGGGACTCTCTTCGGCGAGGTGCGGCCTCAACGCGAGGGACGGGTGAGCGGGGCAGCGATCTTCCTCTTTATGGTGAGCGGGACAGCGATCTTCCTCTTTATGGTGAGCGGGGCAGCGATCTTCCTCTTTATGGTGAGCGGGGCAGCGATCTTCCTCTTTAGGGAGAGCCACTACCAGCTCCAGCGTCTCTTTAACGCCTCGTGCATTGCCCGCACCTTGGGCCCGGGATGATAAAAGAAAGTTACATTCTCGCCTTGTAATCAGGACGATTAAAAAGTAATATTCGCACCTTGTACTCGGGAGGATTAAAAAGTAATATTCGGACCTTGTGCCCTGCCGATAAAAAGTTACATTCGCACATTAGTTCCGGGACGATAAAAAGAGTAACATTCGCACCTTGAGCACGGGTCGGAGTTCCTTTCTGAGTTGGGTACATACACGATGAGTTGAAATGAATTGTGAAGGACTTTCTTGTTGGCTAGTCCTTTGGGAACGTTTGCTTAACTATTCTAAGACGCGCCATCATGGCAGGGTAAAAAACGAGTATTCTATGATGTAGGGTTTCTAGAAAGAAAATTACAAGAAAATACATAAGTCAAATATATGTACAAAGAATGATTCATGATATATACAAGAAATGACAATGTATGAACCAAGATAAATCAATAAATATGAAACGGTATAATAAATAATTCAAGTAATCAAATCTAACTTACCGAATAGCTTGGTTCCTCGGGTACTATACAGGCATCTAAGGTCAAACACTGAACGCTCTGACGCATGAGAAATAAACTACGTCTAATAGACTAATTCTACATCTTCAAATTCAGGAGAAATGGAAAATGGCGGCTACATGAATATTAATGACAATGAGATGATATTAATCTAATAATGGAATTAATGGGAGTGATTAAGGGGTTAATAGGCAGAATATCGGAGTAATATGAAACACACTTTTTTATTAATAATTATTTAAAGAGCCCGCATTTGCCCTTCTAGCCAATACATCAGGTTAATTTTTAGCGGAAGAACGGGGTAGCGTCTATACGAGTTTAGTTTGAAGCCGCGTCAATTCTTGTTAAACAAGCTAGGTTTAGGAATTAATGGAAAGCATGCCGATTTCTGGAGTTATTTTCGAGCAGGTCGTTTTCCGTAGTTACTTTTTTTTAGTTTCAATCACGTTAGTCTTCGGAGTATTTTCTTTAATAGCCTCATTACTTGAACGTGGACCGTTAGCTCCACGATGCGTTGTGGGGTTCGATAGATGAATAAGTTGATACATTCTGAGGTATATATAATTCTTGTACTGAGTGCATCAATTGCTACGAAAATGCAACTGATGGCCCATGTGGAACGAAGAAATTTCGCCTCCCAGAATATAACTAATGCAGTTATTAACTAGCAGTGCATATTATTCTCTTGCATAAACGTTCAAATGGATTTAATTATCACTCATGAGTGTTCGTAAACCTTGAGCTCAGGAACAAAATTGTGGAAGCGCTTCTCGTGTGCGACTATTATATAGAAGTAAGTTTTTTAACAAATAATGAATATACTGTAATTTAAATATTTTGAATAAATAGAGATTGCGATCTTTCATTTAAAGAAAAATATTTCGTCTCATACATGAAAATTTAGGTTGAACTATTCGTATTTGTGGACAGGTTCGAGTATTTTCCAAGAGCTTTAGCACAATCAATGGTCAAACTTCAAATGAAAACTGAAATAACTATATTTAAATTGTTAAAGTAAAGTTAAAGTAAATAAATTACAAGAAATACTGAGCATTTATGCATGGTCATGCATTTATAACACCGCAATACAAAATTTCTATATAAATATATCACATATTTTGAGAGAAATATTAAAATTTCGTCGCTATAACGAGGTTAAGCTGAAAGCAAATAGGGTGATGTTGCTCTTCACGACGCGGCAATCGAGCGCTGCATTTGCTTCACATGGCTGTTTGTCGTCTACAACACATGAACTATGAGAGAAATGAAAAACTTCGTACAAATAACGAATTTTATTTTGTCCAAGTTAGGTCCTGCAAAAAGGCGTATCAGTGCTACGTGAAGAAAATATGTCATCATGACCCATTAATTTTCTGAGTGGAACTGTCTAGCGTAATAATTGTAATAATTGTAATAATTGTAATTGTAATAATTGTACCGTAATAATTGAAAATGTGCCCACCGTCTTAAAAGAGACCAAAATCTCGCGCTAAGGCTCGTATTTTCTGACTCATTGTAGCAAATGAGATAATATCACAAATAAAGGGGGCGAAAAATGTCTCCCGAGCTGTTACTCAAAACTTTTAGTGATTTTCATAGTAGAGTATACTGGAAATGTTGTTACGGTCTTTGTTTATCAGAGGAAAGTGCCACTTCTTTTTATGTTCAGTGTGCCGAAGTTAGGTCATTGCTGCATTTTATTGGTTATGCGAGGCATGACACATCTAGTAATTCTCATGATAATTTTTTACCTTGAATGTATTGCATGTTCCTATAGATATTTGTCGATGTTTCCTATGGAACGTGCGAGTCTATTTGATTTTATTTATCTATTATTTTCTAACAATATACTGGTTGTAATTTTGCCTTTCGATGTAAAACACCCCGTTAATATAGTACATGTATTTACAATGCATCGTGCATGGAACAGTGAACATTATATCGAAGCATGCACGTCGTACGTGCGGTCATCGCTAACCGTTGCTAGTAAGGAACGCTTCTGACTCGACCTGCTCAAACATAGGACTAAAATTTGATGATGAGCTTCTGCAATATTCACTTAGACGCAGCAGATGTAATAATTCATGAATGTTCACAACGGCTTCAACCATCAATAAAGAATTTGATTTCAACATTTTATATTTAAACTTCGTAAAATATTCAATCAAGCTTGATGGAAGCGACAACAGAGTTAACTAATCGGCAGTAATGGATCGACTGACGCGTATGTACTCCGGTGTTTGCCAGGCGCTTCTGATGATGAACAACGAAATTCCAGGAATTTTTCAGTGTGGTGCAATCGAACTCACTTAAACACTTAAGAAATCGACTTGAGGTCATTAGCCGGACAGGATTGGTAACATACCGAACAGGGGTTAGAAATCCGGACAAATTCGTGCAATGTTATGTTATGTACTCTGTAAATAGTTTGTCCTTAAAAACCAGACGCATAATAAATGAACTACATTACTGGACATTCTAAGAAACGCCAACCTCGTTAGTTTAGAGTAAGGCACAGTCAGGTCAAATACTTTTTACAATTTACAAGGTCATTGGGTACAAGTAATCATAGTCCGGATAAGTGAAATTATAAATATACATATAAAAATTTATTTATTCTACATTGTATTTGGCCATTATTTCAGAAACTTTTCAATTTAGGCAATCGAGTGATTTTAGTACTTTCGACTATTTTTAGTATTATTTATTTTTCATGTGCCTTGGGTTTGATACTCACGCGTTACTGGAATCTTGCTGGGCCTATACTTTCAAAAAAATTAAGAGATCGCAAGTTCATCAGCCAATCATAGACGGCCTTTCAAGCAAAATCCACTTATCATAGACAAGTAAATAGAGCGTAAGTACTTACGTTCACTTAGCGAGTTTTGACAGTATGGCCCCTGGCTGGTCAGCCCCGTTCAAGCAAGAAAGCAAAGTCATCTTAATCCCTGCATTTATCAGTCTTGAGCCAAAGTGAATAAGGTGAATAAGTAACATTTATGTAGATCATTAGAGAAATTATGCACTGAAGCATTTCTAAACTGTGATTTGAACTGTTTCTGTAAGGCTGAAACTAGACGGAAATTAAGATGAAAACCAACATTAGGAGCAGGACTGTGATCAAGCTACGATTTGAGGCTCCTGAAATTAAAGTGAATTAAAATTAATCCAAATGAAAAAAAGCATGTACACAAATATCGAAAATTAATCCTAATTTAAAGACTCTAAAGTTAAGAAAAGGTCATAAAAACCTTACAAATAAAAACAATGCATGCATGACCAAAAATGCAGCAATAAATTGCCGATCCACATGGTACAGTGACGAAAAATTCCTTCCGACACACTATAACGTATCATCCACAGCGAAGTGGTTGGTACACGCTATAATGACGCACTATAACGTACCATACACAGCGAAGTGGATGGTACACGCTATAATGACGCACTATAACGTATCATCCACAGCGAAGTTGGATGGTACACGCTATAATGACGCACTATAACGTATCATCCACAGCGAAGTTGGATGGTACACGCTATAATGACGCACTATAACGTACCATAATTGCGTCTGTTGCCTTATCTGGCTACAGTCACAATTTTATAATAATAAATTAGAATAATATCTATATAGTCATATAATTAAAATATATAATACATTTGATTCTAAAATATATCATTACTTATGCTGCGATGTCGAGAATGGCAGATGAGCTGACCTGAGGTGGACATCTGGACTGAGCCCCATGAATGATTGCAAATGCCTTAAAATTCAAGCCAATATGCTTCCAGTTTTCAATCTTTCGATCAATAAATTCAACAAAGCAATAAGCAAAATTATATTATTTTGCAGGCTTCTCAGATAGTGATCATCATTGTTAATATTAATGTATTGGCCACCAGTAATTACGGTTATTTTCTTTCTTCATTTCAAATGCTCATAGGAGAGCAGTTATATAACTTTCAACAAATGAATGGAATGTGGAGCAAACATCTGAAGTTTGCCTCTTTCATTCCTTCCCCCCAAAAAAACAAGTGAGTAGACCTACAACAAGTGTAGCATTAGCCATGTGTTGCTTTCCAGCTTTGCAGCAATTTATTCCTTTCCAGTCATGTTTCACCTTCCGGCCATGTGTTGCTTTCCAGCCAAGTGTCGCCTGCCAGCCAAGTGTTTCCTTCAAGCCAAGTGCAACCTTCCAGTCAAGTGTCGCTTTATAGCTAAGTGCAGCCTTCCAGCCAAGTGGAGCCTGCCAGCCAAGTGTCGTCTTCCAGCCAAGCGTCGCCTTCCAGCCAGGTGCAACCTTCCAGTCAAGTGTCGCCTTCCAGCCAAGCGTCGCCTTCCAGCCAAGTGGAGCCTCCCAGCCAAATGTCGTCTTCCAACCAGACTCAGCATAGCTCCCAGCAACATTATTATGCCTCGTGTTGCTGTGGTAATTCAATTTCTCAATCAGCACGATATATCGCTGAATTGGCAGAAAACTGTATCTTCCCACCTGGATAGTTGGAAGTTGTTCGTTGCTTTGTTCGGGCAATGCGTTCTTTATTTCATAATTCAAAAGATCAGTGGTAAAATGCACTAAGAGACTTCATGAAACTGAGATGTAGCTCCCTATGATACAAATTTTATTTAGCACCTGCAACTAAGTGACCGAATTTTAAAGAAAAGTTCTCAACAAATATAGCATTCATATGCAGTGTGATTCACGGAAATTCCTGTTTTGTATTTCGCGCTAAGGAGGCAGACGTTGTAGGAAAAGGGCATAGAGTATTTGATATGAAAAGTAATATCATGAATTTTTGTGTCTCGCCTAGTCAGTTGCCACTATGCAGTGGACAAGTGAGCAACGTGCGTTTACTGTCGAGGCATATCGCTACTCAACGAGCATTCCGTAATCGGTTCCGTATTCGTTCTTCAGGTCGAGTTCCCGATCGAAAATCGATTGTTACGTGAGTGAACACATTTAGGGCAAGTTATTTTAAATAAATTATAAATTGTTTACAATAACTGTACAAGGACCCATATATAATTTGAAGAGCATACGCCAAGCCATTGCCCACATACCCGTCAATATACTTCAGCGAGTTGAACGGAATTTCAAAAATCGACTAACTGAATGCATTGACATTAGTTCGATATCATCTTATAAACTAAATTATACAAAAAATTCAGGTAATGTCTTTTGCAATAAAGTTGATATTGTAATGTTATCTCTACTAGTTCTTTTCTTATTGAGCTTTCAGCGCAGGAAGTTTTTGTGGATCACCTTGTAATTGTAATATTAATAGAATAAAAAAAAACACATCCTAAAATGTCATCAAGCATTGATCAAATTCAGTGAGATTATTGATGCCATATATAAATGTAGGGAGACAATAAAATTCCAATTAATTCGCGTCAGCTCCCTCATTATATACTATCATGAAAGACCAGAACTTTTCATCAATGACAATTTGCAGCACACGCGGAAGCAACTTCAATGAAGTGCGTCACTGGAGCTGGTCTCTGTGACGTCAGAGAGAGAGAGAGAGAGCAGGAGGGAGGCTACACTTTTTCTCTGCTCCGCTGCTTCGGTTGTTCAAAGTTTGACGTAAGCTGCACGGACTCAGGATAATTGCTTTGACTGCCAATTGCGCCGATTGTTTTGCCAGTGAAATGTTGTTGCATCAAAGGCTCATATTTCAATGCGCCCAGTGCAGCCCATCGTAAAATAAGCTCATAGCCAACACGTACCAGGAAGTTATTCTGAAGAATGAGCGATTTGCATATGAATTATGACGAAGCGTTTGTTTTGGTGCTGTATTTGCTTCAATTATGAATGACAATTAAGTTAATTAATTATGTATGAGAGGTTATATGGACAACATGAACGGAAATTAAAAATACACATTCAATGGAAGGTAATTAACAATAGAATGTGCTATTGGTTTTGTAGACAATCAGTTAGGAAAATACCTTTGCATTTATACGTAACATTCGACGAAACGAATCTTTCCTCATCGACTCGATAGCAATTGACGACGATGATTAAAAGTGTTGTTTTTTCTGTTGGTACGAAATGAGTTGAACGGAAAATAAAAGAATTTTCCCCCGCGAATCATTTCCAATTAATGAGCTGAGGTTTGAAGACACTCGTTCAGCAGTGCTTTATGCATATGAATTAAAAAGTATAGCGTTGGATGCAAAATTCAGCGTTAAAAGCCATCAAAAATTGAATCTCAATCTTCAAAGTAAGAATAAACATTCAACCTTCAGAATTTATTGTTCAAGGACGCCAAGGAAATATTTCTGATACACACAAAGTTGAAACTATTTAAACATCTGTAAAATTCGAAAATAGATTCCAGTAGTTTCCGGAAAGAATCAAATGATTTCTGGTCCCAGGCTCACGTTTCTCTCGGCCTGACATCCGACTTAGTTCAACATTTTGAAACATGAATGGTATTCGAAATTATAGTTGTTCCAAAAACCGCCAGCACCCGTCGAGTTTTTGTTTAGAATGCACGTGGCTGCTATTAAAAAAACATTTTCCCGTTGAAAGCTTGTATTTTGTACTTGCGCAGACGAACCATGACGAAAGCTTGAATCTCAGGGTCGTCTAGAAACCTAGACCTCGAAAAATAGGAAAAAAATGCACGATTTTAAAGAATAATTAGTCATGCTTGTCCAGTTTCCCGACAAGTGACGAATGAAGCTCACATGGATGGCTGGAGAAAGCCTCGGCTGTTTCGTAATACGGACTTGCAGGGATAGGTTAAAGAAGCGTGAGCGACATGGCAAAATGCATTCAATTTGTTGAATTGAAAAGCGGCGCGCTATAGGCGACACAATACATGCATCAGTGGTTCAATACTCAATGCGATTGTTTTCGTGGCTCAAGTTGACGAGATTCGCATGAAATGTATTTGATATCTAATGCTAAATATTGGAAATTATCATAAAATATATTTTTCATGCTTTCTTGACTAATGGATTTTTTTATCGATATTGGCCTCGTTGTTCATTTCGGTAGAACGGGTTGCACATTTTTCCTTCAAGTCATATTCAACCGGGTGCGACGAGTTGATACTGAAGATTTCAAGCTCTTCGAAGATTCAGATATTGTTATCTTGCGTACATCACACTCGGCTTACTACTAATAGGAGCTGCTTACTTTTTTTGTTTGTTTTTAGCGCATTGTCTCATTTATGGAAAAAAGGCGCTATTGTGCTCGTCATGTTCGTCTGTCCGTCCGTCTGTCCGTGACTTCACGTTTTCGTCGACGAGAAAATGCGCTCTGTGTCACTCACTGCTGTGAGCACTGAGTTATATTTTTTGATCATCCGTTGAGATCAAATTTATTCCACGCATTTCTACAGCATACAAAGCTATTTGGATAAGCAAAATTTTTTTTTGATTGGGTCTTCGATTCATTGCGGGAAATTGCTGCATAGTATATTCTGAAATGCTTGAAAACTCTGGAAATTACTTAGCCCTCTATCGCCTGGCAGGAGTAACCGGCGCAAAATATTGTCACAAGACTACTTAAAAAGGATACCTATACGTTCTAGAGAGCACAAAATGACTTGCACTGTTGGTTGCCGCCACGTACGACAACTTTAATGCTGTTGCGTACAAACGTCCTCAGGTTGCTACACTCAATATAGTTGAAATTTAATTAAAAATAATAATTTAAATTTAATTTAATTTAATACTTAATTCAAGTTGAAAGTTATGTTCCCGAAGAGGGACATACTGCGATATAGGGTTAAAATTTACGCCTCGTTTTTCATGTTTGTAGGGCTGGTAGCATGGTTAAAGGTACTTGTTGCACGTTTCTAACGTTAAAACACACCCAACCGTCACATCTAGTTATCGAACTAACGTCTAGTTACTCACAACATACTCTGTAAAGTAAGCTTATGGTAGGAAGAATATACAATGGAATACGACGGGGATTATGCAAAGTGGCGTGCACTGCTGCCTCATGCGTCAGTGTTGAAGCAGCACAGCTCATCTGCCTCCACGCACCTCCTAAATGGGAGGTAAAAAGTGAGTGCTGTGCACATGGCCCAGCTCGGTAGAAAATTTCTAAATAATATTCTAATGATTGCAGGATTTACAAATCAATTATGACAAGTCGTAATATTATATCAATTGTCCCAATATTACTTAATTTACAATATAATGGTATAGAGTAATTATTTGGCTTTCTTCAGGAGTAATAAGCTATATTTTATACATTCACAGTCATGCAAAAGTGAAGCGGAATATTCAGGTCAGAAATTTTTTGATTAATCTTAATGATTAAAAAGTTACAAACAAATGGACGATGTTTCTGTTAGTGTGAAGGTTCCATTTTTTTCATACCTTTGAGATTCCAAAAGTTTGTCACGTGTTCCTTGAGGTAATAACTTTTTCAGGCCATCTAAAGACTGTAAACTTGATAGACGACTCGTGAAATTATGAGTGGCTTTAGAGTGAAAACACACTTTCAGTTTAATTTCCGCATAGTTGCCTTTGGTTATATAGATTGCGTTAGCAGAATTATGGGCAATAAATGAACAAAAGTTCTGAATCTAGTTGAAAGTAAATAATGAAAGTTTTTAGAAAGAAAATAGAACTAAAATTGATGTGGTTAACATGCTTATGATAAATGACTATTTTTTGAAATATTACATCTAGAATAAAAGATAATAGCGTCGTTATTCATACCGCTTTAAAGTGAGCCCAAATCCATGAACAAGATATATGCAGGTCTAAGACAGGAATTAAATCATGAATGGCCAAATAATATCAACTGTTGATGTTGATAAGAATAGCAATAATGTTTCTTCACTTTTTGAATATTAAAGAACAGACCAAGTGTAGGAACAAAAAAAAAGAAAGTTAATCGTAGCTAATTATAAAACTAATATGAACGTAATTTTAATAGGTTCAAGAGGTTCGTTATTTCATTGTTAAAACATAGTCTACAGAGATGGAAATGCCCTTTATCCCTCAGTGCCAATTGCAAATATAAAATTCTCATCATGATTATAATAGGCACCAAATGTGTAGCCGGGTTCCAGCGGTCATGCAGGAATAATACTGACATTTTCTAGTTTTATTCTGAATCTGCGGAAAAACACGATGTCAGGGGACAGAAAAATCATCGCAGGATTTTTGAAGCGCGCATACGAGGCTTACTTTAAAGTCAAGCTGGATGACCAAGATGAGTGCGGAGCACCGCACGCGCTGTGCGACACGTGCGCACAATCTCCGACAGTGGACGAAGGGCGGGAAAACTTCACTGAAGCCGTGGCTTCTGATGGTTACAAGATGTCATGGGACTATGCATCAGATTGTTAGTTCTGCGCCAACAGTACAAGTGTCATTTAACGGAATAATCGGTGCAGACTCCAATACCCGACCTTCCATTTGACGTTATCCTGAGGCTCACTGCGAAGAAATATTGGCACCAGCGTTCACAGAACTTCCCAGCAGCAACGACGAGGATGTTGAGCTAGGATCTTCATACTCCTCAGATGAGCTAGGATGTATAGAAGAGGAGTATGAACCACAAGATAGTCCACAGCCCATTAGACAATGTGAGCTTAAAGAAGTGGCTTGCGAACTCAACTTGCTCAATACTTTCTCTTAGCTGTTGCCCCCAGACTCAAAAAGAAACATCTGATTGTCAAGGACACTCGTGTCCTTTTCTTTCCTAGAAGGCATGAGGACAGCATGGGCTACTTTTGGCAGGAGAAAGACCTCGTGAAATGCCGAGATTTCACCGCGGTCCTTTATGTTAAAATCGACTCTTTGCAATTCAGTCCGAGAGACTATCGACTCAATATTATACCTTGCAAGTGCTTTTTGAAGTGTGTGCTCCTCTACAGCGGGAACCAATTCGTTTCAATCCTTCATGCGTACCCTACAACTTTCGAAGAGAAATATGAAGAAGTGCAGTACGCGTTAGGCAAAATCCATTATGTGCGAAAATTTAAACTAAATGAACTACGTAGACTTAAAGATAGAGAACTCTCCTTGGTCTGCAGTCCGGGTTCACGAAGTACTCATGCTCTATATGTATGTGAGACAGTCGCGACTGAGTCTAGCATTGAGTAAAGAAAGAGTTGTTGGCGTGAGTGCAGTTAGTATCTGGAGTGAGACACATAAACGAAGACCGGAAGAAGATATTGATCTCACAGCTACGCATGAAGTTTGGGTTAATGAAAGTTTATATGCGCTTTGGACAGGGATGGGAGCTGATTCAACGACCTATGCTGAGCCTTTTCTCTACTGACCTTTGCAAAGTTGAAAGTAGGCATTTTCGATGACCTACAGATACGTCAGCTCATGGAAGACAGAGCTCCAAACTCTTTAAACATGTTAGAGTGGGCCGCGTGAAAATCGTTTGTGCAGGTGGTGAACATTAACAACTTCTTGAGTAGCACGAAGGAGGCAAACCACGCCAGACTCATCAGCAGCATGATTGAGACCTTACATAGAAACTCAGTTGTTTGACGAGTATAAAGATACACGTACTGTTCTCCCATTCGAAGAAGTTCCCTGAAAATCTTGGGGCGATGAGCGACGAGCATATAGGTTCCATCAGGACATGCGCCCAACGGAGTAAAGTTACCCGGGGAGACGAGATACTGTCATTATGGCGGACTACTGCTGGTCGCTGAGGAAAGACAAACCAGCCGCTCATCAGAAACAGAACCGCTTATTTATGCTGCGAATTTTTAACTTTTGTGTCACATAAAGCTAAAACTTATATTATAATAATTATGTTTATCAAATGTCATGGACTAAATCAACACTTATTTAATTTAGAAATGTTGACTTTTATTTTTGATGAAAATACAAACAATCGTTAAGGTTTCTCAGCTGATGACCTGCTGATTTTTTTACCATAGATTAAATTTTCTAAATTTCCGTAACAAAATAAATTTACCTGATTGATCAAAACCAAGGTCATTTCCGGTCTCAGAGCATCAAAATCAGTCAAACTCAGGTGGAAAACGTTGGACGATTTTCAAAGCATATTTTTTTGAAACCCAGTGTAATAGACGCCCAGTGTCTGGCCGACGCTGCGGCCAGACACTGGGCATCGACATATCACGCTGCATCAACACATCAATTTTCCATTCATAGATGGCCACCTCAGGACTCAGACAGGTCTAACCATCATAATAGGCGCCCACTATGTGGCCGGAGGCTGGCTAGGATTCAGACTGGTCTAACTATCATAATAGGCGCCCACTATGTGGCCGGAGGCTGGCTAGGATTCAGACTGGGCTAACTATCATAAAAGGCGCCCACAATGTGGTCGGAGGCTGGCCAGGACTCAGACTGGTCTAACTCAGTACATTGAGCGCGCCTCTGGCCGCAGGACATATCTGCTTCAGTCAATCATAAACATTACCGCGATGCTCTCGAAGGAATATCATATGCTGCAATATACGAATGAAATCGAACCTTTTATTATATCCCGGTAAAAAATAATAGCTTTTACTGCAGTAATCCAAATACCATAGTAAAATATATATTTATCGTATTACTTTACTTATTTCTCTAAACAAATGAATTAGCTACAGGCAACGCGAGTTTTATCTAGAAGCGCTCGATGCTCAATCATCTATTTTTTATCGGCAGAATAATTCAATAACCTCTCAATAGCATGTTTTAACATTTGTGAAGTATCAAAATACGCACTAATTGCAAAATAGAACTTTCATCTGTGTTCTGAATTGCAAACTAATTGAATTTATCTTCCGCCGTTGGTTCGTTAATGTGTTTAATGATTGTGTGCGAATAGACTTGAGTTTTCAGCAACGCAATTTTCGGGAGTTACTTTGAATGTTCTGCAATCATCAGAACTTAAATAGAGTGCACCAAGTTTCGAGACGACCAAAATCAGGCTATGGCGCAAGATAAATGTAATAAAATTTCGAATTAGATCTTTTTTCACAGAGTATTGGCAGAACAAAAAAAACGAGAATGCCTCGTTTATTCACAAGATCAGTTTGTATAGAGTATTGATCATGCAATATGACCAAAAGAATGACACGTTTATTTATACGAGCACTTAAAAAGAAGTGAGATCTTCTTTAAGCCAGCACTTGTGTTAGAGCCACGCGACCTTGAGAACCACGAACTGTTAAAGACGAACTACCTGCCTCTCTACCTCGCCATTCTACCGCATGAAGCGCGTTGCGAGCGACCGACGGACTCCGCCCAATCGTTGCGTTGGCGGAGATCGTGAGGGGTCGGAGATGATACAGGCACGAGCTTCCATTTATTTACTAGCCAAACTCAAATCGGCTCCCGGGATCAGAAATTAATTAAACATAGAATTATTTACAGAAATTTATTGTGATACGGAGTTGTATCACGTGACGATGTGACTCAGTTGCATTTTGTGAAATATCAGTTCGATGATTATTGATAACTTTTATTGCCTCTATTGCACTGCATAGTTTAATATATTAATGAAGATGCTCCGAACGCTACAGCTGATGATTATTCTGAGAATAAGTTTGATTATACCTGACTCAAAAGAATAGAAGGCCCTCATATAAAGAAAAAAAAAATACTGTGCAGACAATGACACGGTTCATAGCGTACACTGTATAGACTGTAAATAATTAATAAAAACATAACGGCTAACGATTTTATTGAAAATCCAGCAAACAAAACTTCGGATTCAGCAAAGTCGAATACCGGAACTGCAGTGGATGCAGTTGAGGAAACTGAAATTAGAAAAATAGGCCTTACTTGATGAAGGCCAGAGCTTGAGAAAGTATTTTACTAATTATGCTCAGTAATTCCAATTTAGCGGTACAAAACTTGACAGTGAACGCATATTCCCAGTGTAACCTCAAATGAAATAACGTGTACAGCAGAAAATAATGTTTCGCTGTCTGCACTTGAGGCACGTAGCACATGGCAAAAGAGATGCGATGAGACAATATACCGGAGGTTATACTGTAAATTAACAATTACAAACCAAGATTAGATTGATCAACAAGCGCTATTGTATCGTATGCAATTATTCATTATGAGGATTAAGATACATGTATCAATTTATACAAAGTAAGATTAAATATTTCGAGACTAACCTTCTAATTTATTACCGCTGGGGTCAATTTAGAAGTGGCTTGAAAGCCGTTTAGAGGTACAAAGGTGTTTTGACAATGCAATTGAGTGCAAAGGTTAGTATATTAATGAATAAATGGTCGACCCAACTTGGACAAGTTAATAGGGTTAAAGCGCCACAGGGCGTAAAGTTATAGGCTCGAAAGCCGGCAATACTGCCAAGTATAATTAATGCGTCAGAGACGTCTTAAGGGGTTGGGTCAGACCAAATATAGTAACGTGGCATGTATTAACTTGAAAAAGGGCCCATAGCATGCATTAAATCCAAAAGGTGATAGGAAGTGAATTGCACTCTGGTCACTGTGAGCAATACAGCAGCCTAGAACACCGTTTGAGTAACCTGAGCCTCCGTATCTCATAAGCAGTCAAAAGTTCCGTCTTTATGAGTTCTTCGACATCAATACTTAATCTAACTTAATCTTTAAGGTCTCCGTTACATTAGAACGGAACATAATTTCCAACAAACAGAACAAACTGAACAAAATTTCTAATAAGACTTCACAAATGTCGGTACACTGTGTTTACTGGGAGCCACATTATCGTATCGACGCGTGTAATTACGTAACCTGGAGAGCCACAACCGGGTGGCTGGGTGTCAAGTAGTTGCCAGGGCAGCCAAATTAGATCTCCTCGTTATTCCAAACAGACTACCGAGCTGGCTGGGGGCGTTTGTATAGAGCCTCAAGTTTTGCGACAAAAATATCGAGCACCACAGACGGGAAGAGCTGTTCTCGCGTCTAGAGATTATTATAGTTTATATTGTACGAATTGTAAATTAGGTTTAGTCAAAGTGATATTTTTGAAGCATTTTCTAGATTAATTTCGCACAAATTTCCATACCAAATATTTACGGTCGAAATTATATCAGAATCCGAATCTATCTTTGAATACAGTGATAAATCAATTTGATACGTAAAAAAGTACAAACAACCTTGGTTTTACTAAGATTTTTAGGATATGTTCAAGTTTTTTTCGAATGGTTACGGAGATACCTGTAAATTTTTTCAGGACATCAAAAAATATTCACCCTCCAATCCATAACGGACGGCTCGAACTCATTTGAACTCAGCAACGTTTGCTTCTCATAAAAATGAAATATATACAATAAAAGGTCATTAAAAGTAATAGTTGAACTTAGATGAGCTCAATTTTTCAGAGAGAAAAGTAATTTTTTATCGCCTAATAGCTCGAAAGTATCATCAATAGTGGGTAATAAGGACGCTATTGCGCGCACGACTTGGTGTAAAGGTGGACTCATGTAAGCTGCCTATCAGTGGCTGATTTCAAGCTTGGTCAGCGCATCGGCTTGATTAGTTCATCGAAGTCTGACCGAGAGTTTGTTGTGTCAATTAATTGCGAGCGAGACGACGGACCGAATGATTGAGTGAACTGAACTGCAAAATAACACAAACAGACTAGCCATGGCTTAACATGGCTTAACATGGCTTAACATGACTTAACATGGCTTAACATGGCTTAACATGGCTTAACATGACTTAACATGGCTTAACATGGCTTAACATGGCTTAACATGGCTTAACATGGCTTAACATGGCTTAACATGGCTTAACATAGCTTAACATGGCTTAACATGGCTTAACATGGCTTAACATGGCTTAACATGGCTTAACATCTCTTAACATGGCTTAACATGGCTTAACATGGCTTAACATGGCTTAACATGTTAAGCCATGTTATGCCATGATTCCATGCAGATTCCATGTAAGTCATGCAGATTCCAGTATGAAATCTGCCATTAGATTGGCAGATTCCCTAGTATCACCACATTCATAACAACGTGTAAACAGCCGAAAGAAACTGAAAGAAACTTCGTTTATCCATAACGAACGATTGTTCCGCTCAGAATAAAGGCTAGGGGGAAAATGCTTAATACATAGGTATCGAAATATTACACCAATTTTGACAACGGCTCGATTCGAAATATTTTTGCCAAGAATATTTTTGCGTGAAATGAGGAATTTATACCACTCGATGATTTTGAAATAAATGTTAGGCGTTAAATACCTTCACCACTCCGCGTCAATATTTTTATCTAGCCTAATCTATAATCTTTAGCATAGGAAAGATGACGAGACCACTTTATTAGAAATTTAGATCTAAACTTAAGATAATTATCTGACGGTATATGCAAATTTCCCATACATAAATAAATTTCACTATTGAGGCCAGCGATAGAAAACCGAATTTTTACTCGTATCATGTACGTAAAGAGAAAACTTTTTTGCTAAGCAAATTAACCTTAAAGTGCATACTTCAAGCAAAATATGGTAAATATTAGTAGGAAATGCAGAAGCTCAACGCCGATGCGCGCCGCCCAACATGCAGGTCTAGGAACGTTTGCTGCGCTTTAGAGATGCTGAGCCGCCATCGACTAAGGCAACGTGACTTTAGGTAAATGCGGCAACTTGAGAATATCATCAATATCATGAATCACAATCATTCCATACAAGTTTTGCTTAATGATCCAACTAATTATAGTCTCAAATGATCACAAATTTCAAACTCAGCAAGTTGGTGCATACGGGAAATTTGCAACAAATTTACGCAATACATCGGGCGAACATGAAAAATTGGATTCATCATCGTACATACCAAATTCACGCTAAATTTTCGCTTAATTTACTTAGGTAATAACTTTACAAGCCAAGCATACATAAAGAACTCATGGTTTTGTCTTGATCTTGCATGACCTGCAACCAAATAATACCTTTTTTCGTGGGATAAATTACAGCGGCCAATTCCTTCGTGCACCGCACAGTTTGGGCAGACGATTATCGGTGGCTCACAAGAGATTTGCCTTACAAGAGATTTTGTTATTGATGATTCAGACCATAAAAATAATCGATGATTCATCGATGACCGCCGCTTATACTCGATACCGTTTCGATTGGCAGATGTGGCCACCCACCATTACGTCATCGATAATCTACCATTGCCACCTTCTAAACTTCGATGCACTACCCTTAATTTATATTTGGGATATATATAGTTTCATTCCCTAGTATTCGTTCGAATACTGTTCCATGTGTTAAGATACTTTAGTGGTAATCACCAGCCAACTCAATAACGACCTCAGTACAATAACCCCTCAACACGATACGCATTGTCGTTCTGTCAGGTCTAAAGTGACGTTTATAACGAAAACAAGAAAAAAAATCGCTTACATTGTACGTTGATGTCGATAATTATTTAGGTAATTTTTGCTGGAGATAGAAAGCAAATATGGTATTTATCTGTCATTAATAGATTGCAAATTTAACGTCCTTATTCGTAGTTAGACGCCGCAGCGAGCGTGGTGCTCACCTCTGCAAGTTTCACATCTAAACTTCCATAAAAGCCGTCCAGATCTTGGATGACCTCGCGATCTAAGAAATAACTTTTTTCTATATCACCACATTCCACTATTCATGCAAAGCGTTCATATTTAACAATTTCTCCGCAATTGAACTGAAAAAAATATTTCAAACACCTGTTCCAATTCTTTCAATTTTTTCTTTAGGTTAAATTAAGTTTTTTTATTTAAATTTTAATGCATTTATGATTTTGATTGCATTATTAACTTCATCGAGGTCTAACTGAAGGAAAACAAAGTAAAATTTGAAAAAAAATATTCAACTTCATAAACAAAGTCGCAATGCGAACAAATGAACTAACATTCAAGGCCCAATGGCATGTAAAATAATATTATATGGCAGTATAATATTACATTATTAAGTTTACTGAAAGAAATATCCTAGAATAATTTAGGATACGTTAGTAACATTAATTGAGATGGCTGATAGAAAGGTTTGCATCAGATAATTTGTTATTTCTATGTGATCACATTTTTATTCCACTAGCTCTACTAGTGATGGTGTTGCATTTAGTTCTTCCGCTAATCAATTACAGATCAAAATAAACAATCATAATTGTTTTATTTGTATCATTGCTGCTCTAGTGTTTTAGTTTCGGTTAAGAGCAAACTGGACTCCCGAAGAGAAAAGTTGCACGCGTGCGACCAACTTAGAAATGGCAAAATGAACGAATGAACTGTAGCTGGATTAAAAATTTCCCAGTTCAAGCATCTGTTGAATGTACGTAGGTGCATCGTGAGAAGTTGCAACATGAAGGATGAACTTTGCAGTCCTCGCATAAAAAATTAGTTCTCTACGGGGCTGGGAAGAAAAATGATTACTATCGGAAACTGAAAAGAAACATGGAATTTCTCATTTACTAATTTTAATCTACGGAAATAAAACTGAATATTTTAATATCGTGTCCTATGTAACCTCGAAAAGCCGTTTGTAAATTTCTAATGAAACCAACGCTTGCGATAAAATATATATAAGTTGAAATATATCAGTGTTATAGAGATGGAATCTACTTAAAATTTTCCTTCTTAGAATGATCGTAAAGTATATTAAGGCCAAATTCACTTCTGAAGTGAATATTGAATTGTGAACAGCGGGAAGTAATTGCTGTTGTTTATGAGTTAATGACCTTAATTAATCATATGAATTTATTGTGAACGTAACTCATTAAAAGTTCAAACAAAGCTCGCCCATGAAATTTTCTAAACCGGATAATAAACCCCAGATTTCGAATTTATTTATTTTCGAATACTTGCGAAATGGTACATATTTGCATGGTACATATTTTTTCAGAAAAAATATGTACCATGGCCTGTCGGTGAGTATTTAGACGTTTCCTCCACAATCTGCAATAAATTTTAATTTTTTGATCAAGAAAATCGACAAAGCGAAATTCTCACAGGTGATTTATGAACAGCTAGTAAGCTTCAAGCCAGCATGGAGAAGGCTTTGCTTTATGTTAAATGTTCAATTTATAGTCGTTATTAACACATAGCTTTATTTAAAAATTTTAAATGATACCTCGGGTTCAGGATAATATATGTTATATATAATAATACTGCCAACGACAAGCTTATTAGCGAGTCAAGGATGCACGACACGACATGCGTCGTCATGCGCATGGTGCCTCAAATAAATGCATCGAACCTGTAATTAGATAAATATCACGTACCTCAAGCGTAGAGAAATGTCGTCCACTTCATTATTAGGTTCGGGCGTTGATTCTTCGTGTTACATGAAGGTTGCATGTTCTTTAATATGAAGTCCGTGGCCCATAAATAATTTAGTACAAATGTAAAGAACGAGCATTCATTGCCAGCACTCTGTGTTAATAAAAAGGAAAATGGTTCCAAAATCATCCTGCCATTACCGATTATTTGAGTAAATCTCTCATACAGATTCACTCAATGTTGCTGTTACGAACATTTTTTTTAATATTTAAAAAAACGCATCGTGTCGTGCATCCTTGACTCGCTAATAAGCATATCGGTGGCAGTGTTATTATATATAACAAATATTATCCTGAACCCGAGGTATCATTTAAAATTAAAAAAAAAATGTTCGTAATGCTGTGGGTGAAAATTTATTCACTTGAAATTTTATTCATTCCACTCGATGGAGGCGACGATCATTCGAGGCTGCAACGCGAGCCTCGTTACAAATTCAGCGGGGAGCCAAAATTCTGAATAGCGGCCTACGATCGATGCAGATTGAATTTGCGATATCTTGCTTCTCACGCCCGAATATCGTTGGTAAAAATTCGTCCTGAATTATTTCAATATAACAAGAAAATTCTCAGCGACTATATGTTTCTGAGTTCATGGGAAGATTTATGCTGTAAAAAATTGCGCTTTCGTATGGCTCTCAAACATATTGGCTCTCAACTTTAAAGCTTCTAGTGATTTACACCGATATCACATTAACTGCAGGTTAAAAAACATTCTCTGCCGCCACGACAGTCTATTATCAATGAGAGCATTCCCTCCTCTTTCGCGGCAGCACGCGCTTTAGGTTACAACTAAACCTATCACAGAGGCACTTCCAATTCTCCGGCCAGATTCAAATTCGTGTCTCCTTACAAGTCTAAAATTAAGTAAAACTTTTTTTGGGAATCCTATAAAATTTACAGCCTCGATCTGTTGTCCGCCAAGACGAGCCAAAACGATAGGACATTCATTCTCTTACGCAATGGGCGATATTTCGAGCATCTTGTAGCGAGAACCTGCTGCTGTTGGACAGCATGTGAGGTTCGAGTGTGAGACGTTAAATAATCGTTTGTGTGACATTTAAATGATTCTAAATACTTCCATCGAGTCAGAATGGTCACAGAAGTGGAATTTAAAGATCGATGAGAGGTAAAATAATTTACGATCTACCAATGTCGCACATTCGTAGACCATAGGCCACTGTGTGTTAGACCAAAATTTTACAAAAAGTTAGACCAAAATTTGCGTTCAAATTGAATATTCGTGCGGCTAAGTTAATTAGCACGACTTTGCCCTTATATTTACGAGCCCTCATAGGATACCAAAGAGATTGGCTTGAACCTGCAGTAGGAAGTAATAATTATATATGGGAAAAATGGCAAAATTGATGCTGTGGAAAACTAGGAAAAGCTCATTTGTGACGAACAGTACTTGTGAGAAGAACAAATGAGGAGTGATATACTGCTGACGTTAGAAGAACAGCTGTTACAATAGAAGAACGGAGACTGTCTGAAGAACAGTTTCGTGAGACGGCAGCTGCTTTGTAAAGGAAAAGTGCCGTGTGAAGACAACAGTTGTGTGAACAACTGAACATCATCTACTTAAAAGACAGCTGTTTTGTGGAGAGCAGCCGTCATGAAAACATCAGTTGTATGAAGAGTAGCCGCTACAAAGACAGCTGTTGCATGAAGAGTAGCCGCTACAAAGACAGCTGTTGCGTGAAGAGATGCCGCTACAAAGGCAGCTGTTGCGTGAAGAGTATCCGCTACAAAGACAGCTGTTGCGTGAATAGTAGCCGCTACAAAGACAGCTGTTGCGTGAAAAGGAGCTGTTATAAAGACAGCTGTTGCGTGAAGAGGAGCTGTTATAAAGACAGCTGTTGCATGAAGAGTAGCCGCTACAAAGACAGCTGTTGCATGAAGAGTAGCCGCTACAAAGACAGCTGTTGCATGAAGAGTAGCCGCTACAAAGACAGCTGTTGCGTGAAGAGTAGCCGCTACAAAGACAGCTGTTGCGTGAAGAGATGCCGCTACAAAGGCAGCTGTTGCGTGAAGAGTAGCCGCTACAAAGACAGCTGTTGCTTGAAGAGGAGCTGTTATAAAGACAGCTGTTGCGTGAAGAGGTGCTGTTATAAAGACAGCTGATGTTAGCCGTCAGTGGCTGTGTCCTCCAATGGTAAAAACGCCTGCTTCTACCACGTCAGATTAGAGCAGATTTTGATCTCGTATAAATTACATCGAAACAAACCAAGCGTTGGTTAATGTATGATGATGCGGTTTATTAAAAAATGGACACTCGCGGAATTGTAATATTATGGTCAAAATGTCCAATTTAATTCTCCTATTTACAACGATAAACAGAAGCACCATAGTAATTTACTGTTTTTACGACGTATAACGTAAAATTATTCTGTGATGATATCCGCAAATTCTAATATATCACTTGAATTCCAATGAAACAAAACTTCAATATTAATAGACAGCCAGCAAATGTTTATGGCAACAATCATTGTTCAGACGAAATCTGTGCAAAGTGATTCACCGCTGTCACAAGTTATAATTAAATATTTTTTGGTGTTTGGTATAATGTTCAATCCTGTTATGTGGCAGACGAGAGCACTAAGGCAGTTCCCTGTAAAAAGTTTCAGCGAGAAAAACTTTTATTGTTTTTATGGCAGGACGAGAGTTGAGGCATGCGTTTCGTGCCTCCAACAGGCGGCCGGGCACGAGACTGCAGCAGCGTTCTTCTCAGTAATTCATCACAAAATTTACCCTGTCACGAGATCTCTCGTGTTGTGCTCAGAGTTGTTGGTCGTCTGCTTTTGAATACATAAAAAGGCGAATTTTGTGTTAGAACTTGAGCAATATTTACTTTGGCTCAATAAAATGTTGTTCTTCACAAAATTATTTAAAATTTTTGGAAATTTTGAGAAGCTGTAGGAATTATGGCTCTTTACTTCATTGCTTTGAAACTTAGAGCAAGACTAAGATTTCGCGCTTAAAGAGTCGCTTGAAAATATTTGTCATGTGAAAAATATTGATGCAATTAAAATGCTGAAAATGTATTGAATTTACTTTTGAATTTGATCTCAAAGCAGCGAAGTGAGCAGCTGCTGAAAATTGATTGTCTGAAGCTCGCGTTTTTTCCATATTTTTTTTTTTTGCAACTCAAACCTCACGTCCATCATCAGCCACGTCGTTTGTTACCGCAATCAGTGGCGCCTCCTAAATCTCGCAAAAGTTGTTATGCCTGAGGAAAAATTAAATAAATATGAGAAAATTCCCCTCCTATTGCTTATAAGTTCTTCGAATGGTTTTCGTTTGTTTTCGTTTTGAATGGTTTCGTTATAGTTTCAGATGGTTTATGGCAGCAATTTGCTTTCATTGAAACTGTGGATGAAGTGTTAATGTTTTAATATTTAAACTGAGCACCACTTTGAGTTCATCATGGCCACCACAAGTTGCAGTTCTAAATATGCCTTATTATTCTATTAGGCTTTCTAATAAATATTATAATCTAAATACTAATATAATATAATCTAATTACAATACTAATAATCCTACTTACTGAACTACCCTGACATAATCATTGAACTAGTCAACGTAACTTTCAACCCTGTACTCCACATCGTGAATCCTATCTTAAAATTCAGGTAACATTTAATTTCAGCGAGTGAATCAGTGCTGAACAACACACAACACCATCACACTTTCTAGGGGAACGCACAATAACAGCTCATGTTTCAGAAAAACTTGTCCCTTAAGCGACTGCCACACTCGAAATATAATCTGGGCTGGACGCAAGCTTGTCATATTTTCCTTGACTTCAGTTATAACATCATTCGTGAAAAGGGACTCGTTTTTTATAAACTAAATTATTTAACAACTTTAACAAGAAAAACAACAAAACACAACAATTTGAAATGCATGGAATAGAGCAAATGGATGACCTGCATGACAGTTAGGATGAAAAAAATGTCATTCAATGCTTAATATTTTATATTTCAAATACATCCTATATAAATGCTTATAAATCGATAGCACATGCCCTCTAGGAACGGCCTTAAATTCATATCTGTTGATAACTGAACCTGGCGGCCTAAGAGCCAGCAGAGGGAAATATTGCCCACCTAATCAATGTTGATGGCAAACTCGAAGACCTTACAGACTGAACCATGGAGTTGCTGTTCATATTTCGTGGTGGTAATTACGCGTGTATTTGCATGTTATCATGCAGCCCTCGATTGCACATATTTCTGCTGCAGTGCTGATATAGATAACTTATCATAAATATCTCTCTTTTTCGCTCATTGTATGAGTTTTAAATTTAGGCAAAAACATTGCTTTAGCAAAAAAATTTGAATATAAAAACACGAATATATTACTTGGAATATTATTCTCCAGAAATTCGCACGAAAATTAGCTTTATTTTCGACAAGTTGAATAATTCATGGCATCGCACGTGAGCCACAAGTCTCATCCAACACGACTTCGTTTGCTCGTTTCTATCGCAATGGTGCAGACGTCCGTGTGCTTGAATCTTCTTTCTTTCTCTAACAAAAGATGTCTCCAGAAACCTGCTGTGCCAATTCCAGTAAGCCGGCAATCCGGCACATGCTGCCGGCATTATTAGCTAACCGCTTTGTGCGGATGAAGCCGGCCAAAGGCACCACTTTTTATGAGGACTTCCGAATGTCCAAAAAATGAGCGGCTACTGTTTTTCTTCATCAGAGAAAGCTGACAAAATGTTGCTGATGCTTAGTAGCAAAGTGTAGCCTAAATACAACATGTGAGACTCTGTAAAAAGTATAAAGAAGTATTTGATGCTTTATTTACGTTGATTTTGTTACCGTATATTCTTGCCACTTACGTAAATTGGAATCGAAATTATCTTTAATGTATCTTAAAATTCAAAACAATTGTTTGGCATCTATTTCTATTATTTATTTTGGCATTAATTGACAATTTTTAGGTTGATACTGCCTCATCCAAAAGCAGGTATATACAGGAAATGACAGTTATGGCAATTGGCCGCGCGTTAATAATCACACTGGGAAGACGTATGATCTGTTGTGTGCTGGTCGCTGTGCAGTGTATTCCAGCTCTCTTTAAAGCTTCTATTTTTGCGCAGGATTATTGGCAGTAAAATTCATTCCACCTTTGCATACGTAGTGCGCCGACGAGTTGCAAATCGTTGATGAATTATTGTGTTGCATTGCTACAATGAACTTAAAATTCATTAGAGAATACTAGCTCCTGATTTGTTAGCGTTACTTCAATGTAATTTTTTACATTTTCAATAAATAAATCATAACTTTTATTTTGAATTTCATCTGCCAAAGTTGTCGACTTCTGGATCTATGATTCATGAGGAAATATCGAATGCCACACGAATTTCCGCTCGTAATTTCGTTTGCAAGCTGAGCATCAATGGCTTATAAAACTATGGGGGAAAATACGTGGGATCTCGAACTACAATGGTGCTTAGTTTCAATCTTTAAGGGATTCCTCGCGATATGAAGAAAAGTATTTTATATATGAATATTTGAATTAAATTTAGATTATAAATTAAATTAAATTTATATTATAATTTGAATAATCAAGATTAGAAGGTTTGAAGAGCTAACAGTTTAATTAAATAAAATTTGTTATTCAACAAAAATAAATAAATTAATAAATAAATTGGTCTCTAACTTCTCGTAAGCTTTTCATGGCTTTGAGAAGAAAATGGAATTGTTTTCAGTGAATTTTTTTCGTTTCTTTATCGTCCTTGAAAAATTTCGCTGGAAATAATTCATTGAAATTTATGTATTTTATGGTAAGGTTTAAATTATATAAAAATTAAGCTGTAAACCTTACCTACTAAAAATCGGCATACAATAGAACTAATTTACGTTACTCATATTTCTTCGAATCATATTTTATTATAAATAAAAATGTAGGCACGTCATTCTTTGGTCCTCATCCCACTCCAGCTGCTCGGGATGTCTAAGGGAATAATTCGGCAAAAATATACAATAAATTTATCACGTCTTATTTGCCGTCTCAATAAATAACGGAATGCCGAACATTCTCAGAAAGCGAGGCCAAAATTCCGTACAGGATATTCTATTTCCTGGACGAAAGCTGAAATTCCCTCCTTTAAAACACACTTTACGAGCATCAAGGCGTGTTTAAAGAAATTCATGGCATGTGATGGTATGGTATTTTGAATTTTACAACACTGACATTTTTACGTAAAGGAACGACGAAAGGAACACTCACAATGGCCAATTTTTGTACATCGATATAAATATAAAAACACTATTTTGGAAAAGAAATTCGTGGTAGTTTGTAAAGCCATCGCATATGTAATTTAAATTTGCCGTCATTCTCGAACGCAGTCGATTTGTTGGCTTGGCAGTCTAGAGGTTGCCAGAGTCAGGTTTTACTTTAAATATATTTTGCAGGCATTGGAATTCTATCTATTGGCTTCCTTTACGTTAATTGGACGCACTGGTCGAGCTCCTGGTCCATCCCGAAACTTGCAGTACAGCCTTAGTATTTTTTTTCGAATATATTGGATAGGAGTAACCGAAACTGGATTTACATGCATCATAAAAATACATTCCTAGTGAACTACAAATTGATCTCTAGAGAAAGCCTCGTTGTCAGGTTATTCCAAGTTGTGCGGGCACCATATTGTACCCTAGCCACACATGGAATGTTTTCGGAAGTTTCCCCTCAAATCAGGAACTTGGAACCCTCATTATTTAAGGCAGCCGATAAAATCCAGAAATTAGAACAACGTTCCCGTTGTTAACAATAACCCAGCCGCATCTTACTAAAAGCCGGAACCAGCAAAATATATTTGCACTTTTGAATGAGGTACTCACTGCCTAAGGACCAGCAAGACTCGACTGCCAAACTAAATAGATGTCGATTGAGGACCTGTCTGAGTCTTCAAGTTATCCGATTTTTGGGAAATAAGTTTCTTCATCAGCCAAGATTGTGAACGGAAAATCCGAAGCTCTCGCGATTTTAGGGTAGCTTCTAAGCGTTTTCTGTCCTGGTTTGGTTTCTATAATTTCTAATAAAATTTTATCAAACGGATTTACTGATTTTACCGAGTTTGCATTTGTTTTTCACGATCCCGTCTCGGGAGCCCAGGTATGTGGGGAAATCCTCAACAATTTCTAGATGTGCAAGCATCAAGTGAATTTGAGGTCAAAAAATAAACCGATTTCTAATTTAATTTAAACATTCAAGAAAATTAATGATTAGATGAAATAAAGTAACATAATTTCTAACTTATTTTATGATTTAAGTTTTGCAGCGGAAGTGTGTTCCCAACAAGAACACAAAATTTAATAAGGTACTCATCTACCGCTGTAGCGTTTAGGAAGGGAAATTAGAACATTATAACGTTATCTCAGTATTTTGATGGATATTAATATTTGGTTAGTAGGCAAGCGGCTACTTTTAATATGAGACAAACATTTAAATGACGTATAAGTGATATTACCAGATTCCTCGCATTGTTGACGGTTGTTATTTTTGGCTACTCAAAGAGTGATAGAGGTATTTAGATAGCAGTTTTTTCCAATTGCTGATGTACTTAAACAATATAAAACATCATTTAATAATTAATATATTCATATTCATCATTGAATTATAAAATAACTTTGATACAATCTCATTCAAATTATATCTTTAGAATTAGAGTTGTTATTATTCATTGCCAAAACATTTAATATATTCTTGATAAGCAATTGCCCCGTCACGGATTAGGGCCCAGAAAATATACAAGATGACTGTTTTAATTGCCAAGCCGCATCGGTCTAAATTGAAATTATAGTTTATTAATCAATTATTAATTATCGAGTTACATTGGATGACAAAAATTTGACGATGCTTCTTATGTATTCTATGCTTTACTAAATTCATGTACATGAAGCCAGAATTACCATCATAAACCAAGTGCCTGTATATTGAATGCAGTTGATTGATTTAGGCAGGATAAACAGCTCGAGACAAAGGAATTGGCCTTCACAATTAACAACTTATTTACAGAGAATACGAAAGTTTTGGCTGAAGTTGTGTTTTTACAGTCGATGTCGCAGGAAATTGAGCTCTCTAGGCTCCAGAGGAATTAACTGCCACCGAGCTCGTTCACTGAAACTTAACATGAAAAACTCCTTGGAGTATTGATGGAGTTTGTCAGAACTTCGCTACGCATTTTTTTGGCAAAAAACTGCCGATATGCGAGCTCTTGAAAAAGGCTCAGAATTTATTTGGCAGTATACTACTAGCTGGGATTGATGGTAACTTGGAAAGATAAAGCAGGTGCAAGTCGGTGGCCGTTTCTCGGGACAAATGTTCTGCGCTCGGTGGTCATTAGCGTTGCGCCATCAGATTAAAGCTTCTTGCTTGTTAAGATTTCAATCAAAGGATTTCACACGCTTTGTTAAGTTGGGCAGGGTAGGTAGCGGCGTTGAAGAAGGAGAAAGTCATGACTAAAATGGTGGCTTTATTTCTGTCAAATATTTAATGACCACAAAAAATTTTTTGTAAGAATTTGCGAAATAATATGAGTTCTAGAAATTGCCATCTCAAGCTGGAACTGCCCGTCGTGACAAATTTCGGATGTCTAAACAATGATTTTTCAAGCTGTTATATGAACCTGACTGATATGAAGATTTGTCGCCGCACAAATTACTTTGGAATTCACGTTAAGTCACCGATATCGGAAGGAACATTTACCTGTAGCTTGCCCCCGTGCATTCCTTGCGCAATGAATAACCTAAATTTCCTTCTGATATCCAACCAAAAAATTACCCATTTAGAAGTCATAGTTCTGAGCCAGGAACTTGGAACTGCAGCAAACTTCTCGAGCTGAATGGCAGCGTCATTTGTCAGGACCGAGTGACGGAATTTCAAGGGCAGACTTCGACAAAAGAACATAAAGTGTCATCAATCAGCCGCTCAGTCTCGAGATGCGTTCACTCAGAGCCAGAACATTACGTCCCCATAAGTTAAATATCACTTAAAAGAAAGCGAAATGTAAATAGGCGAAATTAGTAAATCCAAACAAAAAACGATACTATATGGAGAAATTTAATTTTTTGAATAGAAACAGTGTTTTTCGAAGAATTTATTATTATTTTCGATTGACATTCCCAGCAATAAGGAGCTTTCAACGAAAAACGCAAAAACTGACGTTTATTGCACATTGTTTTTCTCAGATCTGTCTACAATTTTACTAGAGACGATAAGAACACTGATGTGGAATATCCGGATATTTTTTATCGCCAGCACCAGAAATTGCATCTAGAATCACATAAGCATTAATCTTCAGATAATTAGAACAGACAATTGAATAGTTAATTAATGTCGTATGATTGAAATTTTATTATTACTTTTCAACAAAGCAATTATCGTGGGGTCCGGTTCAAACGAACTTTGCAAGCAAGTTGTAACAAAGTTTAATAGAAAGCGAAAAGTAAATGAAAATACATAAAAAAATAAAAATATATACAGATAAACTGAAAATAAAAATTAAAAATAAAATACCTCGATCAGAAAACCCGGAGCAGAAGGAATACAGGCGTAAATTATAAAGGAACCAGCAGCACATACCTTAATGCTTATATAGCTTGTACAATCAATAATTCGAAAGTCCGAAACTATTATGAAATTTTAGGTTCTCCTTTGCTGCTGTAGCGTAGGAGTTTATCTTTCACATTGGACAATTTTATGTAAGAAATAAAATTACATCGAAGGTCAGGTTCGACATGCATCGCTCAGAACCTTATGACTAAAAATGCGGTAATTTTTAGAAATACATCTCTTGCATGCACATTTTTAGCGCATTTTCTCATTTATGGAAAAAGTGCACTATTGTGCTCGCCATATCCGTCTGTCTGTCTGTCCGTCCGTCCGTCTGTCCGTCCGTTCGTGACCTCAAGTTTTCGTCGACGAGAAAATGCGTTCTCTGTCACTCACTGCAGTGAGTACTGAGTTACATTTTTTTAACTTCACTCAGGAATGGATGCATCAGATTCACTGATGATAGAGTTAATTGGCTCAAGTGAGCAGCATGGATTTCGAAATTTTTGTAGAAATCATCTTGAAAGTAAACCTTCTGCAAATGAAAACTTTCTGCAAGAAAACCTTCTGCAAATGGAAACCTTCTGCAAATGAAAACCTTTTGCATGAAAACCTTCTGCAAATGGAAACCTTCTGCATGGAAACCTTCTACAAATGGAAACCTTCTGCATGAAAACCTTCTGCAAATGGAAACCTTATGCATGGAAACCTTCTGCAAATGAAAACCTTCTGCATGGAAACCTTCTGCAAATGGAAACCTTTTGCATGGAAACCTTCTGCAAATGGAAACCTTTTGCATGGAAACCTTCTGCAAATGGAAACTTTCTGCATGGAAACCTGCAAATGGAAACCTTCTGCATGGAAACCTTCTGCAAATGGAAACCTTCTGCATAAAAACCTTCTGCAAATGGAAACTTTCTGCATAAAAACCTTCTGCAAATGGAAACCTTCTGCATGGAAACCTTCTGCATGGAAACCTTCTGCATGGAAACCTTCTGCAAATTCTGCGATGTTAAAATCACCTTGGAAGAAACAGGTCCATCCTCATCAAGAGACGCATGGAAATCTCCTCTTCTTGTCAGCTACAGAGTTGACACGAATTTTTCTCCGACAAATCGAAAAAAATCGAATATCTCGAATTCATAAATTCGAACTGAAAAGCAGGCAAAAAGCCTTCCTTCCCCACATGTCTAATTCTTTTTTGGTCTGAGAATTGCATCGTGAGCATACAACAATTATGATCCTCTATTCTTGCGGATTTCTGAAATTTGAACCCAAAAATTTAAAATAAATTAATATTTTGCAACAACAAAATTTAATGCTGATTCTCAATAATTTAGATGATATAAACGAATTTGCAGCATTTGGTAATAGTATCAAATCTATTTGTTAGAAGCCCGTTCAGTCGTGATTATCCTACAATTTATAGTAAGTAAGCTGGCTTTATCACTCTCGAATTTCTGCGCATCTTCGTTGGAGGCATTCACTTCTTGTGTACCTCAAAGGACGGTCACAACAATCCAGTAGTCATGATGCTGTTAAGAACAGGGTCGCCTCTGGGACTTACGGCCATAACAGCTCCGCTTGAAGCTTCAACCTCATTTTAATAATTTACGTCGTTTCTAAGCAATGTGTTTTGATTGTGTCAGCCACACGTCTCGCTTTCATGATTTGAATTCCAAGTTATAAGCTAGTTAACAAAGAAAGAATAAAATAACGGATGGAAGTAAAAATACTTAAATGATACAGTTCGACTCAAATCTTTAAGAAATCGTTAGATTGAAATTCATTGTTCGAAAAATCACAAAGCCTCCACAAAATTTAGAATCATATCAGATGTGGTTAATGTCAATATCTCTCATCTATAATCAAACACAAATTGTCCGCAAAAAGACAATTCTACCATTAAAAAATTGTTTGTTTGAAATATTTTTTGTCTTGATGTTACATCAAGCTGTACTATCCTGAGTATTTAAAAGCGTTAATTTAATGTATTAAATGCACTAAAATCAAAACCAGACATTCATAAAAAAGAATAAATAATCACGAAGAGGGTTAAAAATCCAGAGATTCTCTAAGACAAAGAAAAATAAAACCCAAGATGATATTGGAGTGGATCGACTGGATGACTTCAATTAATTTATAATACACATGGGTTCTTGAGCCTGTTGATAATTTTGCATTTCGTTTTTCAATACAAATGCACATGGAGTTCATTTGGAGTATGGAGTTCATTTGGAGTATCCTAACAATGCCCAAGCCAAGTTTATATCTTTAATAGGAATTATACTAGCCACCATATACCAACTTAATTGTTTGAAACTTCCTACGGGCGTCATGGCAACCGCTGCAGAAGGAATTTCTCAAGAGGGTAGGCGTTTTGTCAAAGAATCGATAGTTCGCCATTACTGAAATAGCAAGAAGTACCAGAGCAAACATTTTTCTAATATCTGCCAAGCACCATTAAAATTCTGCTTCGAGAGACAGAGAGTGCGCATTTTCTGACAGTATGCGCAAAATCGGGAATGTAAGCATGTATTTAAAAAATGTAGGGATGTATTTAAGTGTCCACTCGTAATTTATTCAAAATTTTCAGAACCTGACATGAAGTATTTTAGTGGGAAGTAGTGAAATGAGCGAGACTTGGTAATGAAGATTTAGTGACGTTGAAACATTGCACCATGAATGAAACAGAAGAAATGTTAATCGAAAAAGTTTACATCTAAATGACAAACGTGTTCTAAACTCTTCCCTTCATTAAAGCGCTGAATACATAAAAAATCTTCAAGAACCCCCATAGAATTCAGTAGAATTTAATTATATGATATCTGTAAATTGTTTAACTCTATTTTCAGAATTCGAGAAGAAATAGGCCTCAGGGATTATTCCGGCTCAGTTGAGAATAGACCGCTTCCTCAGGCCCGATGGAACTCCAAGATCGAGCCACTCGGCATGCATGCTAACGGCCTTCAATGAATAATTAATTGCTTTCAATGCCACCGTCAGGATTACTAGGGACCATTTCTACAATGAAGCCTGGATTCCTTCCGCTTATCATACGGAAGCATCGACTGGACACGTCATGCAAGGGATCACTATGACAAATGCTGTTACTCTTGCAACCTCGGGTATCCTTAGTATAAAAATTGTTTTCTTTGCTTATTGGTGCAGAATGGGACCTTAACTATTGAGCCGCATTGTTTGGAAATATTTCTCAAGTTTGTTACGCAACAAGTTTTTATGAGTTATTAGCACATTTGCAACGCTTGATTTAACGCCGGCACTAACAGCTACATGCTTGCCTGAAGTCTTACCGCAGTGATGTGGAAATTATTTGTTTAAATCGCCCTCATTGTTACTTTATTCCAGTTTTTAGAAGAAAATTTTGTCAGTTCTAGGCAAATTTGAGCTCGTTTGTTGAAGGAACCAAACTTGATCACCTGATCTCGCTGGAAGTTTCTAAGTCCGTCAGACCCGACAACTTTCCGCCAGAATGGAAAGAATTGAACTTTGGCAAATGTGAGACTTTTAAATCTGCTCATGTTATGAGGCTACTTTAGAACAGAGGATCAGACAGCCTGAGATCCTTGCTCATGTTTGAGCCTGCGCTCAACATCTATGTAGATGCTTGAAAATTACTCCATCAACAATTTCTGCAAGTTCTTATTACTTGCAATATAGTATGGAATCCACCACAAATTACTAAATTTGTGATTTTCTATAGGACCGAATGTATTATTATTTAATTCCTCCGTTTTAACAGACGGTGTTTGAGACGCTGCTAAGAATTTATCTACATACACCACGTAGATGGAAGGTATGGACGCTGCTAAGACTATATCTACACACACTACGTCACTACGTAGACAGAAGGTATTGAACATCAAAGTCTGATCCCAGGCTGGAGGTTGCTAGGCTAAATACCATCTCTGTCACAGCGCATTGAGGAACTCCCATGCAAGGCTGCGGGCCAATCGGCAATAGTGCCAAGTATCGTTCTACATCGTGCATACCGAATTCATATAATGAACTGCTATTGTAAAAATTTAATAGTACTTTGTCAGGATGACAGTTGATTATGTAGTTGTAGGAGCATTAGAGCATTTAATTCATAATAACATATTCATATTCTAATTTAAGATGCATGGTACATTAAATCCGCGTTCAGATAAGTTCAAATTTAAGAGTAATTTGTGTCGTTTAATTACATTTTGACCTGAAAAGATAATGAACGAGGATGCTCAGTTTAGTTAGTTTGAAAGAATGATATTATAGTAACCAATTACGGAAATCACGAGAAGCTGGATATTTTTAGAGACTATAAACGTTCTGAATAGAGATAATATTTTGGAATATATTTGAAGAATCTTCCTGGAATATTTCTGTCATCTCGGTGAACAATTAAATGTTCGGAGTATCGCAAAAACTATATTAGAAGAGTTTTTTTTACCATGATTATGATATAAAACGTCAGCTTACTTCTAGGCAGGCAAAGTTCTTGATATTGGGAGAACTAATAGAGTTGTCCATAAGATCACGTCTTGTGACCAAGTGCAGAACCAGGGCGGCGCGGTTCATAAGCTGCGTGTTATGGGCCACAATTGTCAGCACAAATTGCCGGCACCGGACGATAGCAGCCCCACGAGATCGATGAATGAGAACCAGTAGTAAGCATAAGCCTCAATGATGTTACTGGCTTCAGCTTACATTCCATTCAATTGGCCTGATTGGCTTATGAATGATCAATCAGTTTAAATGCATGGAATGTCTTGCTGGGTGATAAATATACATTCTATATTATTCAATCAACTTTTCTTAATCGGTACAGCTAGAATAACCAGTCTAATTTGTTCTCCTGCACTTATTAAAAATCTTTTCTACGTAGATGGAAATTTCTCAAGCTCTTGATTGCTTTTAGCTTACCCCATAAACAAGATTAAATCGAAATTAGTTTTCTTCTTCCACGAAGCTCAGCTTTTCACTATAACATATTCCGTCAACGCACAGATCCGATTTTTCTCAGAAACTCGTATTGGCATTTAATGGCAGCGGATGGGGGCTCTCGAAGGCACTCGAACGATCCGGCAAACAGGATGTTTGGCTCTCCAACAGACCGAGTATAACAATGGCCCTCCAGCGGACCGAGTATAACAATTAATGGCCCTCCAACAGACCGAGTATAACAATGACCCTCCTGCAGACCGAGTATAACAATGGCCCTCCAACAGACCGAGTATAACAATGACCCTCCTGCAGACCGAGTATAACATGAGCTCTCCAACAGACCGAAAATAAACATTGGTTCTCCAACAGACCGAATATAACATGAGCTCTCCAACAGACCGACTAAAACATTGGTTCAACAACTGACCGAATAAAACATTGGCTCTCCAACAGACCGACTAAAACATTGGCTCAACAACTGACCGAATAAAACATTGGCTCTCCAACAGACCGAATAAAAAATGGCTCTCCAACAGACCGAATAAAAAATGGCTCTCCAACAGACCGAATAAAAAATGGCTCTACAACAGACCGAATAAAACATTGGCTCTCCAACAGACCAAATATAACTATATAGCTCTAGAACAGACCGAATAAAACATTGGTTCTCCAATAGGCCAAAACTAACAACTACCTGGCACCAGTAGACTTCAAGTCGGAGGCGGGCAAGCTGGCTGAGATGATGAGATCTTCGTCAGGGATATTTCTATCATTTGGCGAATAAAGTCATTAGGAAAGACTGCCGTCCTTTTATGTTGCACGTTTAGCACGAAATTCTAAACTAGCGAGGTGACGATCGGTCATCAATTGTTGAGGCTGCGCTGTATTGCTTTCAGCCATATTTCAGAAGTGAGTGATTGTCAGATTGAGTTTTCCTTGTTTTAACAAATAACCATGGTTATTATTATTATTATTATTATTATACATTTTAAGAAAATTACAAGCATTATTTACCTACATAAATTCTTAGTTATGTCCGATTTATTAAAATCAAACTTAAGAAAACTTGAATTTAATAATGACTTATGATTATTTCCTTTTTAGAATTTTGTGCCCGGCAACGACCCGATAGCATATCTCATATCAAACAGTTTTGAGTAATAATTATCCATGCCCCAGCATAGAAATATTCATCTCCTATATTTCTTGATAACTACGTCATTTTTAGATATTGAAGCACAATTTTCTCCCAATTGAAAAACTTTTCTCATTAGGGAATTTATTTGGAGTTGGGAAGAATGACCCGAAATTTTTATGGGTTTGGGCTCACAAAATAAAAGCACCCCATTACGATTTAGTTTCAGGAACATGTGAAAAGATTGTCAATTTACCCCCAAAAAAATGTCTTAAAGCTAATTTCAAAAGTCCTGATCATAAATAAAGGGGAATTTCAAAATACAATGATGCTATCCATCCCTAGACAACAAGTCTGTGTTGGTAGCTACACAAATTATCGCTGTTTAAACAATAATCAACATCAGATACTTCATACTTCATTGATGATATTATTTATAAGTCCAATTAAGTATTCCAAGGTAATTAAAAATATAATGAATAAAAATCATTTGACCGCGAAGGATGTTCATCAATTTAAAATGCAAGAAACCTGGAAATTAAATTAAAAAGTCTTCATATTAATTAGAAAATAATTGCAGCGCCATGAATGGGACATAATTTTGTATTTCACCGTTTGATATTTACTGATTTTAGCATTCGCAAAGGGGATGATGAAGTTTCTTTGTTCAGAGAGCCGTTCGTTTGGATGAAAAGCTGTTCATTTGCAGCTCTTTTTGGCTGTAAATAACTTTGATAGATCCTATTGGCTTAATTCATTTGCAGATACTAAACTTTGCCTTTTGCAATGACTGAGAGAATTTGCTGGATATACAATATTGCTGATGACGGGTTTGTCGCCCTGAACGATGATGCGTATTGCTTCCATTCAAGCGCGTTTACCTTCTACTGCTGCGTTTTTAATTGTTACATTTTATATGCAATCACAATTATACATATCAAATGATCTCGCTATTATAAGCATGTTTAATTTATCGTCATTTGTAATTTACATCGGATTTAATTTGTAATGGTTCACGGAGATATGGCCATTGGAGCAGTCTTCTTCAATATCCTTATACCCTCGTCAACGTAATTTGTCCAAAACGAAGCTTTTTGATCAAAGGTTCCCTCTGAGCTGACCGCTTCAAAGACTTCATCAACTTGAAAAAGATTTGGAATTGAGCTATGAAATGATTTAGTTCAATAAATATTTTTTAATCGAATTTATTTCCTCGCAGTCTGCAATATTGTAGCTGAATCTCTTCTCGTACATGGCAGTTTTCGTTTCAGTAGTCAATTTTGCATTGAAATACGATATCTTCTACACAACAAAGACATCTATTTTCAATAAATTCGGGGAATGTTTATTTTAAAATGGTCTTTTTCATATTTAGTCAATTTGCTGATGTGGTTATTTTTCTTAACAGAGAATTATTCTTCGATTTAATTTTCGCGGCTAATCGCGGTACCAGAAACTATAAATTAATTTCCATATAAGTGAATGGGGTTCTTCAGAATATTACATAAATCCATGGAAGACTCAATTTCTCTTCACATGGAACACGAAATTCAATGCAGTAAAATAAATTTTGTTACCTACCTTCAAGATGGTCATGCAGCCATAACTGTACGAAATATAAAAACAATTTCACACTTCAAAACGCAGAGCTGATAATTATTCACATTTTAAAGCCCCTGGCCAATGAAATTTTTAAATAATGTTCAATTTAGGATCAAGTATTTTATATAAAATAAATTTTCGGAAAATTAATCACTATTTTACTTTAAACAAATTAGGTCGTTTCGCTTTCCATGTATAATTTCCCTGTATTAGCGATATAACAGAAAATTAAATGTGCATAACGTCGTGTTAGAAATTTAGTGCAGTGAGAAGACTCCAATGAGAACTTTGATCCGAAGCCAAAATTTGAAAATAATTTTCATTGAAAGTCTACGTCAGGTTGCGTTGCAATTTTTCGTAGAACTTTTTCTGCACAACTACAATCTCCTACTGTTTTTTGGGTTTAATAAGTTTAGCAATAAATAAATGCTTGTATATTTATATATTAGGGTAATGAATAATTTTCAAGTTGGCAAACGGTAGGTCTATGTATTTTGAGCCTTATCCTGCTGAAGTACTAGCAGTAAATTTGAAGTGTTCTAGTCTACCTGAAGTAACATACATCGTCCAAAAATGATTAGAAATAGTCATTTATAATACCAGATATAATTAGCAATTAGCAATAATGTCGATATAATCTGTTAATGCGACATCATATGATAAACGCGATCCAACATCAAATCAAAGATCATACTCGGACTTCTTAATTTCAAATCAAAACAAGTCATGCCGGAGGTAAAAATTTGGTGATACCATATAACTAAAATCGGACTGTATTTGTTGGTCGAACACAAATGAAAAAACTTCACAAACTTTTTCTAATAATCTTATCTCGCTTACACTTCTTGCAACCCAAAAAAGATAATAAATTGCGAAGTAAACGAAGTAAGTCATTATAGCCAAATGTAGAGCCCGTTTGTTACACATCACAAAAATCATGCTAAAAATTTCATGATAGCAAAGGATTATTCACAAAATTTGACATGAGGATTGCGAATAATGTAAATCCATTGCATTATTAAAACGTAGAATTGATAATGAATTGATTTACAGTTCACACGCGACAGTTACTCACCTAATTTAGAACGACTAAACCCACACTCCTGGAATTTATAGTCACCGTTCAGTAAAATGAATATATTCTTCTATTTTGGTTTAAATTCGAGTTCAATTGTAACGTTTACATTAGCTGAGTATCGAAATGAGAAACAATTAAACACACACATCTCTCTTTGATCGCATCTGGAATTTATCACATTTGCATATTATTCCTCGAGCTTTGAGGTATATTTTTCGATGCAATTTCACACAATTTATTATGTTGCATTTCGGGATTTGTCTAGAAAACAAGATCATCATCAGAACTTGGGAATTTAATCAAATTTTCTTCATGCCCTGGAGATAACCAAATCGTACTAGCATTCAATCCAACAAAGTTATTCTCATTGCGGTAAAACTTACTATTGAGTGGGGCATGGCCAGGCTAACCATGGCACCATAAATAAATTGTTAAATATAAATAAATAACCATGAATAAATTGTTAAATATAAATAAATAACCATAAATAAATTTTACTCGTGTTCTGCATTTTTCACCCATCGCCTGTTGATCGACTCACTAAGGGTAATTTTGAGTGTAACGTGGTCTGTATAAGTATTTTTCATTTATATTGGGCCGTGTTGTGAAATTGGCCAATTCAAGTTCATTTTTTAACGAATTTTTACTTGATGATAACTATGATGTTGCTATGATGCAACTGGTGCAACTCTCTGCATTTTCTTATTTAAACAGAAATAGGTAACTTCTTCGTACGGAAAATCATGAAAAATTTTTTGGTGCATGGAATGTTTTTGAAGGAACCTTGTCGTACTGAGAGACCGGCTTTTCGTGAATAAATTCACAGTACGAAGCACGAACGAAGCAATTAAAAATACGAAGCACGAGCATTTCAAAAAAACGGCAAGAAGATCATAAAGTTTTGAAATTCTCCTAATCAGTTGCCACTATGCATTGGACAAGTGAGCAGCGTGCGTTTACTGTCGAGACGTACTTTTCTAATAGCCGTTTTGTAGAGTTTTCTCCGTCTGAGACAACATTTTGCAGAGCACATTTCCGTGAGAGATGACATTCTTTGGCTGGCAAAATTCCCCGATTTGGCTGCGTGTGAAATTTTTATAGTGTTATCTTGAATCAATCATTTATAATGACTGTCCAAGGACCCCACCTCATGTGAAGAACAACATACGCCAAGTCATCACCAAAATACACGTCAATATGCTTCAGCGAGTTGAACAGAACTTCAAAAATCGACTAACTGAATGCATTGACAATGGGGCCCGTCCTTGGTTCGATGTGTCTTTATAACTAAATGATACAAAAATGTAGTTAATGTATTTTTCAATAAAATTTATACTGTAATGATATCTTTACTAGTTCTTTTTGTTTTGAGCTCTCAAATCAGGAATCTTCTGCAAATCGCCCTGTATTAGCTTTGGCTTGAAAAAAGGTTTCAAAATAATGTAAACAGCGCAACAAAGCCCGTAATCACGCCTGATTAACATTCCTGTGAAGACCAATATCAAAGGCACAATGCTTGTTGTGCCAAAAATTCCGCAGTTGTTGGCATGTGAAAAGTTTTAATACAAAAAGTGGTTACGAAATCGACGGAGAAAAAAGTCCTAAAGCTAGTGAGAGCTAGTAGAAAATTTAACAGTACCAGTTATTGAACTCGACGCAATATTGCTATAGGAGTGAACTACTTACAATTGATCTCTTACTTTCTCATAGGAAATTAGATATGCGAGTGTGGTTTTACGATTCCTTCACATGTTCAAGCTTTAGATAAGTTATTTCAGACAATAAAAATGGAAGCGGCAATGAACGACTACTCGTGTGTAGTATTAACTGCCATATCCCAACTATGTAGGAAGCATACAAGCCTTCATTTTCATGTTCACTTGTTTTGAAATTGCACTACAACAAAATTTTCCAGAGAAGCCTCGTGTTCTCAGGAATCAGATTAATTTTCAAAATATCCTCATCAACTTTGTGAACAACATTTGCTTAGAAGGAACCTCGCACTTTCACTGAGCAGGAAGTTTTAAAAATAAACCTTATTGATAAGAAAGAGTATAAAGACAAATTATTGTTCTCACTCAAAAGAATGCGTCCAAAAATCTCATTCAAAAATATATTTATTACTTATTCTGTAAATTAAGCAACTATGAAAGCGTTTTAGAGACTAGCCTCATCGTCAGTTGGGGTAATCAGTAAAGTAGTGCAACCTATTGAACGACTAAATTCACATGGTATAGGGACTTGAACCTAAGTTGACAAATAAACTGCGGAGTAAGGTAAAAATCCATCTATTTGCAATTTAGGAAGGTGAAAACTACAGGCAATGTTCCGACAGTTTGTCATTTAAAATGAGTATGAATTCCCATACCCTGAAATCTGAAGCACATCAGGTGTGGCACATAGAATTTGTATATTTTTTATAATGAAACGTTGCACTGTTCTTCGGGGAGGCGCACAGCGATTGCCATGAGAGTACAAGAGAGTTTCCATTATGATAACCCCTGCCCCAGCTATCACATTCACGTTCTCTAGGCATAATGAGCTCACTTGTATCCGTTAAGTAGAGAAGATTGAATGTTCTAACACGTTGGTCTACAAGTAATATTGATGAATAATGTTAAAATGTTTCTTTTTCAGTTGTAAGGATATGATTTATATCCAGTTGAGGTTCTCGCTGGTTCACTAGTACAGTTGTGCGCAGTGTGAAACAACGCTTTTTTGTCCGACGTCCCGTTTCTTCTATATCTAGATTTTATACGAAATCCCGGTCTGAACAACGTGTATAGCGTTAATTTGAACGAAATTACCAACCGATACGGTACGGCACATCTAATTGACTTTGTTAATTTAAATTTAATCCTTTCATAATAAATGTAGTCGTCCAATTGGTTATACTTGTATTATTGAATTTCTTCACCAAACAAAGGATTTATTCTTTGGAAAGTTTCAAGCAAAGGTTATCATGAATTTTCAAACAATTTTCAATTCATAACATTTTTTGGTGAAACTCTATGAAATTTAGATGCTGTGGATCCAGATGATATGACTCATATCAATGTGGCTCAAAAATAGTGGATATAACTAAAACAAACACAGAACGATATTTGAAATTCACAAATAAAAATATTAGCACTAATGACAATTCCACTTAATCAATTTCAATTTTTTACTTTTGTGACACAAGGTAGGTTTAGGTTTAGTTTACATTTTATAAAGTTCGTTAAGGTGAGAATAAAAGCAAAATATTTACTTCAAAATTATCGATTGAAGAGTAGAATTTGGTTTAACTTTGAAATGAGGTATAAGATAAAGATAAATACACAGTTGATAATTGGTGGAAGGAAACTTTAATTCAATATTTACAGATAATTCTACAACGAACCATGAAAACCGAAATAATGAACTCTTTCGTAGCACCTAGCATGGAAAACACAATACTCTTTCGCGCAATATCGTGCCTTACCATACAATGTTGACGGTTTCGACCTCTCTGTCGTTTTCGTCTGTATAATTACTTGAGTCTCCATTGGCAATGCTAGTGACAACTTTTTTGCTGTCGTAAACCAAGACGGTGTTTTGCTTGTCGCAGACCATCTCCATCTCCTTAGCTCGACAGCGTTTAGACGTAAACGCTTTGTATTTCTGAGCGCACCTCTGAGCTGGCCGATTATCCGAGTAGAAATCCAGGCTGCAAATCTTGTCCGCGTTTGACGTCAATTCGTTTAGATCGCGGAGCTGCACCGACTCCTCGGTGTCGGGGGTGAACGACTGCAGGCGGCGTCTATGAGGACCTTCAGCCAGGCTCTGTGTTGGGAAAAGTGGAGAGGTTACCGAGAAGTTTTCAAGAAATGCTAATTGATAATGAATATGTCACTAAAAAAATTGCTTGGATTTTAGTGAACAAAAAAATTTATTCGACGGCAGATCATTTTCATAAAACTCACCAAAGAAAATAAATAGGGTAAGAGGCTAATTAATATCTCTGTTTTATATGACTTCAATTTATATAACAATCTCATATAAAATCATGCTCATTAGCAGGCAATTAGCATGAGCATTAGGAAAAACATTAAAACAATCTATTTCAAGGTCGATTTCAAATGTGATTACCGATGATATTTTATGTGTGCTAAAAATCGATACGTTATACTTCGCAAACTTAGTACAAAACGCGAGCTCAACAAACGGAGACGCTTAGTCATTTCAAGGTCACCAAGTCAATTTAATGCTTGTAAAAATGGAGGTAATAAATAAAAGCTCCAATATCATGAATTTTAGCAAAGCTATTCAATTATGTACAATGAAGGCTTGATATAGGTAAATTTTGACAGGACTTTCAGTGTGATGCCTTTATTTATTAGAGATAATTTTCGCAACCCGATATGCCATGCCTCCACGGCTTTAAAAGACTAATAATTTTCGGAATAAATAAAGCGATTTAACGAGGGTAAGTGGGAACTTTGCCATGCGGGTAATTACGAAACGACAGGCGCACCGTCCTTAATCAAAATAATTGCTTCACATTATTCCCCGCGAGGGAAACTTTATAGAGATTGGAAAAGGATAATTTAATCATAACTTATTAGACCGGGTGGAGAAAATTTAATGAAAATTCCGAGCATCGACCAAATTTCAAGGAGTCATGAGCATCGTTGTTATGAGACAAATAAATAAGGTCAGAATGAAGATTTAAAATTCTAAATTCTACTTGGATGGGAAGAAGAAACAATTACAATACAAATACAAAAGTAGCCACGTAAAATTTCCCTTAGGAAATTGGACTAAAAATAGAGCGTACTCAAAAGAAAGAAGAAAATGTGTTCAATTAAAATTATTCTCAATAAGTCAGCATTTCGATAAAATGGTTTCTTGTATATATTTAATCAAGTTTGTCCAAATTACTTGCTATTAGAAACAACAAAGTTGAGAGCTCGTCTGGAATAGAGCGACTATAGTCGGCTTTTATAGCTATTTTTAATTACTTCTCAGCAATAATCCCTGCGCTGCCAGATTATTATTATTTGATATTTCATTCCACTGCAATTTACCGTAAAATTTTCCCCATTTCCCTCATTAATATATAAATCGTTGAATAAATACGTCTTGTGTCTGCTGATCTACGCTAAGTAGTTTGAACCTCGTACGTAAACGAGTTGCACTACGTCTTCGCTAAACTGACACTGAAGAAAAGTGCTCACTTCCAAGCGGGCGGATGTGCCAGGCCACTTTTAAGGCAGAGTGACTTTCATTTTCCACGTCCGCCACACGACATTTCTTGCGTAGAAAGTTTTTCACAAAGTTTTTTTTTACTTTTAATTCTTTCGGGCGTGAGATGGAAATTTCAGGCTCGTCAGCGACGGCGAGTCTTTCTTCTGCACGATGAGCAATACTGAACTTTGCTCCCGATCCTGAATAACTAAAATTATACTCTCGTCATCAATATTAATTTAATAATTTGGAATACTACAACGTTATTTTTATAAGGTTTTAGTCAGAAATTTATTTGATTTATTGGCAGTTCAGAAACTTCGTTGTCGCATGTTTGATCTATTGGGAAAATGCAACGCCATTTGGAATAATTCATTGTTTATTCCAGGGGGTAGAATTATATACATATTTTATATTTTTATACATCCTACCATTTGAGGCTCTTGTTAATTTGAACAGAATGCATGGCACGCTAATTATTATGTTTATTTTATAGCACGGAAACATTCTTTAACCATTATGCCAGTAATTGGTCAATTATTGCTTGTTCTATATACGAGATTGATATTCTTATAATAATTTAAAGAATTATCATCTTGGAAATTCATTTACTGGCAATCGTGACTAGTTGAAACTTTTTGTCCAAAAAAGGCACTTTCGTTGAAAGGTCTTTTACAAACAGCTTCGACGGCCGTTAAAATATTCATGGACAAAAGATTCTCTTTAATGTGACTCTATAAACTAAGTGAATAGTCTGTGAATATTTAGTTAGAGCCGTTAGCTGAATATTGAGAATCCTCTCATTATCTATTTACTGTCAGCGCACGAGCTCCAATCCCATTAAATGAATTGAAGATTAATAAAATTCACATTTTTTCCTTGATTTCCTCGGCTTAAGGATTACCTTAATCTGATATATTATTGCGTGCTTCATTCTAGCGCATAAATTATAGAAAGTTACATAGTAGCTTGCGTGCATCTGGCATGACAGCGTCGAAAAGTTCAAAATCTTTTCGAAAACGAAAAATTCCATAACAATTTGAAGTGAATACTTTACTATTAGTTATTCCAAATAATTACATCATTAATTATTGTGAAGGCTGACCCTGAGTTTTGATGGTCGGTGAGGACCGTCAGAGTCGAGGTTGGAGTATATGGAGAGGCGGGTGGCGGTGGTGGCTGCGTGGCGGTGGTGGCGGGACGAGCAGAGGCTGCGTGTGCCGTGCAGTCCGTCCAGGCGGATGGGGGAGCAACATGACCGAGACAAGAAGATCGCCTGGTGCAGGATATATAAGAAATTTTCACTTTATTTGTCAGTTTGTCGATATTTATGAAGTAAAATTGATGGTCCATGTAGACTAAACACTCCAAATTTAATAGTTATTGAGACACATGATTCAACAACTCATGAACCGCTATCGACGAGATTATATATATGAGTGAAATAATATGTACAAATCACATTTACATATGCCTTAATTAAAAAATTTGTAAACGATTTTGAATTAGACGATATTCAATGAGCACGATGAAAATATTCATAATAGTGAATGTGGCTAAAAAATATTTCACAAATACAAAATACAGACAGGAATTATACAGAACGCGAAAATAATTTTTACATTTCACAGCATTATTGCCAAAGACGTTTAATTTAAGGATCGACAATCGTTACGATTAAAGAGCTCATTGTTATCGCCGCTCCCGAATTCCAAGAGAATCCAGGCATGTAAACAAATTCTTTTACCGAGATCACGCTGGAAAATAAACGTAATTACCGGCCCAAATGCTTCGGCATAATTACAGCCTTAATTATAACCACTCGTATGTTCCTGAATTTAGTGTGCATCGTGAATTCATTGAGCTCGATCATATAGCTGTAAATATTGACAGACGTTAATGCTCGATCCGCGCACCAGACGATATATCTGCCGAAAATGGAGACCTGGCGCAACGCGGGTGCAAATTTATAAATGTTTTTCCTGTCATCTTTGCCTAAAATTTGGACAGCTTCTAAAACGCAGGAGGACGTGACACGCTGAAAGCCTCCCATTTTCTTCAAACAAAAGCAGAAGATGAGATAGTGAGAGCAGGCCGCCACCCGAGGCTAGCGAGTTATGATGAAGGGTAGATGTAAAGCCCGAAATCTGAATAGATGACTAGAGCAAAAAATTTTCAGATTAACTATTCCTCTATTTGAGAAAGAGAGAATTTATTTATGATTAATAAAAGATTTTTTATCTTCCTAAGTAACCTTTAGTGGATTATTAATGATTTACTCAATTTCGAGTTTTTAACTTTGAAAAAAATATATCAACAATATGAGCTATATGGACTATAACTATCAAACAATATGAGAGATAATTGTGAAAAGTAATTGATACTTATATGGTGCTTTACAGCCTTTTCTTGCCTTAATTCAGCCAACAGGAAATTCTCTCTCTCCCTCAGGTCTGAATTGATCCAAGCTCACAAAGGAATGTCACCTGAAAGAACCCTGGCCTATAACAAAAGATAACGGCATCGACAAACTTTCTTATCAGCGAGCATGGCCTCGTCAATAACTGGTAACTCTGTGGCAGTTATATTTCTTAACTAGGAACTTTTTTTCATTTCGCTGTGTTTTTTTTTCAGGTTATATTTCAACGTAGTTTGTGGAATGAGCGCGCGACTGAGCGTACGACACTCACAGTGGCATTGGAATGTTTGTAGCAGCCCAGCAAACAATGCCACTGTGAGTGGCAGCCCAGCAAACAGTGCCACTGTGAGTGGCAGCCCAGCAAACAGTGCCACTGTGAGTGGCAGCCCAGCAAACTGTGCCACTGTGAGTTTCAGCCCAGCAAACAGTGCCTCTGTGAGTGGCAGCCCAGCTCCAATGCCATTGTGAGTGGCAGCCCAGCAAACAGTGCCACTGTGAGTGGCAGCCCAGCTCCAATGCCACTGTGAGTGGCAGCCCAGCAAACAATGCCACTGTGAGTGGCAGCCCAGCAAACAATGCCACTGTGAGTGGCAGCCCAGCTCTCATGCCACTGTGAGTGGCAGCCCAGCTCTCATGCCACTGTGAGTGGCAGCCCAGCAAACAGTGCCACTGTGAGTGGCAGCCCAGCAAACAGTGCCACTGTGAGTGGCAGCCCAGCAAACAGTACCACTGTGAGTGGCAGCCCAGAACACAGTAGCAGCCCAGCTCCCAGTATGGTTTGTCGCTAGGATATCTTCGACGGTGTTTAAGGAAGTTAAGAGTGAATTTTAGTTTAAGCAACCTTTTGATGAAACAAGGCTGTGGCAAAACATCCTCACAGCAACTAACGTTTACATTATTTTGTATCATTCACATCAATATAGAAAAAGTTAGACATCCGTACGTTAGTATGTCAATGTATTATAATTTATTGTTCCCAAGCTGCTGAAATAACCAACATTTTGTTTTGGTAACTACGAGAAAATACGAGCTATATTTCTTGCTTGACTATAACAATTATTTTGCAACGCCAAAATCGTTTAACCTTTGAGCAAATTTTTGCTACAAATAATTTCATCAATTATTATCTACGAAACAAGTAATTCCTCGGAAATCGTTAAGCCTTTTATGTTTTTCCATAAAATGAGATAGAGGCATTCACTAACAATGACAAAGCGACCTAAAATGAATAGTCAAAAATTACACTAATAATAATAAAAATTTAAATATTAGAATAATTAATTATGCGGGTATTTTCAAAATAAATTATTCCAGTATTTTTTTCACAATATTTTACGCATTAATTTCGCAGTGGCCCGCATTGAAAGCACAACTTATTTCTTATCCCGTATGCTTCAGGAGTGAATGATAAATTCACAGTCAAAAACTGCTCTCCTAGCGACTGACCTGTGGACATTCGTCACGAACTCGTTTTCTACGGAAATGCCTTGGCACTTGCGATGCAATTTAAATTTCAGATTTAAACGAACAAACTCGGCGGGAAAGATTCCTCCTCCCTTCGCAGAGGAATTGTTGAGTGAAGCAAACTACCGACAAGAGGTTCTAAGGTTAACATGAGGTTCTAAGGTTAAAGAGAAATCAATCCTCGGAGAGCAATTTCTATTTGTGGGTTATGAAATTGAATGGTCTTGGCAAATAATTTGTAAGATTGGTATTCAACAAATGATTCAGAAGCTTTGACTACAAACCAAAATTACCCATCGCTAGTCGTAATCATCAAGACGCAAGAAACATGTAAGCACGCACCTCAAGCTCATTTGAATGATAAACGATGTTCGAGACCGGCACTAATTAGCTGATCAAATTGCTTCGATTTGCGGCGAAGCTTGAAAAATACTTTTTATTTTTTCATGCACAAATGTCCAGGAGCGGTGGAAGCCGATGTTTTTTTAAGTCCAGCTGCTGGACTTCAACAACTAATTGGACAAAAATCAGCGCCGTCATTAGTTAACATTAGCAGGCGCAGAGAAGTGTCGTGTTTCGAGGAAACTTTTCAGAATTGAAAATAAGTCGTGTTGATCGACCACTGTTCTAAGGTTCGGGGTTATGGGGCTGAGGCTCCAGAGAGTTGCCGTCTCTAATAGTTAAAGAATGATTATATATTCAATGATTTTTTCACGCGTCCGGTGTAGCATAACAGGAAAGCAATTTTCCTCCAATAGAGCAATTTCAATTGTATAGAATTTTGTATGTCAACGTCCTCGCTGAAATTCGTGCTCAGTGTTTTTCATGTAACCTGTCACTTACGTGCAGAATATTCAAGCACAAAATCTGCGTCGTTCATACAGAGAATGAGTAAGTTGGCCAGTAACGCAGATATCGGAAACGCATTTCAAGTCTAGTCCTACTAAAATATTACAGCAATCTCCAAGCGCACATTTCCAGCGCAGCGGCTTTCTTTGCAGAATGACTCGTCATCAGAAACTTATCCATTACCTGAATCAAGAAATACCATTGTAGACTGAACTCACAACGGAGCGTTTTAATGCTTTGCTTCATAAGAGGAAGTTCATGGATAATACTTCGAAAATTTTACTTTGAACAAAACACTTGAAACTTGTATTTGAGAGGTCGACGTCATAATGTAGCTGGAATTTTATATATTCAATTGTGTTTTAAACACCTAAAAAATTTAGAAATTTGAATTTACAGTAGAAATTTGCATAAAAACATGGGATACTACAGTAACGAAAAATATCATTCTGCAATCATGTTTAATATACTGCAAGAGAGGTCGCATTAGCCGATTGTTTGCATTCTACAGAGGACGTTCGTCGGCTGCCTTTAGGGAGAAGAATCCTATTCGGTATCGGAAAAGTTCTGACTCGATTAATCTTGCCTTATAATGAAACATGTAAAATGACAGGGAACAATGAGACACAGAGGAGTTACATGCAAATGTGGAAAACAAATCTTGGGTAATTATTTTCCGAGCGTCACAGTGAGGAATGATTGGCTCGCTCTAAACAATGCCATGCGAGTCCCACGGGCATGCACACTGCACAGTGCGCTTTTGTTATTATTTCGTAACAATAACTGGGCATTGAAAAAGAAAATAATTAAGCAGTAATGCGATTCAGTCTAGTTGCAACCCCCGATATTGGATATGTTAATGAAAAAGCCATGTATGACTTCAAGTGATTATAAGAACATCTTGAACTTGTGTTTGAAGAAGGTGAACAAGATTGCAGCACATCTTGCCCGACCTGTACTTGTTATTGAAGAAGGCGTATATGATTACAACCCACCTTGAAGCCCGCCCTGAACTTGTTATTAAAGAAGGCGTACAGGATTACAACCCACCTTAAAGCCCGCCCTGAACTTGTTATTGAAGAAGGCGTACAGGATTACAACCCACCTTGAAGCCCGCCCTGAACTTGTTATTGAAGAAGGCGTACAGGATTGGGTTGATGCAAGAATTTGAAGAGCCGAGCCACTGAGCCACAGGTACAGCGATGTGTAGCAGCCTCTGTTCTCCTTCTGTCACGTTTCCCAGCTAAAATTAAACATATTTCGTCACAATGATGAAAATTTTGTCTCATAATCAGGGAACAATGGCTGGAAGCGCCCTGGAAAAATAAGTATATTCCTAATAATTCACTTTCAAATTTCAAAATTTTTAGCCATATTTCCATCGAATTTTATTTCGAATTCCTTGTTCTAATGAACACAATGAAGTTAATTCAATTTGTGTATTGGTCATATTGTACTTTGCAATACTCAGTGATAATATTTTAATTGTATTGTTTTACTTTTAACTCTCATGTTCTCAGTCTTTCGTTGTGCTCCAATCAATGACCTCCTGCTGACATAATCATACCGATTGAACCAATATACACATTAGGTATTCATCTTTTCATCTCACTTTGACTCTAGCGAAGAGTGCGTAGAGCGGTAGCCAAGACGATGCAAAAAGCACGACCACGATGAGCAGCATCTTGATGACTTTAAGCTTCGACTGATGCACCATGATGTTGACGCGCTGAGTCTGCTCCTCGCCCGGCAGCTGTCGCCACCACACCTGGGGTTGGTTTTATACGGCAGAAACGAATTAGCCGAGTCCGTGATATACCAGATGAATCGTGATATCGAATCGAATAATTAATTTAATTAGCGTTGCCTTTTATGCTTTGAGTAGGCGATGGAAGGCGTGTAATTAATTCGACAGCAGCAATACATGATAACCTTACGGACGATGAGGGTATAGCACACCGTTTGAAAGAAATAAAAATTTAGAACAATGTCTACACTGCATCACTGAAGGGTACGTCAGAGTAGTGAATTTCATAAGATAAGCATGCGCTGAAAGTTATGTAATATGTAAAAAGCAATTGACACTAACCTTATGGAAGATGAGGATGTAGCATACCGATATGATGGTCAAGGGGAGCAAGTAGCACATGAACAAATTGGCAAACACGAAGTAGAGTTTCTCGATGTCTTTGCTGGGCCACAGATCCACACAAACCTGAGCAAAATGTGTTAACGTTTGTTGTTATTTCAGAGCTGTAACATTAATTAATTAAAGCTTTTAAATTCATTTCATTTTCATTCATGAAAGTATGGTAGATATATACTTTTTCGTATTCAAAATAAGAAAGATTAGAAAAAATTATTTATAATTGTGCAAATATTTCGGTCTCTCATTTTCATCTTGAATATTTCGTAAATGAAGAGACTTAGCGCAATTAAATCGCTAAGCAGATTTCAAGACCTAAAAACTCAAATAATTGGCCGTAGAAAGAACAATCACGTATGTTGAGCTGCATCGACCATGCAATTATAGGTAATTGGGCGCTAGTAACGAGAGCCGCTTTGAGAAAAGTGGAAAAACAAAATTCAGAGCAAGCGTCGAAACTTGCGCTTATGATCGAATGTCTTAAGACTAATAACAAAAGTTTGAAGCCTTTCTTATTTATTCTTCAGATAAGAAACTTTTTTTGAATTTTTCTTGGTGTGAATAGTAGTGGAATGACCTTGACGGATATGCGGATTGGTTTCAAATTACTAGGAACTTCGTTTATTGCGGGGAAGTGTTACAAGTAGACAGACAGTTTTACTTTTAGGAAAACTGCACTGAGAAGCCTTAGGACTACTAGCATTATAAACTCAATTCAATCATATAAAAACAGCCTGCTTTTTTCTGCTGCAAAATATGACATATTTCTGTGGGCAAAATTCTATTAAAAAAGAAGGAGGTTAGCAAAGTGCAGCTTGTCTTGCCATGCTTTCGTAAGCATTGCATACGTGACGCTCAAATTGTAGGTCATTTTATAGCATCATCACGGAAGTAACGGCCAAATCGTCCGACACTGCAAGCCTCAATTACTTCCAGAATGTAATTATTTCGTCTGCGTCTTTGTCTGGCTGGCGCGGGTTGTCTAGTCGCCTTTGATCAGAAATTTATTAATTAGGCTGATCAACAAATTATGAAGTTTTTACAAATCAGTCGTACCAAAAATTGCACCAAGCTTCAGTTTAAACAGGTAAAATTCAACTGCATTTTGTCTCTTTACTGTGATAAAGTATTAAAGTATTAATTTAACTCAAAATTCATCATCATATAGAGTCAAAGAAACAAAATTATATATCCTCAACAGGCATATTAAAGAAATCATTCTATAGACTAAAAAATTCGAAAATTCGCTCCTCAAAATTATTTACGGAGCTGATAAAGATGCATTAAAAAATTCAGCTTAATTGTGAGAGCATTGTTTGAAATTTATGTTACCTGAATTGTATGCCGTAAATCGCGCTCATTTCGAATTACAGCGGCTTGCAATATTTTCTTTTCGATATCATAGAAAGTTAGCATTAATAGTGCACAAACTTACGTCAGTAGCTCATTTAGCTTAGAACAGAGGTTAATTGAAGCATTAAATTTTATCCGCATGAATGCGTTTCACATCATTCTATTTAGGATGTAAGGCCATTTGCTGCATTTAACTATCATCTTTTATAATTTATAAAACACATTCATGCTTCGCTGAGCAAGGTCGATAGGCGTATTTAACTTCCGTTAGCCCGAAATGGTTTCATAAAATAAATATTCTCGGGAGCCTAGGCCAGTTGCAGCATTTGATCATCGACTGCACAAAATTGTTTCACTCAATATTCATATCTAGATACAATAAATGGTCAATTTCAGTACCTAATGGCAGTCTGCACGAATTTGTTCCACACAATCATGCTACTTCTCGTAACGCCCCATTGCAATATTTAACTATCATCTGCAGAATCAGAGACGGAAGAGCGGAGATGTCTCCTGAGAACTGCAATCTCGAAGGGAGCTCTCATCAGCATCCGTGCCTCTGAATAATGCGTCGGATTATCTACTTTGCAGTGCAATCTCAGATCAGCGGATGCGCTACAGGATGTTTATTTCCGGACATTGACCATGGATTAGCTAGGCAAGTCGGTGCACAAATGAATCTGCTACTTGAAAATTGCCGAGTGTTTAAACATATAGAGTGTTCAATAGTGTTATTTACTTGAAATTTTAATAGGATCAGAAGTGACCTAATTTCATGGCGTAGGATTTAAGGAAAATGATGGGTAAAGAATTCGAAGAAATACTTAGTTTTAGCTAAAGTTACGCAGTAATATTTTCAAATTCTGTTTAAAAAAACGGAAGCGCGCAATTACTAATTACTGCGTAACTTTAACATTTTGTGAGTAAAATTCTTCCTGTAAAATGTAAGTTATGCAATTTCAACTAATTTCTTTCGTAAGCTTGACTGCATTCACGAACAATTGTGACTTGACTCCTTCAGAAATGGAGAATATTTCTATGTGTAATTTCAACTTTCATATGTAAATTCTTCCTAAAATTAAAGATCCGCGAGTTTTGTTATAGTCTCACCAACTCGGATATCTTACACAAGTCAGTTATTGCAAAACTTATTTAGACTTTGGAGAAATTCTTGAATGCAATTTGGCGAAGGTGCGTATTTTTAGGAAAGTGCCTCGGCCTAATGGTGGCAATTGCGCTTTGCTTCATCAAATCGAGCGAGTAGAGTAAATCGCACATGCGCGCTGCCTCCCTCGAGCCTTCATGGCGAGATGAAAAGATTCATGTATGATATGTTAAATTCATCAGCTTCTCCTGATTCTAGCTATGAATAAGTCTAATTTTTTATTCCGTACTTTCTTCGATTGCTGCTCTGATAAGGATTCATCCGAATCCTGCTCCAAAAATATTTTATTTCAGCATCACATTTTTAGATTTTGGAACTAAATTACATCAATACCTTTGAATATAATTGATTTTATCTAAATTTTACCTTCTAAATACTTTTTCAATGTGATTTAGAACATTAAATTTTATTCAACAATTTCTAAAATCAAAACTTTCGATAATAAAAAAAATTACAATGATTGGAAACGTTAATAATTATACTCTCTTCGTGAATATAGTATTTATTTTTTTGGCCTTTTATTATTATGATTACGTCGGAAAATTTTATTTCTCGACGATTTAAATTCCTGCAACGCTAGCCAAGCTGAGCATCAGTCAGTTGTATGATCAGCGTAGCGTCAACCTTCAGTTCGAGGGGAGCGACGAGCGAGGGCATATTTCCCTCTATAATTTTAGATGCGCTGCTTAACGGACCGAGTAATTCTACATGCCGGCACTGAAACTGATGCATTCAATCTTCACTATATGTGTGAGACATCCTCGTTGCCAAACACGAATTGTGCATGCAAGGCCTGCAGGCTAATGGAAATTTATGTATAATTATCAGAAGTTGAAAATGAAATACTTAAATTTTGAACGGTGACTTCTTACATACATAAATGATTTCCAGTTTTTAAACTATTATATTTTTTTAACTCAATTACAAAAGATTGCACACCGATTGAACTTGGAAAATTATATTCCACTACAAGTTTTTCTTCTTCCATAAGAATGTAAATAGATTTTATCGTTATTAAATAGCTTTTATCCTTCCATTTATTATTAATATCACCTGAGCATCTGAGTTGCCGATGTTATCGAGCTTGAAGAAGATGGCCCAGGGCAGCGTGATGACTAAGCTAAACGTCCAGATGACGAGGATGATGCCACGACACGTCCTCGACGTGAACTGACATCTCATGGGGCTGCAGATGGCCAGAGCTCTGTCCACTGAGATGGCCACTAACGTGTTGATGGATGCGGACACACTCACCCCTTGCAGGTATGCCACCGCCTTGCACGAGAACAGCCCCAGCACCCACGCTAGAAAGAGAAATTTGTTCAATTAGAAATAAATACAAAAATAGTTTCTAGATCCATACTGTGCTAAGTTCTTCTGAGGTTTATGTGATTTTGCAGAAGTTAGCCCTGGTAATCCTGGTATCGTGGTTGCATTGGCTCATCTGTAGATAAGATGCAGGCGTAATTAATTTGAATTGCTTGTATAATAAAGGCATCTATGTTATCATAACTTTTCCCACAGCTCGGGCAATCAACTAAGTAATGATTTGTTCCGTGCAGCTCTGAGTTAACTTGTTATTTGGGATAACGTGCCGCTCTGAGTTAACTTGCAACTAAGGTTAACCTACAATATACATACAGCATCCCCAGCAACGCGTGCTAGCCTGCTGGTAGAGAAATATTTTGAGATCCTCTCTTCAAGTCCTGGAATGGCATGAAAGTTTAAAAATCAAAGAGGAATTGTGAGAACGTCCAGTCAATGATCATTAATCTTAAGGAATGGTACGAAGGGCGCGTCAATGAGCTTTTATCGTGGGCAAATATTGACATATAAATGTTACTCCGATATAGCAAGAAAATCAAGTTGAATTTCCTTCAGAAAGTAGAAGTTAGATATTACCTCGTCAAACATTGACCAAACAACAGGTAGGTAAATGTTCTTAAGCCTCCTACCTAAGCCACATTATATCGTTCACTGAAAAATTACTATTTTGGCATACAATACGATGTTTTAGATTAAATTTAATTTAATTGTAATTTAATTTAAATTTTACGAATTTTCAAGAGTTCTAACGCATGCGGCCACAGAACTTCAAAGAAGCTGAAATTCAGTTAACTCGTTTAATAGATAAATTCTTGCGACACGTAAGATTAAATTAAAAGCTGACAGGCCAGCTGGATTGAAATGAACGCTTAAATGCGCTTAAAAAACGCTTAAACTTAAATATGGGTCATGATGTATAACAACAAATTATTCTTATCTAATAATACATGAATAATTTTACCCCCCCCAGGCAGACCAATGATTGTTCCTGTACATTCCGTGAAGTTTCCTGGCCATGAAGTAGCAACGTTCATGAGAGTCGTTGCAGCGTCGCTGGGAGTAAATAAAGGAGTCTATCTTAGTGGGCAATTTGATATTGCAATCCGCAGTCTCGGCTGCGTTGCACGTTCGGTCGTCTTGCCGAGACTGAATAAACAACGAGCAATTACATCGACTTGGCGGTATCTGTGTGCGAAGCGGGTTAATTGCTTCCATATATGAACGGATCGCAAGGTCTTGGGTAAAGTGATTTTGTACCGCTTGCAACATGTATGCATCTAGACAAGTAGAATACAGGCAAACAAATAAGGATGAATTTTCGCGGTCCGAGGATATTACTAGAACGAACTTCAAAAGTTAAATTTTGAAACTGAATAAAATTGACACGATTGATGCACAAAATGGAAAAAGTTTTGAAGAAAAATTTTTGATAAATTTATTTGACTCAACTCGGCTGTATAACAATTCTATTTGCAATGATAAACCGAGATCATATATGAATCGAAAAAAGCACCATTGAAGAACGCACTCGCTTTTCTCTGACTCAATGCGTTAAATTTTTCTCTACAAATACAATCAGAGTTTTTGCCAAATTGAATCCGATAATAAAGTTGCAAAGAAAACGATACGATCGTGTCTTCGGGACCAGAGAGCATCTCCTTCGCCTACGTAGAAGCTCGGATTTTGGTCGCGCCGAAAACAATAGACGAATTCCTTGGTGCTTCACTTGCTTCAGTGCAATAAGACTGTGAAGTCGTTGACTCTTCATTTATCTCAGTGAAATATGACGATGAAATCTGTGGTACTAGGTTCATTTTAGTATAATTGGACAACGAATTCTTTGGGTATTCACTTCATTGAAATAAGAAGAATATATCTTTGATGCTTCATTTGCTTCATTGAAATTATGCATTGAAATCTTCGGTGCTTCATTAACTTTAATGAAAAATTGTCGACGGCTCCAATATTGGTTGAAGAAACACTGATCGTTATTCTGGATTATTTTTCATTTAAACTTTGGGCTTGTGTGGTTCTGGTTTCAAACAGAAGTTTAAAATGGTCTTTGTATAATTCATGAAGAAGCTTAAATTCTTTTGTTTCTTAGTAATTTGTTCATTCAGCAGTCGTGGCCTATGTCCAATATACACATTGAATGCCTATATAGAAGTCACCCTTAAATTAGTTTTTAAACTGGGAAAATAGCGTTGGATGAAACTGTAGTACCAAAAATTTCTCGACCAGAACAGCTTTCAGATAAGTGGAAGAAAAACTTTCTGTTGGCGAATTGGATCATGAATTCTACATCCCCAATCAATTGAAACCGAGTTATCTCTTTAAATTCCATTGCACAAGTCGTCAAAATGTGATTCTGAAAGTAATTCTGTGATCTGAAAATCCGTTACCGGCGACAAGCGTCGAAATTCAGTGAAAAAATGCGCCTCTGAACCCTGGATCTGGCCAATATCAGCCATTAGAGGAAAGACTGTCGAAAAATATATAGCGTTTTTCGACCAGTTGCAGAAAGAATCGGTGCACCGCGTCCGGGCGATTGCGACGAACAGCTCGAACGTGGCGATCACGAAGACGATTCGATAAAAATATGCAAGTGAAGTAAAAACACATGGGCAAAAATATTTTGAGGATTGTTATGTTTACGTTTAGTAATTGAATTGATGGAATTTTAACGAACGGAGATCGTCAATATCAGGATATTGAATTTGCAAAGAGATTTCAAGTTATTTGTATAAATTCCGATTGAATTTGGCATTTAATGAAGCCACAGTTAAAGTGACGGCGAATGGTTATATGACTGTAAAAATCTGGATTATTTGTTTCATAACTAAGGTTTGTTAAATATATGAGACCACATTGCTGCAAAAAAAGCAAAATGGTTTCTTTCAACTAAGGTTAACTCGAAAAAATTCCGATTTCGCTCCAAGGGATCGGTTGCCAGATTGCGTTGGAATCGAGTTGGAAAAATTCAATCTGATGATAGCATTCGAGAAATTGGAGCTTTCGAGAAAGTGAAATCCGTGATCGGAAGACTGCACAAAAGAAACATAGCGAGGTAATGGCCCCAAGATATTTTTTGTCTCAAGATATCTTCCTCAATATAATAGCTCTAATATTTACACAGACAACAGGGCAGCTTCATCCTAGAGATTGCTGTCTGTGGGTAGCTCAAGGCTACATGTTGAAGATTGCCAAAATTTTATGAGACGACGATGCACCCATACGCCTGGTCCATTTAAACCCGTTCTCTATGGATAGCCTGAGCGTCATCAATGGTTTACGTATTAAAGGTCAGGGAACGAAAATCACAGTCAATAGACAGAAAGTTCATGTCACTATAACTCGGACATCTTTGGTTACCATATCGTTAAGAAAGATACCGATTCAGAAAATTTCGAAGAAAGAAATAATTACATGAATCAGGATATGATAATTTGAAGTCCTTATACTTTAAATCGTTGAATAGAGGCAAGTTTGCACTTCTTTCTCAAAATCTATGTATGTTTGAAGTTTATTCTAAAATAGTATAATGTATTTCTACTGTTTAGACTGATTTTCGTGATTATTTTACGAGTCATATTATTAGAGACATATATGTGAAATGATAGCTTAGAGTGGCATATTTGCGTAGCGTGGAAGTTATAGCTCAAAGCGGCCGTTCAACTAAGCAGGATATCTCAAGTATGTCTGCACAGCACGAAAGTTCTACTAGCGTAGCAGGTTGGCTACATGAGACCAGTTAACTTAACATGGTAATTTAGCTTAAAATGACAGGTCTGCTCATAGAGGCAGGTTAGTTCAATAAGGTTGGTCTGGTCAGGATCACGTGCAGCATGCAGGTTAGAGATCGAAGCGTTTTGCACCTTAAAATATATTATAGATTATCCTCTAAGTGCAATAAGTTGCGAGTAAAAGATAACATATAGTTTCCTTGGAAGGCTCAGTTCAACAGTACAAATAAAGCTTGTCAGTATTAAACAAAATATATTCGTGACCACTACGGCGACTGCAAATGAAAAAAGTCTAGTGAAGGTGGAAGTACTTGAATAATTTTCAGTAGTTTAAATTAATTAAACAGGCAAAATTTTTCTGTTCCTGAGAGCCGAATGGCTGAGTAATATAAAGTTATACATATATTACCAGAATCCTGATTTTACTACTTTAACGTGTCTTTGTTGAACAAAATTGTTCATTACGTCAGTATCAACACAGTGTAAAAATTAGTAAAATGCCATATAAATTAAAAAAAGTTTTGCTTTAATTACATAATAATAATTTTTTCATGTTCGGTGATATAGTTTTTTTAGATTTTGAGAAGAATGCATTTCAATTTGGCCCTTGGTTATGGGAGATCCACGGGAGGCCTGGCAGAATTATAGGCCTGGTCGTCTTCATTAAAATGTTTTATGGTCCTGCCTTCGTAATTAACTACCGAAATATTTCATGAACAGCTCTCCTAATTTCCTTCTGATCAACAAAATATTGACGAGGGAAGACTTTATAACTGGCATTATATGTTCTACAATGGTTTTAATAATATTTTCACCGCAACCGTGAATTCCTTGGATGGAAGCTACGGAAATTTTTCGGAAAGAAGAAAATAAATCTTGAATTTTCATTTACATTTTAGATAATAAATTTATAAAAATACTAAAATAGGTTATAAATTGTGGTAAAACCTAATACAAAATTTCTTAAAAATTGCAAAATTGAATCTTAGAATATTATCATGTTATAATTTGAGCTGAAATTCATTATAAACACTTGCTTGTGACCAAGTGGAATATATATCGCCTATGTCTGTGCGTTTTAAACTCATTCGCATAAGTAAGACGAACAAAATGTCTAATTCGAGTGGCAAGTTACATTGAAGACACAACTGAGAATGAGCTTTACACTCATGGAGGATTTCAATGCATGCGCAGGCAATACAGTTTGTACATCAGTTTTTTCTACTTCAATTGAAAATCACCTTGTCATGGTAAATAAATGATAAAATGACTTTGCAAATATGTCGAACAGAATATTGCTGAAATTCAATCATAGACTTGGATAGTGGAAAGAATTACCAGCATTTTGGAAAGTGGTTTTGAGAGTATCTTTTTGTCAGCTATTATTTTAGTTATTTTATTTGAAGTAATTTATTAAAAAAAATTTTTGTAGCCAAAAAGTATCATAAATAAACACTGGACCGAAATTTTAACAAAATTAGATGCTCTAAATATAATGACATTCTGGAGTCTGCATCCCGCTACCCGTTGCTACACTGAAGCGGCAATATACGGCATGGACATTTAATAATACAGCCACATTAAAAGTAATGTTCGAAAACTCAACGTTTATTTGTGAGGTCAAATGAAAATTTATGGTGTCCAGTTATGTTTCATAGGCTTTTAGCGCATTTTCTCATTAATGCAAAAAAGGCGCTATTGTGCTCGTCATGTCCGTCCGTCCGTCTGTCTGTACGTGACTTCACGGACGGACAGACTGGAAAATGCGCTCTCTGTCAATATATATGCCGAGAAAATGCATTTTAATGATGTCGATGTTACCAAGAATGCGTTGAGTGGGACCTGACCTAATCTCAAGTATTAGAAAGGACGAGAGTGTCTATTCATCTCACTGGATAACTTGATTATAAAACATGGATGAGTTATGAATGATTCTTGAAATACAAAACCAACAGCAATGAATGTTGAACATGGAGTTTCTTGATTAAAGTGAAGAAACATTCATGTTGGTAATATTCACACAACGTAGAAATTTTATGACGCTTCAATGCAACAAATTCTAGGAATCATAAATATTTTAGGAGGGAGAACAGCCTGACCAGGGCTCGTAGCTCTCGTCTTAATAGTGCGATCAAGCGGGTGGCCTATGGCCTCTTCAACTATATTAGTTAATTGGTCTAATTGGTATTAATTGAACTTTTAGGACCTAGTAAATATTTATACTTATGTCGATAAACAATGATTGTTTTTGCCAGGCCATGAAATAATATAGGGGTCATTCGAGAGCGTAGCCATAATGTCATTCTTATTTGATCGGAACATAGAAAAATATAGAATTTCGCATTTTTTTGAGGACATGATAGAAAAATAATATGCGTTTAAAAATTACTTTTTAAAAACAACACTTCCAAAGAATCCAGTATCTCTGATGTTACACATGTACAATGAATTTCTAATTTTATTATCAAATATTACGAAATTAATTTCTTAATTTTATTTTTAAAATTAAAAAATGTAAATTTTTCAAAATTATTTATTCTGTCGATTGATACATGCATTGTCTCCGACTCTACGCAAGTGTGCAAGATTTCTGGTCGATTAGACATGTGGAAGTGTGTTAAACATCGATTATAAGTTATGAAGCAGAATTTTTTTTAAATTTTACTTTAATAGAAAAATTTTTACGCAAATGTGCAAAATTTCAGATCGATTGGAGAGGTAGAAGTGTGTTAAATGTCGATTATAAGATTTGTAGCAGACAGACAGACAAACAAACAAACAAGAAGTGAAGTTAAAGAGAAGTGTTGTAATAAAAATTTAATATTTAAAAAGTGCTCGAAAATTTAAGATGAGTTTGTTGTCGAAAATTCGCGTTCATGTGTCAGAAGAATAAAAAGTAAGAATATAAACTTTGCGGTGCAGCTGTAAGAGGTAACAGGTTATCCTGCTGCTGCTCACTCGCAACTTGTCGAGCAGCGTCTGTATACCCTGGTGCACGGGCTAACTCACCATGAATGGCTAATCAACCTGCTACTTATCACAGGCAACTTCTATAGCAAAGCTAACCTGCTAATGAACCAATGTTGCAACAACCACGCCAACAAATGTGGCGTGAACTTTTTTTGCTTGCAAACTCATAAATTTTGCTTGACCAGTAGTTGTGAGTTCGTGAAAATAATAATAACGCACTAGTTGCGACCGAGAGCAACTCTGTCGCAACTAGCAACTACATATTTAAAAAAATTTCCATTATTTGGCATCCCTGTCATTATAAAAGTTCTATTCCACTGCCAGACATGAGTTTGTGACATCATTCGCTCATAGTTTTTATGAAGTTATAAATTATTCATCAGATCGTTGTGGCGACACAAAAATTTGGTCTAGATGAAGTTCGGATAAATAAAGACTGTTTCTGCTTTATTTATTTTATTCTTAACTAGTAAGAAATAAATTTATTAAACAAATACTGTAAAAGGCTTATATTCGCAAGGAAGTTAAATCTTTCCGTTTTTTCATGAGTGTCTAAAATAAATAAATAATCACGATATTATTCGCAGAATAAACCATTGATATCAATCACAAAGCTGGCCGAATATGTTTATAGAGCAGCTCATTAAAATTCATGCAGGCGAAACTATATGCCGTAGAAATTTTCCTTCCTGGGACGCTGTTTAAACTCTTCGATGAATTTTCACCTGCTACAGGAACTATGGAAAAAAACAAACTTGTCTATTTGGTGGATTTCTGCTATGTTACCTATCATCATTCGTAAAAATATGTAGATAAACAGAAACTGCATAAAATTTACAATAAACTCTTTATTATATTTCGGTCCAGCAACCAATTCAACATAAAGTATTTTCGGATAATTTAACAGATTGAATTATTTTAAGATATGTCTACAAAATTTACAATGTGCCAACAAAAGGCCATTAGGAGAAGGAAAAACGAAACGTTTAAAATTACTTTAGTTGATGCCGCCCAAATTTAGGGAAAACGATTTGACCACATAATTTTAATGCCTTTCGTTAATAAGGTAATTATGTTCGATACAATCGTGAAAGTAACAAAATCTCAATTAATAAAATAAAAATGATAATTAAAAAAATGGTCGGTGTTTTATGAAAATTTCTAAATGTCTCCTGAATAATTAAAAAAATACAAAGAAATGTCTTCGAAGTAATTGTACGTGTTTTCTGAACTGTTTGAATTCTTTAAAGTATCATACATAGAACGAAATACGAAAAATGATTTTCAAAATCATCGTCAGTGTTACACGGACTTGTAATCCTGTTTGTGATTTGGACGCCCCATGGTATTTACAAAACCAAAATCGTAACTCGAACGCCCTCTTCCTGCTTTCGAAGGCACTGTTTGTTGAACGTTTTTTCTGAATACCAAGTCGGTCGAATAGAAGTGCTCCCATCAAGTGCTCTTATGGCTATGTTTTGTTGCATTAGTATAGCAGTCTCTTGAACACGATCAATGCAATCGCGTGCACCGTGGATGAGCTGGCGTGTTACAGATGCACTGAGCACACGTAGAACCGGTGTTCTCAGCACTATATCATCACACGTGTAATATGCACTATATCATCAGTTTCATCACACATACAACAAAATAAAACATATCGGTTCAGAGATTACTATAAATATCTCGTGTGTAACATGAGCAGCAGAGTGTAACATGTTCGTTCAAAGAACACAATATCACCACAAGTGTCACATGCAATGATACGGTATAGAGACGAGCGTTTCGTGGATTTGTAGGCCACATGCACCAGACTAGCATATACGTTATACACGAGGCACTGGAGTATAACAAGCACTTCGACGTTATGGCCAAAGTTGCAAAGTTGTGTGTGTATGACGCAGCTCAGCAAAGTGAACTTCCAAGTCCCTAAGTTTGTCGTGAGCGATAGAAGCTCTGCAATGGCAACGTTTCTCACTTGCATCTGTCATAACTTCAGAAGTATTTTGGCTCAGAATGATACTTGCGGATCTTCAACTTGATATTGAGCTAAAAATGCTATTATTATTCCACGAAGCAGTTATCGTGGTGTCTGGTTCAAATGAACTTCCAGGGCACGTTAAAAATAAGTTTAATAGCAAGCGAAAAGTAAGTAAAAAAATACGTAAATAAAATAAATTATAAAAATAAAATGACACGAGAAAGGATGAGAATGGATAAAAAAGAATAAGTATCTGATTCATACGAAATAGCTCCGTCTTTAGGTGTCGACGAAACATCTGCCCATGTTACGGAAGTCGGCAGACTGTTCCAGGTTCTGGCGGCGGCTGCCGCGGTTACGCTCGCTCGGCAACGTGTAGATGGTACGACGAGGTCCGCTGTTGATGACGAACGCAATCGTCTTTAAGAAGGTAGATCCGACACTCGCTGAAGATATTCCGTGAGATAAGGAGGCGCCAGACCTCAAGCTATGAGGCTTAAAATATTCTTTGCTTGTACAGAGATACGAAATATTCATGCAATGATTCTGTGAAAACGGATTACATGTGTCATGTCATATATACATCGTTTTTCGTGATATGCAGGCGATTTGCAGACGATTCATCACACAGAAAAAGCACGAAAAATAATACCGAAACCAGCCTGTTAGAATATTAAAAAATAGAAATACTAGAGTAAAGCGTTCAAGAATCAAAGCCAGAAAGACAAAAATTTATTTCTCACGTAGCTGCCTTTCACTGATGATATGATCAAAAAATAAATAATAATGTCTAAAATATCCATGTGAATGGGAGGTTTTACACTTAGTAAAAAAATGACCAACACATAGTAAAAATGAAAAAATGAGCATAAAAAACCTGAATTCCAAACATGCGAGTGTGTTGTTCTATTATAACATTAAACATATTTGTTACGAGTGTGTACGTATAATATATGATATGGACGTTCAACTTCAGTATTTGTGTGCAATTGTAAATTTCATGTCAAACTAGAATATGATTTGTTGTTGGAAAATTAATAAAATGCAGTATTATAGCAACGTAATGATTAAAGAGATGTGGATACATGAATACATCCATTATTATTCGAAAAGGGTATGACTCAAACATCAATTTCAGATCATGGTTATATTAGGCTGATGATATGTATTCTGAGATAAAAAATAAATTTGTGGAACGGGAGCAGACTCAATGTGCATCATTTGGCACACGTGAAAATAATAATTGGCCCTAACTTCGAAAGTGCGATTGTGACTTTTTTAAAGTGAGAGAAGGGAAAAACTGTGTAGAGTGCAGGATGTCTCCATTACGCAACAGAGCTGCCGTCACGAGGTGACGAGGACGACTTGCTTGCCGGAGCTGAGCGCGGAGGAATACTGAGTTGACGCTCCAGCGCGGCCTGGAACTGCTACGTCAGAACCCATAAGGTTATGGAAGGATACCATAAGGTCATAAGAAAGTATATCTTACGGTCATAAGAAAGGAGGATACCATAAGGCCATATGAAAGGAGGATGCTATAAGTCATAAGAAAGGAGGATACCATAAGACCATATGAAAGGAGGATGCTATAAGTCATAAGAAAGGAGGATACCATAAGGCCATATGAAAGGAGGATGCTATAAGGTCATAAGAAAGGAGGATACCATAAGGCCATATGTAAGAAGGATGCTATAAGGTCACAAGAAAGGAGGATACCATAAGGCCATATGAAAGGAGGATGCTATAAGGTCATAAGAAAGGAGGATACCATAAGGTCATATGAAAGGAGGACGCTATAAGTTCATAAGAAAGGAGGATACCATGAGGTCATTAGAAAGGAGGATACCATAAGATCATCAGAAAGGATACCAGAAGGTCATGAGTCAAGTTAACATAGCCTCAAGCTAGAGCTTGTAATAAGTGGACGCTTCAAGGCAACATGCTCGCGCAGTCTATGAGATATGTGACAAAAAAACTGATTGCAATTATATTTGGATAACAAAAAAATTCGTCATTTACATTGCAAATGAAATGAGCTAGAAATATAAGATTAATGTAACGTGACGTTGTTCATTGAGGTTTAATCTTTAGAATTCACAAAAGAGAAAATACAACGTAATCGCGAATAAATTACGGATAAATCAGCGTTCATTTCTTGGAAAATAGTTCGCAACTGAAGTAACTATCCTCTAAATTCACAGATTCAAACCCGCATTCCAACTCTGCAATGAGGGTTCCAAGCCACCCAGTATTTGGTCGTAGAACAGATACGCTGCATACTACACTGCATTATTGCAGGCAGAAGCAGTAGCATTCCGGACCTCAGCAGCTTTTGCCATTTCACCGTTAACAGATGCGCTATTGGAAACACTAGCTCCAGAATAATAACAATGTCGGTGAATGTGTGAGAGCCACCCGAGCAAACTGAACTCCTGCCATTAGACCTACTAAATCCAGGGCCACGTTTGCTGCTTCTCTACGAAGGATAAATTCTATACTGTCTTTATCTCAGTAATGGCTGCTGTGGGCATCACGTGCACGAATAATATTAATGATAATCTCATCTGAATAGTACTCACACGCTCTTAATGATCTAGCAATTTCTGTTATTGGACGTGTAAATTGGCAAGTCGCAACAAATAAATCAGGTAATCAATGTGAGTTAAATGATATTAAAAACATTCAAAAATTTTGGTAACGGCATTTTTAATTTGATTGGGGCGCGTTTCTTCCAGTCCCATGTTGAACTTCGACCGTCCGCTTTCTCTTTACGATCGTGACACACGCACTGTGTGCGTCAATGGTCGTGAATATGAATAGCCTTTCATTAGACTTATGGAAAAATTTTATTATTAAATGAAATATCGGCACCATAGAACCCTTTGCATTAAAAAAGTTTCTCGTTAATAAGCCATTGGTACGGACAGGGTAGAGAATGAATGGGTACCATATATATGAAGATATAGGAATTCACTGCTTGCTATGAACAATAAATAAACAAAGCTCGGTGACGCGCTCGAAAAAGAGAGTTCCAACTCTGTGTTATGCGATGTAAATATTTACGGTATTCTTCTTTCAAACAATATTGGCTAAACTTTGGGTGAAGTTACAACTCCGGAGACGGCATTTTAAGCCAAGCTCCTCGATGCAGAACCAATAAATACTTCGAATAGCCGCGAAAAAGAATTGCTGCGTGACCTATACATGTAGCGCTTGAACAACTAAAATCTCGAGTATTTCATAAGGATCACCCTGTAAAATTGTACACTGATACTCCTTTAATTTGTATTGTTTATACTGGACAACTTAATTGATGTCCTAAATGCCGTGTTGTTTAATTGTCACAGTATACTTCATGAAAATGCTTCTTATTTCGGCTTATCTTCATGTAAAAAATTAGAGGTACATTTTTAAGGCTGCTGAATTTAATGAAAAAAATTTCTACAACTCGCTCGAAGTTGAAACATAAAATGTAATGTCAACGTGTACTAAAATAACACGATTCGACGCATTCGTTACGACATCTCCGAGTTCGTTTCGAAGTCTCGACTTGAGGTGCCCTTATCGGTCTTTGTTTATCGCGCGCATTCAACGATAGTTTGTTAACTTTTCCAGCAAATTTCGGAGTCGAGGTTAATTTAAGAAAGTTGGTTCAGAATATTGTTCGCTTGACGGACACTTTATCGAAAGTTAGTCGGTATTTTTTGGGGATCGACTTACAGCTGCTGAAATACGCTAGATATCTTCATGTTCCGACCCTCCAGCCATTGCGAGAAACGTAATCTCCAAATAATATAAACTGAATGACTGATGGAAAAGGTGGATATTTGAAGCAGGTTGCAATTTCTGAATATCTTTACCATCTGCTAATGAATACTTAAATATCGCTTTTAAATCATCAGTACCATTCGTTACATCAAACAACAAATTATTTAAAACCTTTTAAATAGAAATGAAACTTTTTAGTATTAATATAAATTTAATATAAGTGGATTAGTAGCTTCAAAATATGAATGGCTTTGGAAAAATCGACTAAATTTCACGAAACAACAAATACGCATAGAAAGCCCGAAAAAATCATCTTACTCAATTCACGCAAATCTATTCGCTGGGATTCTATCTCTTATTTCAAAGGACATTCAAATTGCTGATGCAAATGAAGAGAATCTTCAAAATGGTCCACTGGTACGCACATGTTTGCTAGCATCACACAGTGAATAGAACCTTCAAATAAGGAAGAGAAATAGATATGTTGTTTTTTTCAGGCAGCCCCCATTTTTCTTCGGAATGTGACAATAATACCTCACGAGATTCCATGTTAACCACAAATCTCATTAGGGTGCTCATTAGAAGGCATGACGAACGGGCACAGCAACTGGTATGATAATGAAGGCAAGGGTATTGTATGAGAAGTTCTTGAAGACGAAGAGTAAATTTGTTCCTTTATATTTTTCGCTGACACGAAAAATGTGTCAATTCTGGTGCCCTCACCGAATATTACAAATAACCTGGCGAGCTATGCCGGTGAAAGGCAAGAGGAAATGACTTCCTTAATTTTCTTTCGGCTCCATCTCAGGACATGAAAATGAAAAATAATGATGAGAATTTTCGTGTTGAACGTTGATAATGAGGTTGTCTTCCATGAATATATTATCTTAAGAATAAACTAATTTAAATCTTAAATTTGGATTTGATGCTGCGATAGTAATTTAAACCCTAAAAAATTGAGGGTTTGCATACATATATATAAATTTAAAAAATTAATTAAAATATGGAAAAATGCTGACTTGGTATTTACAATCAACTGTCGATTGTGCAAATATCAATGGCTATATTGATATTTGAAAGGAAAGGAAACTGTTGAAACGTGAAATTAAATTAAGGCCCATTTCCCAAAAAATCCTTAAGGGAGGTATGGATAACCGCCCGAACTCCAAAGCGAGCGTGCTCGCGGTCACTGCCGTGACTACTATCTTACGTCTGGCCGGCGTGGTGTCACAGGAATGCCGTGCGAGCCCGTGTCGCTGCACCACAATACAGCCTCACATGATCTTTGAATACTACCAACAAATTCTTTGCTATATACCACGCGGCCTTAAAAACATATAAACATAAATTTAGTTTTTGATTTAAATAAATAAATTTTAATTTTTTTTCATGTTCATATATTCTCATCCCCCATATATAAATGTATAATATTCAATACCGAAATAAAGTCTCTGATATTTAATTTAAATAGTATAAATTTCTACACGAAAGGCAAATTATCGCTAGATTATTATTTATTTTTTTTTAATAAATTTTATTTTAACTGGTAATTAAGATATATCAAAGTACAAAGACTGTAATTCAGACCAATAGTTTCCATTAAGGACAGCGGTATTGACATGAAGTGCCTCGATGTTCGTACAGTCTCTTAGGCAGCCCACAAAGAGGGTCTGGGTGCAGGAGGAGGACACCTCTTCTCACCCACCTCATGTCTGACACCCCTCCTCTCTCCCCCGCGTCTAAGATGTGCCGGTGTCTTTCATTATAATATGAGCTTAGACTTCGACCCAAATAGACTGTTTTCGCAAAGTTACATGCTCATCTTCATCATATAAATGCATCACATTCAATACCTTAATCATTTCGATGATATTTAATTCAAATAGTACAAATTTCAGAATGAACATATTGCCATTAGACTATTAATTATTTTCTATTTATATAGGACTGCACAGAGACCAAAAGTTTACTTAGAACGACAGCGATAAGCGCAGTCGCTTGCATAACAAGAGCGAAGTGTCCGTCTCCATGGTGATGGAGACAGATGGGGGAAGCTGTGAAACCACAGCATGGGTTTTTGGAGGGGGGGAGAGGGGTGAAAATTGTGAGGCTCTTTGTTCTCATATGGTCGAGGCTCGCTCGACTGAATACACAATGATCCGTATAACAAAAATTCAATATCTATTCAATATTCAACATCATCGTTGATAATGCAAGGTAACATGTTGTTTAAGTAAAATTTTTAAGCTGCTCTTCCATTCGCTTGAGCCAAAACATCTGTTCAAAGTCAACAACAATTATATGTATATCTTCTGGTATTCAGGTCACGAAATTACATTTACTTCGTCCGCTAACTTTCATCTGATCTGGAACTTGGAAGAAGAAGGAATGTCTTCTGTTTAGTATTATTTGATCGTCAACGACTTTCAAATGATTGCATTTTTAGCAATCACAGTATTTTTAATAGTCTTGAAATAGCGTGCAGAGCTTGGACATTTGATTTCAACATCGTGGTCATGATCCACAAGGCCTTCTGGGGATGCACCTAAATAAGGAAAATCTTTGTCTACGAACTAACAATGGAAGGCTGTAATTTAAACGTGCTAGCCCTCTACACCCAGGAGGATAAGGGGGGTAAGGAGGCTGTCCCTCTACCCCCTAGAAGAGGGTAGACAATCGACTATGCCACTTCACGCGAGCTGCTTTATGACCGCCAAGGAAAGTGTCGCGACAACGTACGACACTTTTACATGCTCGGGGCCAGGTTCAAAAGAAAATGGGAAATCTACGATTCAGGAGTGATGAAAAAGTATTTCGTTAGGTAATTTCTACAAAATAGAGGGTGATATAAGTATGACTTTAATACCGATCAATAGAGAATAAATAGTACTACTTCCTTATGTCTAAAAAATTTAGGAGAGTCGCATCACTCACATGTATTATGAACATCGATGAGCAACATTTTACTGTGTCATAACTGATGTTATACAAAATTAACATATAATTTGTAGCTGTCGGGAAATTGTAAATAAATAGCTGAATGAGCATGAAAAAATTTAGATTGATACCTCATTTACGAGCGGAGTTATAATGACTATACGTAGTGATAGATTCTCATAGGGATCAAGCCAAGCCTGCCTGAGGGCTCGCGGTTCTCAATCGCGACCTTAAGCATGATTTAGAACCACGTACGCTTCATAGCGTTGATTTGTTCCGAGTTGAAGAACTGAAGAAAAATTAAAAGTTTCTTAATGCCTCGCTCAGGGCCTACAAAGTTCTTATCGTCACATGGTGAGCAGAATTGATAGGCTACCAAAATTGACACCAATTGATATAATTTTCAATTGATTGGCTACCAGCTGCCAAAATTGTCAACCTCACATGTAAAGCCGAATCAATTTAGACTAGTCCAAGGATGCAAATTTTTATCGTAACAAGCCAAGCAGAATTAAGGGGCTAACCATTAGCTGCCTATTTTTCAAGACGAAACGAATCAAGATAAAAGAAAAGCTGCCCATTTTCTCGTGACAGGACGAGCAGAATAAAATGGCTTGCCATCAGCTATCAAAATTATCTTCGTCACATGTCAAGCAGAATTGAGAAGATATCCATCAGCAGCCAATTTTTTTAGTCACAAGACGGGCAAAATTAAGCGGCTAGAAATGAGCTGCCAAAAATTTATTTGTGCCATGGCAAGCAGAGCCATCAGCTGCCAAAATCTTCGCCACCACAAGACGGGCTCTCGTTGTAGGGAAATGCAGCGCAGTAATTCATGGCATCCTGCCAGGTTCAGCGATGTTACCTCGTACAAGTTCTGGGCGCAAGTCCATGTTGCTTGATACTGAACACGACGTTACCGGTTCTATTTATGTAGATGGAATGATAGATGCGCATTTTTATTCATCTATTTCCCTTTTAATCATGAGGTAATATCACACATGCCAACACTGTTATTAGTATTAATTTCATTTGTTTGCTTGAATCGCAAATTCACCAAAAAATTAAAAACAAAGAAAACTCCAAAAAAATTCATACTATCTTTAAAGAAAACGTTTCCAGCGATGGAGTCCAGACGATGGAAACGGACGATGGAGTCCAGCTCCATCGTCAATTTGAAAATTCTAGAACACAAATAAATAAGTAATTGGTACAGTCAAGATTACAAAACGAACCTAAGCGGTAAAACCTATCTATTTGCAATTACAAGTGGGTAAGAGCTAAAAGCTGAATTTAAACTAGCCCTCTGTTTAAAAATATACAATGATTCTAAAATGCGCAAATCAGAAACACCGGAAGTGGAAGCTAAACCTTGGAGTTACTATCGGTAATTGGAACATCGCACTGCTCGGCGTGAGCACGCACAGCCGAATAAGGGGGGCGCGATAGTAAATGACCAGTTCTACAACTCCTGCCCTTATGTTCTGCGACCCTAGAATAAAGATTGCGACACGTCATCCCGACGTGCGCAGATGTATATCGTGCACAACTATATTTATAAACTAGGGACGCTCGCATTTGCACAGGGTGGGTATATAAGTACTTAAAAAAGAACCGATTTTGAATTTGTTGACCAGTAAAACACGGAGATTAACATTTGCTAAGTACTTTGAAAACAAAATTTTTAGCTCCTTTGACATAGTTTCGGATGCAGGGCAAGAAGAGAGCAATAAACGACATTCCTACTTTTGCGCTCGAGAGCAACCTCATTATACGGCTTGGACATGAATTTCTTTATTTGGGTAAACCTGATTAGTCGGAAATTCAGCGAAAAGATATTGCGTGAAAATTCGAATTCAGCGTGTAGAATATGGTAAGTAGAACAAATACGAAAGCCCCGATGTAAAAGTGTTTGAATCCCATTAATCTTAAATCGAAACCAGCAAAAGCTAAAAAAGCTGGTACTGAGGTCCTGTGAAAGTCAATGTTCGGAACACAGAAGTTTGAAAACAGCCATTATACCTATTTATTAATAGTGCAGTCGAGGAAGGACAGGCTATTGTTAGATTCCAGCTCCATAGTAAATTTGATGGATTTGTGGTGAGAATTTAGGTAATCTAAGAAGAGTTTGACGTGGGATGGGATGCTTAAAAATAAAAAAAAAATGTCATCAACGTATTGTTGCAGAATATTGGCTTAAAATCAAGAAGACAATTAGACAGCCAAGAAACCTCGTGAATACACACGAGGGTTATTATTTATTATTTATTTATTGAACACGGTTTTTAATTTATGAGCTTTATACGTGAAAATGAGGTGAAGAATTACTTGTGCTAAAAACAATGGTTGGGAATAGTGAAAAATTCCCTACCACTAATGCGTGAGAAGAAATTTTCTGCGGTCATCTGGTGCTCTGATGAGAATTATTCAAAATTTAATGTGTCGTGTACTCGTAATACTGCAATAAAATTTCAAATTAAAATCGTATATTATTTTATTAAGAACTCCAAGGTTTCATCAGTTTCAAAATTGTTTCTTTTAGTGAAAACGTTTCCAAAAGTTTTTTAATTTAATTTTCAGGCCCAGTGGTTACATTTCACAGTACCAAGATCGGAGCAGAGAGGCGCGGGTTCGATCCCAGCTCTGTGCGCCAGTTTCTGGTCAGAATCGGCAAGGAGGCCGGGCGGTTAAAGCACAGCAGAATTGTAGCAGTGAGTTGCGCGCTCAAGCCCGCAACAAGCTGTGGATGTTCTGCAATATTAAGATTCGGCGACAGGCCTACGGCCTAATAAGCGCTGAAACAGCCATATATATAAATTGTTACTATTTCATTTTAACTTTTGCGCAAACGAACGATAGGTACTATGCATATTCAGCGACAACAATTTTTAATTTCTCTTTCATAAACAATACGTTTTCAGGCTGCAAATTTTTAAAGGTGACTCTGAAAATTTTTCTCACCGGTATTTGAGCGCTTGGTTTACAATATACATGAGAGTACTTTTGCTTGATTGCGCGGACTAGCGAATTTCTGACATGATTTTATTTTCCTCCCAAAAACAACCAGATCATCGCGATAATAAATTTCAGGCTAAATGTATTCAACGGGTGAAATTAAAAAAAACCTTAGTGGGCCACAATTAGTGGGCCACAGACACAGAGAAATTTTAAAAATTTCATAAATTATCATTTAATAAGAAGCCTCATACATTAGTTTCATAGCTCGCCTCTTCACTTCTCGGTCGAGCTGAGGAATAAATTTAGCCTCAAAGCATCCATTTTACAGCGCTGGTCCATATTTTACGTTTTTAAAGGTAGTTTCTAGAGCTTCTCAATACCCCCAAAAATCTGGAATAAATTCTATATCAAAATTTATAGTGGACGATCGCAGCCTCAAAGGCCTGAAAGCATGAATAATTTATAATAATTTGGATATTTATTGATTTACGAGAAGAATTTTAAAATTTGTTACGAATGCTTTACTACATTAGTATTCATTGTCTGCTATGCAATCATTAAAGATCTGCTTCGTAACACTTCGATAATTTTCGCCTTCCAAATTACCTTCCGAAACATTACCGCTCATGTTGAGAATTGAAGGCTAACTCGTTAGGAAATTTGCATTTTTCAAGACTCGACCATCTTAGAATATTGATAATGTAGAACAAATTTCAAGGCAGACACATAAAAAGGGAAATTCGTGTAGGATGCTAAAGTTTGATCACAAATCTCGACTCCATTTTCAACGACGACGTATAACATGACAACTAAACATCAATCCAGACGTCCCGGCGCAATACAGAGCCTTTGAACATGCAAATTCATCTCGTGTGTTGGTAGGATGCAAGTTCTAGGAAGACTCTTCTTCAAACGCGTAGGTTGATCAATTACAAGATAGCGTGCATCGTGACGACGTCTGCGCAATTATAAAGTCATGATAAGGCCTGGCCGGGTGGTCTTCGTGATATCATCGGCCTGGCTTACGCAAACAGTCTGAATTAGATAGCAAACTCGCCTGCTGTTCTCTATATCTTGTAAGCTTTGTTTGTCTTTATCCGCTGCATGATTGCCTCATTATTGCATGAATGGGCTTGTTAAGTAAGGATAATGCGGCCTAGAGGGCCAAGCAATAACGCCTATAAGCTGCAATAAGATGTTCTGATATAATGTTTAATTATATTTAGATTATAAGGCAAATGAGGTAGATTAAAGATAATCATTTGGAAGATTAGAGATTTTGCCTACTCTGGCATGGATATTTTGCCGCTCCGGAAATCAAGCTACTCTCAACGCACCGTTAGAACTTACATTCTTATTAAAACCATCAATTATTAATCTTAATAATCAATTAAAATATTAGTTATTAATCTTTATAACTGATAAAACGATCAGTTATTCACGCCACAATCTTGCAGAGACCTGTACTAGAGATACAGGACTACTAGCTGGACAGCATGAGAAAATCAGCTGCACACATATGGTCGAGGATGAAGGACAGAATTGGACTCTGAAGTTCGTCATTTGTGGCCTCCAATACAGCCATAAGCTCATTGCAGAACATTAAGCCCTCTAATGAGATCACTTGTGTTTAAGGAGGAAGATCTCAGCGACTTCTCCGCTATTAAAAATAGCTCTAATTATCAGAACTCAGCAGCTATAATGAAAGTAATCGGAAATAAAATATAGACACTAACTGAAGAACTAGCAGCAATAGTGCTCAGAAATCATCTTTTATGTGTCGGATATTCAAAAATTGCCAACTCTGCGACTTTTTTTAATTTGTCGCAGGCTCATACATTATATAAAAACATTGTTGAGGCCTAAATTAGAGAAAAAAATTTCATACAAATATTATTCGCAACAGCCAGTTATCAACACAAAACAAAACTGATACAATTATATTTCTGATTAGGAGATCGAATCTGTATTTTCAAATCCTGTTTAACCTGGCGATTAAACATGTATAAGGTCAGCTTTTTGCAAGGGATTTCGATCTGAAATTAATTGAATTTTCGAAATACTAAGCATGTGTCTCCAGTGGTTGTAATCAGTGCCAAAGAAATTACGTAACGCTTTTTATTCTCTCTGAAAAAATATTGTGTTCATCAAGCGCGACGTTGAGGCGACGGACACTTAAATATCGAAATTCTTCGGGTGTGCCGCAAAAAAATTGAAATTCGTTAATATTCTACCAGAAAAAAAAGAGAATAAGACAGCTTAAACTAACTTCTATTTCCCCATGAAGAGGCAGCAAAATGCCTTCTAATCAAAAAATGTCTCATGTATCAATAGGATATATATATATACTTGCACACTTGATTGAATAAAAAAGAACATAAATCCTAGTAGATTTAATGTTAGGTAAATTGTGCCGATTGTATTTATCCTTATTTATAATAATTTATGAACTACTACACGCAGATATATTTCTCTCAACTACACTGAAGTTCGCTCAAAAACATGAAAATGTCGCCTTCTGAAAGAGATCGGAAAGAAATTACATCTTCTTTCTTCTGAAAGAAATTACATAAGCTTTCTGCCTCTCCTTTATTTGACTCCGCCAGGGAAGCTGAGACTGTAGTAGTATTGGAATGTCAGCGCTTCATCTTTCAATTATTTACGGGCTTTCATGTCAATTGTAAAGTTTGTCAGCTTTAGAATCCTTGCAATCATTAGAAGAGCTATTAAAATGACGGTATGTAACGTTGCACCATTCAGTACCTGAAATGGCAAGTGGCGTTTCTGGACAAACATCATCCACTTTGTCCCTCATAATGGACGGTAAAAGCTACAAATGGCCCTTGTAAAGGCAGCTGCATCAGAGAAATTGCGTAGACAGGAGCTTGAGTATCAGGTGGATTTGAGCCTCTCACTTAAGCAGATGAGTAGAAATTGCCTATGAATAATTACTTATTGCTTACAAATGGACACTTTCAAGACTTGAAAACCAGATCAGCAAAGACCCAGAATCAACATTATATTGTAACCTCAAGTAAATCTTGATTTGTTTCTCGTGACCTAAATATGAAAATATTATCGACCTTATTCGCTCAAAGGTCTCATTCCTCGAGAGGAAAGCGAGAAATAGCGCGGCAATAAGCGAGACATGAAACGCTTCCACTCAGTTTGATGGGCTATTTTTTAATAGTTCTAAAACCTATATAAAAATCGCTGCTGTTAACGTCGTAGATTTCTCCCGTAACGTGGAGCCCTCAATAGCGATCAGTTCTTTCCCGTGCTGTGCGGAGGTTGTTAAATAAATCCCACTTTCCAGTCCGGCAACTGGCCATTTTACATGCGACGAAGATCAAGCAAGATCAAGATACTCGGTAATGGTTTATACTCGTTCCGTGTAGCGATGTCAAAAACGATGTTCGCGTACAGTGACGCTCTGAACGTTACTCCGGTTTTCCTACTATTTAAATTTCGAGTTAAACTAAGAATCTTGTAATTTGGCCGATGACAATCATAGTTATTCATGATTATGCTTGGTAACCAACAATGTGATATGTGTGATGGAGTATGAAATACAATACAAAAACTTTTACAGAGTTCATACCTTGCTCTATCTCTCTAATGAGGGGTTTTCAACAGCAACTTAATATTACGCATTTTTCTTCTAACTCATATAATATTTGAGTTTCTAGAAGTCATCAGAGTCAAAGCTGGAGAGTTCAAGACGACGATAATCTCACATATGTGACACTTAATACCATGTAAATATCCCAATGAAGGTAAAAATTGTGCTTGCTAACGAACTCATTTTGGACCATAATAATATTAATGTAATGAAAACATTACACGAAACAAATGGATCGATGTATATACCAAATATATCCGAATGAGGTTAATTTTCAAAACAGACATCTACAATGACAGTGTGGAAGCATAAAATTATTATTTCTTATTGACATTCGTGCATCATAAGTGAACTCTGTCAGGCATGTGTCCAGCTAGTAACGAGGTTAAAATTGCCCTCGTCGAGAAAGCGCTCGCCGGATTATATATTCAAGGCTGTATTGCAGCCTCGTGCTGTGCAAGGAAATGAGCTCGTCCTCTCAGGCATGCAGTTGAGGCTCATTTTTTTGGTATCAAATTCTCAGCAATTCCTGTTAACAAGGAGACAATGTTGGCCGGCGCCTCACAGGTGTCGTCTGCGGTAATTGCATTTTGCACGTGGAAACCTAAAGGTTCCTTCTAACTTTTACGCGCAAAATAATAAATTCAAGTATAAATTTAATTTTTTGATACAAAACCTTGGTTAGAAATATTCATTTTCGAGCAAAAATATTTTTTATGATACAAATCAGTCTTCATGCCGCGTTTGTTGACTTTTACACGCGTTTGTTGACTTTTTACGCTATGCCGCCTCAAGTAACTCGTTTGAAGGATATGAGTTAAGAAATCTTGCACCAAAAACAAACCCCGGGATCAGAATTCATCTTCATTTTTTAGCTCTAGGTTTCATAATGCATGAATTTCAAAGCACAGGAGCGTTGCATTCTCCTAGAACAACGAAAAATATTTTAATTTATTTCATTTCTGGACAACAGAAATAGAACAACATTCTAGCGCATTTCGCTGCTCATTATTTTCTCACCAAAGTTTTACAGCGCTAATTTTAATACCGCAACTTAGCTGCATTTTAAAATGCCTGAAATTGTTATCAGATATTGAGTTTATTGATAATGTAAGTGTGAATTCTTTATTCTTTATTCTTTATTCTTTATTCTTTATTCACACAGGAGCATACAAAAAAAATTCATAACAAGAAAATGACAAAAATTTGGAGAAAAAAATACAAAATGCTTCCATGCGAATGCCCATATAAGCTAAAAAGCTTCACAGGCGACATTAGCGATATTATACAATCGAAAAACAATAACATATAATGACGATGGGATAAGAAGATCATCTCTAAGAGATACACTAGGATAGATTAATTCAGCCATTTCTAAAAGAAGAAGACAAGCAATATATAACAATAGACAATGCAATTAGGCATATGAGTTAAAAGTTAGGAGTTAGGAATATGAGTTAAAAATAAAATTGACATGTAAATAATAAATAAAGTGGCTTTATGTAAACATAAATTGTTGTCCATCAATGAACTTAATTAGCCCAATTTTCTCCATGAACCAATATCTTTTTCGGAATGTAACTCTTTTGACTATGATCAATCGACGAATAATTATTGTTCTTAGGATTTAAAAAATTAATGTTCAAATTAGAAAGTTGAAACAAGAATATTGAAATCGTGGCCACATCTATTTTAATATTCTAAATTCATTCGTCGCCATTGAATCACGAATGAAATCGCATCATTTACAATATTCAGTGGATTTGCTATGTTTCAGAAAGATGCATGTATCTTCGACTTCTTCAGGTTTTTGTCAAGAATAATTTATTTACTTCAAAATGTGATCTACTGTTCCCAAGAAGTTTCTCCGGTTTCGTTTTTATCTTCAGCGTTTTATGTCATTATGTTAGTTTGATTCAGCATATTTCATTCCTTCAATTTTTATTATGTAATGAAATAAGGATATTCAAAGTATCTGGTTGGAATATTATCAATTTCTGACATGCCCCGACTGTATTCTGCAAAGTTTACGAGAGCCATATTTTACCAACATTTGTTTTCAAGCCTCGTCTTGAAAGTTCCTAAAGTTACTGAACGCATCGGCCTTCCGAAATACGAACAACAGGCGACAAATAATTTTTTCCTTATAACGGTATTAGTCGGATGTTCATTTATATTATTCTTCCTTACAATAACATTTTCTCTGGGCAGCGAAAAATGCTATGTATCCTAAAATAGTATGCTGATTAATTAAATTAATAATCATAAAACTCGCAAATATAATGTCCTGTGAAGCCGATGAGCAGTAAGGCATTTTGAACTCTGGATTTTAGTCATGTTGATGATGGAATAATGATGCCATCAGGTTCAATTCTCCTTACAATTAGCAGGAAATAAAATTACATTTCTATAATAATTATTAATAATAATATTTATTTGCAATAAATTTTCCAACACTGAGATATATAACGTAAAAGTGGGAATGTTCGATTAAAACACTCTTTTCATCTGTTATAGTAATAGTCTCGCTAAAGTTATTTTCTTGATTTTTTGATCGTTTAAAGATTGCTTGAGATGTTTACACAGAAATCCATTATAGCGCCTGCCCAATAAAGTTTTAACTTTTTCAAAGACCGAATTTCTTGAGCTATCGAAGTTGAATGTTCCGCATTTAAGTCTCATCAATACCCCGGAAGCGTCGAGCTGGATTTGCGGGCAATCATCGACTGTCGAAAGCCATTGGCATCAGCACAGAAGTTCTACGCTGTCTTGTGTCTAACGAACCTGCGGCAAAATGCCTTTATAGCGAACTTTATCTGGTGATCGAAGCAATTGACATCTCGCCTTCAGGTTTTAAAAATCATCCGTTGCTCGGAACGATCGTATCTCCCCTCTGCGTAAACTGGAACAGAGAAAAGGTTCGTTCAATTTAATACGGAATCAGATGCTTAATCGTCGAGAAATATAGCTTACGATCGAGAGTTTTGCTAATATAAAACATTATTTTTTTTAAATTGAAGCATAATTAAAATTTCAGCGTTATTAAACTGATACTCAAAAGGAGCAAACATTTCGAGAAAGTTCTCCACGGCACTCCGCAAAAAATTATACGCATGCAACGCTTGCATGCCTGCGCATAATTCTCACCGTTCACCGTCCTATAGTTCGGTTACATCTAAAAGACGGACGATGTAAGTAAGAAGTAGGCCTCCGTAGACTTTCTTCACCCTTGACCAGCATGGAAGTTGTGCAATACTTACGGCTGATTACACATCTTCAGAGGGCAATCCAGCTGATTGCTTCAGCCGCGCTGCTCTACAGTATCGATAAATTTGCCAAGATACTAAGTGTCTCTATTGTAAATTATTTGGCAATGCTAAGCGCAGAGCACTTCTACATTGTCCCCAATTGCGAGGGTACGGGTCACTGGCTGATTACATTTATTTTTGGTGTTCCTGCTAGCGGTAAAGTTTTGGATTCGTTTAGATTCTAAACTTTATTTTACACTTTAAATGCTCGGCCACTTGAACCAAGAAATTCAATAGTTTTTTGTCTGATCAGCACCGCAAGCAATCCTTACAGAGAGAAGACTTTAGGCAGGTCTAGATTGCTCCGCGGTAGATTTTAATCTAGAAATTCCATTCCACCACAGGGTATTTTAATCTCATCGAAAGATATTAAGAAGGAAAATAGTTTCATTGAAACTTTTCATGCTCCCGACATTAACGCCAATTGAACGTATTTTTCAATTTGGAAGGTTCTCTATACATGACGAAACATTAGCACAACTCCCCATTGTGCGATGAGAAAAAATTTATTCTTCAACGAGTAATTTCATTCTGGACACGAATAAATAAAATCTTAAAAATGCTTATTGAGTTCAGCAAATTATTATCATCGTGCATCTTTATCTATAATTAATAAAAATGTTTTCGTTCATGCCACTGGTAATTTATAGAGGTGACTTTCATTTTTTAATTTTCCACAAAATTTATACTAAACGAGTTTTACGACTACAAGAAATAAGTTAAACTAATAAAATGATAAATTCTTCAAATGTGAATTCTTTTGTGGCGTGTTCTAATTTTTCTGAACTTAGCCACGGATAACAGAAACCTGGTACGAGAGACAAGGGCCTTCTCTCTAGAGGCTGCGAAGCTATAGCGTGGCCTTCTCATATTCAAGAGACAGATGCCTTCACTCTAGAGGCTGCGAAGCTATAGCGAGGCCTTCTCATATATTCAAGAGACAGGTGCCTTCACTCTAGAGGCTGCGAAGCTACAGGGCGGCCTTCATATATTCAAGAGACAGGTGCCTTCACTCTAGAGGCTGCGAAGCTACAGGGAGGGCTTCATTTATTCAGCGCATACCAAGAATGAATAATTTTACGTAGGCTGTGAATCGGGATATTTTTAAGAATGTTTTTAAATAATAAGAAGTATCATGCAACCAAAAGTTCTTTTATAGTATTTATATTATATAATCTATACATATTTTCTAAAGGCACAATAGACTCACGAAGAAATATAATTTACAATTTTAGAGACGCGTGTAAAAAATTTTGCTTTTAAATGGAATTAAATATATTTAATAAAACTTCTTTTTGTGAACGATTTTGGTGATTTCAATTCAATTAGTGTATGAGGATGCAATATCGGAGTACATGCGATGGTGACCACCAGATCCGCCAAAATCATCATAGGCAGCAAACGCAGCGTAAATAAATCAGCAGTTCAGTGCTGCACGGTGAAAACTCACCCGTGTACACGTTGCCGATGAGCGTTGCAGTTGTGGACTGTGTGCACTCACCCGTGTACACGTTGCTGATGATCGCTGCAGTTGTGTACTGTGTGCACTCACCCGTGTACACGTTGCTGATATTCGCTGCAGTTGTGGACTGCGTGCACTCACCCGTGTACACGTTGCACATGATCGCTGCAGTTGTGGACTGTGTGCACTCACCCGTGTACACGTTGCACATGATCGCTGCAGTTCTGGACTACGTGCACTCACCCGTGTACACGTTGCACATGATCGCTGCAGTTGGGGACTGTGTGCACTCACCCGTGTACACGTTGCACATGATCGCTGCAGTTGTGGACTGTGTGCACTCACCCGTGTACACGTTGCCGATGAGTGTAGCAGGCACGCAGAATATTATCACAAGCAGGTCTGCAAGCGCCAAATTGAACAGGAAGTAAAACACAGTCGTCTTCATGATGCGGGTGCGAGCGACCACCATCATGACCAGCACGTTACCCACCAAGCCCACCACAAACACTATTGAGTACGCTACTATGTACACCAACGTCGTGATGAATGAGTGTCTAAACTCATCGTATTCTATGCGGTCATCGTAGTTGTAATAACTATAATTGAGGCTATCGTTGTAATTGCTGTTGTTATAAGGGCTGTCCAAATGATAGGATTCATTCATAAATGCCATCCTGCATATGTTTGGTCTTGTAAGCTTTGAAAAAAAAAAATTACGGAAAATATGCCCGAAAATGTAATGTTACCATGAACTAGTTCACTCCATTATCACGTTTTAATTCACGTTATATTCGTCAAACATAAACGATTAATTGTTTGCGTGACACTTTCGTTAGATTGTTTACGAATAAATTTCTTTCTACCTCACTTCTTGCACTCATAATAATTCTATAACCCTAGTGCGAGTTGCAGGTCGGCATCCTTGAAGTACGGCGAGTGACTCCCGCGGAGTAACAGACACCGACGCACGTCCCGTCCCAGGCTCAGTGCACGAATGACCGAACGAGGCGACTGGTGAGCCGAGCATCGCTTCGTAATTCATTGTTACATCGCGAAAACTCTTGGATTCACACGAAAAATATGCAAATCAAAATAGAATAGTCTAGGCTGTCATAATTATTGGTCATGAATTATCACGAAACTGAGACTTATTGGAATTGTCAGGGAACTTAGACTTAGGGTGATCATTTAGCAGCTACTCTTCAGAAAATTAATTTGATCAATTGAGAATTTGTGCGTGGTAGGAACAAAAATGTGCTAAAATCTATCAACTTATTATCTCTTTAAGAGGATGTGATTGAACCTCATAGAAATAACATACTCAAGACAAAACACTTTGTTTGCCAATCATTCTTTCCATGTCTAGAATTCAAATGATTACTACACTCTAGATACAAGTGGGAATTACAGTGCAGATATTGCGGTCTGCCAATTATTTAAGCGAGGGTACTAATGCCCACTGGTGAAATACAGCGACTGTTTCAGTGTTGTAATTCTCGATAATACTCGAGCTGATCGTTTTTTTCTGTCTCGGAATATGTTTTTCTGTATGCGGATGTTTATTGGCTATTCTCCTTTCGTCTGTGCCGTACGATCAGGACAATTTAAAACATTATGACAATTCACAAGCTACCAAATTTACAAAATGCGTTGAATATAATCACCGTGAACCTGGCAGTCTAGTTGTTAACTTGTTCTAGAATAATTATAATTTATTAATCAATAAATAATCAATGTATTTATTGTTGTGCATTCATCCATGAGATAATAGCGGCCTGGAATTTTACAGAGGTTTAATTTTCTTTCCTTTAATGTTCAAACTTAATTTCAATTAGTAGATAAATCGATTAATTATTCCTCGTAAGGATGAGTGATAACCAAATAAATCATAGCACTTTATTGTATCTTTACAATGAATAATTTATGTGGCTAATATCTCATAAGTTTAGATTAAGTTTAAGTGTAGATTTCGGGTTATTTTCGAACAATTTTCAAAATCTTTATCATCGGCTCACTTACGAAGAACATTATTCTTTTTCCACAAAAGTTTTATTGTTTTGTGAAATAATTGCCCATTCTTAATTAACATTAATTTTGCTATTTGGCCAATATAGCGCAAATTTCGTCGGTGAGGTAGGCGAGGTCGAGCAGCCCTATGGCGGACTGTAGGTGCCATTTGGCGTGAGGGATAAGAGGACTGCACCACGAAGTTCCAGGGTACAGGTTAGTTCCGTTCTGAAAGTCAGGGTCGAAGTATTGGAACGAACTAAATTGATTCGCGATAAGATTTACTCGAGGCAGAAGCTCCCATCCTATATAATTAACGATCGGGTCGAGAAACAATTTACTTTTAGTCAAGACGCGTTCTTGCCACAGAAAGGCGTAAATTAGCTTCATGGTTGTGCTGAGTGTGTTGCCTAAAAGTTTGGCATGATCAGCAGGCGGAAGATGTATACTAGATGTCGCCCGACGAATTTCTGGAATATAATCGTCGAGGACGAAGCGACGAAGATCTTTCGGTAGCTTGAAGGCGTCCGCAAGCATCGGAACTAAGCTGTCCACAATAACGGCATCAAAACTCAACGTCAAAATCGTACAGTAAATACCAGAATAAATTAGCATGTAATCGGGAATGTCGAAACTTTCAGTGATGTTATACCACTCACTCACAGGCCGCGTGAGGTACATCGTCTGGAAATCATCAATGATCTGGACAGCCGTTTTGGCCCGTGGAGTGGCACTCAGATCGTGGATGACTGAAGACTTGTAGTCAAGATTTGAAAGGCTTGCCTGATGGAAAGCGTATGCCAAAACAGCGAGAGTTTTACGGTCCTGTTGACGTCCAAGTCTGGTGTTGCTGCCATGCCAGAATGCGGAGCCCCAGGCCAGGGCTGAAAAACCTTTTCCCATTGCTTTCACATATTCATCTGACATAGAAAATCCTCTCCCCGAGAACTGGCGGAAGCAAATTTCTAACACGTCATGATAATATGCCAAATTTGAGGCATAGTCACACGGCTCATAAATGGTCATTCCGTGCATGGTTGATGCAGTAACGTTGTGCTCGTGATAAAAAGAAGGAAATTTACCCCACTCATCTGAAGGAGTGCCGTTGGAGTCCCAGTAATCGATGATTCCTTGCCATGCTTTGTCTTGGGCTCGAGGTAACTCGGGATCAAATTTCGCCATGCACGCCCTCAACTCTTCGAAAAAGTGAGCGTCGAAGCCCTTTTCTCCGCCCGTCATGAGGAGCTGCATGGCGTGTTGCATCGCCAGCATGGAGTCGTCGGACTGAACATTTTGTGATGCTTTTTCATGGTAAGGCAGAGCACTGGCAACCACTATTATGAAACTCCACAACCAAGCTTGGCAGCCTTGCATGCTGATGTTATTGTCCATACTGAAGAGTCTTGATCATAGTGGATACGAAGCTCAAGTGTGCTTGTCCATTCATATCTTATCAAGATTTGAAGGAGAAACATTGATAAGAAGGATAAATACCTTGTAATAATTCAGGTGAAAATGTCTGAGTGTGACCGTATTTGTAGAGATTTCGGAATGAGGAACTGGGAGAGTCTCAACATTGGTATATAAATACCTGTAGAGTCATTGAACAGAAACATTTTAACATAACTCAAATGCAGACGCATAAAGTAAAGTACGTACGATACTAAATAGATCAGCGGGACTTCCTATTCAATAATTGAATCTTCGAAAAATTTCTTGGACGTTTGCTCCAACGGTTCGAATTTATCATTCCAGCAGAGGTCAGAGACTATAATTGTAAATAATCTATTAGGTATACTTAAAGTAATTAACTAATTAATTATACAATAGCTAATATGAAGTGCACCTAAATTACAACACTGCATCACATAAGACAGATACAACACTGCATCACCCTTTACAACATCGAACAAAGCCTCACTATCTTTTGCTGATTACGCATTTTGAAAAATTTCAGTCATTTATCAGTATTGCTCGTAAAATAAAATAAATTTTTTCAAAGAAGAAAAAAATATTTACCTGGCAAGGTATAACTTTTTTTAAATACTATTTTATCAAAATCATGTAAATTTGGTTGAATTTAATTTAGAATTGTCACAATTGTTTTCAAACCATTCCCCTATTTGGATGCGTTTTTAAACAAAGGAAGGTAATGTTGGTCATGGAGGCCCACTGTAACCTTAAACCCTGCTCTTAATGTTGGTCATGGAGGCCCACTGTAACCTTAAACCCTTCCCTTAATGTTGGTCATGGAGGCTCACTGTAACCTTAAACCCTAGGTCATGGAGGCCCACTGTAACCTTAAACCCTGCCCTTAATGTTGGTCATGGAGGCCCACTGTAACATTAAACCCTGCCCTTAATGTTGGTCATGGAGGCCCACTGGCCATCACACACAGAGTTGAAGGTCATGTCGTACACGAGGCGGCCGCCGAGGTCACCAGGGCCCCGACACTTCGGTTGACGGTCCCAGATTTTGTCTCCATGAGCGTGAAGCCAACTGCGCAGTTGCCGATAATTACAATTATTAATTATTAGGCTGAACCCTTTCATCTCATTCCTCCTCAATTATTAGGATCCTACATCGAATAAGCTGAATCCCTCATTCCGTTCCTCCTCAATTTTTAGGTACATACCTCTATCAGACTGATCTTTTCTAGCCCATTCCTCCTACACTGATATTCTTACCATCGATCCCAGCAGACTGCTGGTGAAATTGATCACTCGTATCCTCCGGGTTACGTCATGTTAACTTGCCACTAAGTTGCCCAATTTTATTGTACCAGTACTGAGCTCCTATAAATTGATCTCAATTCTAATTTTACATTCTCTTAACTAACAAATTATACTTAAATTCTGCCTTATTTCGCCAGCATTAGTTATAGTTTTTATTATAGTAAGGATCGTTCATAATTTCATTAAATTTACAAATTAATTAAAATAAGTATTCGAAGGGTTACAATTTCCAACTCTCTTCGAACATATGTGATTAAAAGAATAATGATACGAATTTACTTATTAAAGTTTTATTTTGCGATATAAAATGAGAGTAATTATTATCTATGATAACCGCGAGCTCAAATCCTTCTCATCTATAAGTATTATCTCGTTAGTCTTAGCAGAGGCGTTCTTTGAAGAACAAGTCTTTGTTAGATCTAATTGGTGGCTCGTGCTCAATGTGAAAGCGTTCGATATATTTCTTAAGGAAATGAGGAAGTGCTTATGATGAGTGCACTGTAGGTCTGTAGCATTCATGCTTCCCTAAACTATTAATTAAATGTCAGGTCAAAAGTGAGTCTTTCAGTGGTGGGCATATATATTTGAAGAATGGGTATTAATTTGCTAGGTTATTATCATATATAACTGCTAAACTTTAGTACTAATTACTCTTAATTAATTAGCAAACGTTTCTCGCCGTGGGCATTTTTCATTAAATTTTCTAGAAGTTATATAGGTAATGAAGAGTTTTTATTCCTCAAGGTATAAAGTTTTTTTTAAAGAGGATTTTTTAGATAATTCCCATTCCCTATAAATAACTTTTTTATTCTTTCTCAATCAATAAGTGATAACTTTCTTTGAAAAGAAGTGCATTAGGCTGTGATATTATTTGGGAACACATTCATAACTCAAGTGACAAGATTTGAGGCCAATATATTTATAAAAACACTCCACTAAAATTATATAAATTAGTCCATTAAGGCATATATGAGACTTTTAAAAACAGAAGAAGTAAAGCACAACACATCGCACACTTGAATTAAAGTAAGGACCCAGTAATGCTGTAAATTTATTGGTATGAGAGAGCATTTTACAAGCAGCATGACATTCAATCAGTGAGTTAGAAGAAGTTAAAGCGACACGCTACTTACTTGGTGAGATAGAGGATGTTGCAGAGCAGCATGACATTCAGCGCTACTTACTTGGTGAGATAGAGGATGTTGCAGAGCAGCATGACATTCAGCGCTTCTTACTTGGTGAGATAGAGGATGTTGCAGAGCAGCATGACATTCAGCCCTTCTTACTTGGTGAGATAAAGGATGTTGCAGTCACAGTGCCAGGGATTACGAGATAACTTCACTTGCTCAACTTTTTCTAAGTCATCCAGCAGTCCTGGCGGTAGTCGCATGAACTTGTTGCTGTCAATCTGACTGGAGAAGTAACACATTTCAAAGTGTTACCTTTAAATACATTTCATCTATTTTTCTTCAAGAATATATCAACCATAAAAAATTATTATTCGAAAATGTTACCCAGTTCAACGTACAGCCTGAGAAGATTAGGCGAGCGGACGAAGATGCGCCTGGGCAGGTCGCTGAGCAGGTTATTGTTTAGCAGGAGCCATGTTAAGTTGTTCATGCCGGAAAAAGCGGCAATTTCCACCTTGGCAATTTTATTAGAAAATAAATATAACTTCTCAAGCTTCGGGGTACCTGCGGGAGCAACAAGTAGAGAAATTAATGACACGCAATTGCAGTAATGATTTCTCTTTGAGCAACCTTTAATCACATTAATCAATGTTATGGGAAATGGTAATTTCAATACTTCATCCCCGTATTTAAAAATAACTAAATTATGTAAAAAAAGTAGAAAATAATTGTTGACATTACAGACCAGCAAACGTGCGGTTGAGTATTTTCCCGATGTTGTTCTGGCCGAGATAAAGCTCCTTCAGGTTGCGCAGCCCTAAGAAGTCGCTTGCTTGCACAGACTCGAGGCTGTTGCCTGTGAGCTCTAACATCGCCAGGGACGCTTGGTGGCTCAGGAGACTGGGTGGTAGCACCTTCAACTGGAACGATTTGTACAATATTGCTTCGTGTTATTATTTCTTCTTAGATGCGTTAAAATTATTTTGAAGCAGCAAGTTGTATACATCATTGGATGTAAAAAATTAAAATAACTTTTTTAACACATGTGATTGAAAATTTTAAAGCCTGACCTGATCATACACCACATTTTAAAGAAAAAACTGTTTTTTTTTTTGTTATTTTACGATTAGATAATCTATTCATGAGTTTGTTCATTTGGATCCAAAACTCGTGCAGTTGAACTGTTTCATCAAAAATTCGCTTCTACATAGTGTATTGATTTTTCGATCAAATGGAACTTTGTAATTCAATTTCGTAGCGCAATGGTAAAATTTTGATGAGCACACGGCTACATCAAAGCCGGAGTGAACGAGATATTCAGTCCCTAAATCAGACTCATTTCAGCCATAGCATTGACGAATAAGTCCTATTCTGATTACAAAATATTAGGAATTTCAACTAACATTCAAATTCAAGGGAAATGGGCAGTCTTCTAAATCGAAACAAATTAATATGATTTGCAGGTTATTTGATATGATATTAAATTTTAATATAATTATACAGAATATATGATGTGAAAACCGTAGAACAACTGTGCTCTGATTGCTTCAATAAAGTCATGTCTAATAATTCGTTTTAAAATAATCACTCTATTATTGTTCTTCAGTGGCAGACTGGCAGAAGCAGTTAAGTTGTCACGGATATTGGACGCATTCACTGTGTAATATTTTCCTAACAAACATCCTAGCAACTTTAGAGGCAGTTTGGCTTCTTTCGCATAGTTAGTCCGTATAGATCAAAACTCTAGAATGGGAGCTAAGCTCTCCCACCGTTCAACGCTAACGGCCTCCGCTTTTCTCAAACTTTTATTGTAGATGTTAAATTAGAGAGCTAAGTTAGGTCCGGATTTTAATCTAACTATACTTTTAAATGAAATCTTTATTGCCAAAGTTTTTTCTTGCCAAGATTTGCACTCAAGAATGCTATGCTCCTCAGAACTCTCAAGGAAAAAATTGAGTTAGCTGAAGGCAATATCCTAACTGTTACACTTGATTCTCATTGCATTCTTGAATTTTTATTCTCTGAGGGTGATCAAAAAACTATGATTTAGTTTTCATTAATTTAATGTTTGATAAATTTCGGGCATAAATTTTCCATCCTCACCTGCTCTGTGCCACAAATGATTTGGGTGACGTTTGAAGTAGTTTTAATGTGCACATTCCACGTGAAACTAACATCTCGCCCAATACTTGACTTCACTTTCTCTGAAGAATTTGTGCCAGTTCGTTGCCTGACCTCACAGCAGCAACTCCTAAGGTGCTGTTTTGGGCCAGATTCATTTTGAAACTCTCCTGTATACGCTTCAAGTTAGATGGTATGGACTAACCTTTTCAAGAATCTTTGGCCCCTGTTCACCTTTGAAACTATGGATTAAAGCAACCAATGGAAGCTTAGCTTGAGCTCTGTCGGGACTTTGGACGCATGCGTGGGCACGTGCTGAAGTGGATGTCGTCTGCGCTACGACTTACCTCGATGGTACACCTGACGTTTTGGATGCGACCAGTACCTTGACCCCGGCATCTTACCTCTGCGCGGGCGTGGATCAGCTCCAAGAACCGGCACCTCACCAGCGATTCACCGAAGGATTTTTTAGCACTTCAGGTACGTCACCCTATCTTCGTAGGCACGGAGCAAGCGGTGATGAGGTGTTAAATCCTGTTCCTTTTCACTTGAAACCCGAATAAATAATAAAGCCCGTAAATTATCCATACTCTAATATTTATTGGTAATTTTAAGACTTCATTCATGATTATCCAATAATAAAGATTGCTCTTACTCGGAACGTGTGGCAGCAAGTTGCACCAGCTCGACCTACTTTTGCTACGATTGCAAACTTTGTCATTTAAGACCTTTCATTGCATCGAGCGTTTTTTCGCCTACTTTGAGCTGAACTTTGTGCCTTGCCTGATCACCGTTTCCTTTTCTTCAGAATTTTCGGGTTGGGCAGACGCAGGAGCGAGTTGCGGCTCCTTTGCCTCTTCACGCTTATTGAAGAGGAGCCGCTACCAAAATTAGGCAGCACCAAACTAACTATCTCGTGGAATTGATGGCTATTTATACCATCTTGAAATTTTTTAAATAAAGAAAAGATTTCTTTAGCCTCCAGTCCATTCTTGTTTTGCTTGCCTATATCTTCATTTATCAGCTCGTTCCTCAAAGTATTGTCCAGAGGGTCGCTAAATTATGGTTAATGAAGTAGAATGATAAACATCTTTTAGAGCTGAGATCCTGTGAATTGTCCTAATTAGAATCTTCTTGTAAACCAATTCAATTAACGGCAGATTTTCTGATAAAAGATACTATCATATCCAAAAAATTGAAGTTTCTTTCAGAGAAACACTCTGCGTCCTCGAAAATTATTTGTGGAAGGTTTCGTTCTCGCCAAATTAATTTCAGTGAGATTTTATTCAAGTCTTCCTCTACGGAGCCTTTAAGTTGTCAGGACTAGAGCGATATTTCTGTCTTGCCCTACGTGGGGTTCTGGGGAAGAGACTCCTGTGGAGGAGTTAAACTACGAGAACTGCTAGGCCAAGCACCTGAGTATTTTTTAAATATATTTATTATTTTAAAGATAAATGTAAGACTTTAAACGTTATTTGAGTGCAGATATAAAAGTAATATGAATTCATGGACGACCATTTAATAATTGATGCTAGATTTTACCTTAAGAACAGAATTCTCAAATCATAAAGATCATGTGTCCCGATCACCGGCAAGTTAACCTGCCAGGATGTGTTAGTTGCTCGCCTTGTTATGGTCGAGCCTGAGCATTTCCAGGCTCGTCAGAGGCGAGAACACATCAGGTGCCAGGTGCTCGATGTTGTTGTGGTGCAGGTGCAGCTGCCGCAGCTGACTGAGCGAGCTGAACACGGTCCTGGGCAGGTCCTGCAGATGAAATTAATTCTGCATGAAAATTAAATATTTTGTTGCAAAAAATAGTAATATATTCCACGGATATGTTTAGATGAGGCCACACCTGCGTCACGTGGATGCAACAATCGGTTTCAGAATATTTTTTAAACTACATTTCTTATGTCATTTTTCAACCTCTGAATAAGGAAAATAATTAGACAGTTCTAGTTGCAGAAGAAAAACAAAGCAACGAAGCAATGAATCACTGCTACAACAATGCTCAGATCATTCACTCTCAAGTGAATGACTCACTCATTCACATTGAATTAACAAATTCATTAGTGAATAGAATTTCCCATGTACGATCTAGCCTACTTCGCTCATCAATAATCAAATATTTGTAAATACGTCAGCATCAATAATTCTTATTACTTAGCATATTCCAATAGAACTTTTAGGAAGTGAAGACCTCACCTGGATTTTGTTCTCGGACAAGTCGAGTTCCTCAAGCTTTCGCAGCTGCGAGAAGGTGGCGGCCTGCAGCGTCGTGAGCGAGTTGTCGGAGAGGCTGAGCGTGTGTAGGTGAGGCAGGCCCATGAACGTGCTGCCTGGCAGGCTCTCCAGGGCGTTCACTGAAATGTCGCTGCTCCCGCAACACAAACTATAATATGAGTCTTTGCATAGAAATGACACTGAATGATTATTACTTTACTAAAAATATGAATTGCGTCGCTGCTCCCGCAACGCAATATATAGACTATAAAATCAATTTGAGTCTTTGCATAGAAATGATACTGAATGATTATTTTACTAAAAATATGAATTGCGTCGCTGCCGCCGCAACATAAAAAATAGAGTGTAATACGCTTATTAATGCAAGTATAAGCAGGATATACAATTATGTAGATGCTAAAATTACAGTACATCATGAGCTTTCTTCGGGAATTAGTGGTGAGCACATTGTACAAAAATATGTCCATTCAATTTTGGGTAAACAACCCATAAAATTTGTCCGTCTTTTCACAAATGCAAGAAATTATCGATCTTACTAAACTAATTTAAAAAAATGGATTTAATAAATAGCAAGAAATTCAAGCATATTTCTGCCTGAATGGAGATGAAGCAGAACCAAGCCAAATTATGCACGCAGAAAATCAATACATTTTTACGTCTTCGCTGTGAGGGTAGAAAATGTAAATTCTTTATGCATCCGTCCTCATTATGCGAGATTAATTACTTAGTAACTACTTACGCAGTCAACGATAGTTAATTAATAGGCAAACTTGATGATTACGTTTGCTGGAAGTGATTTATTTTTAATGCGATTGTGGTCAGGTACTCAGAAGCTTCTTTCGGTAAAGAAGTAAAATAATGAATCAGTAAATAACTTATGTTGAGCGGTATTTCATTCTCAATTATCGTGTTATAGTACAATAAATTAGATGACCATAAAATAAGTGTGATAAAGAACTAGATATGGTGTAAAAAATCGAGAGTTGAAGATGAACGTCGTACTAATATGCACGAGGCTTTTTCATGGGCTGCCGTTACCTGTACCATTCGCACCAGAACAAAACATTCATGGTGAAGGCTTTTGAAGTGAATGACGCTCTACTCTGCCCGTGATGCTCATGCGATTAATCTAATTTTTAAAGCCCTTTGATGCTCTGGAAAATGTTTCATTACTTATTACGGGCGTTGAGAGTCCGTATCTTGTATTCAAGCGACTCGTTTTCAGCAGAATAAGGAACAGATTCAGATATTTATGATAAAAGCGGCTGGGTCGTCCACTTGAAAGACATAGACGCATTTTCACCTTAATTATTTAATTAAATTCATATCGCCTAAATTTACAGAAATTACGGAAATAAATTGAAAGCTTGACCTAGAATTTGCCGGTAAATTTATTAGCTAATACAGTTTAATTTTGTTTGAACGTTTTTAACTTATTTTTAAAAGAATTCAAATGAAAATCACTATCAAATGCTAATCAATTTCAAATGCTTAATCACTATCACTATCCTATTTTATCAATGGTTCGTTTTATAGCTAACACGTTGGTATCAATCAAAGTTATGACGTTAAATTTTTGTTCCTCTTACATCTTCGTCAAACTCACGCTACTCACAGTTTTTCTAGGAAGAATGCTAGCTCAAAACTTCTCGCATATTTCAGTGAAGGGCCTCTACCGAATTTGCCAGTTTCGAGCACTTTTAATGTAACCTTACAGCCTAACCAAAAAAAGGGGCTATTGCTCGGGAAATCTTACATGGTCTGCAGGGATCTTGAATCCATGAAGAGGTCTGGGGGCAAGTGACGTAAGCTGTTTTTTCGTAGCTTCCTGAACACATGAAAGGAAGCAGTGAATACCAAACTGTCATTTGCATCATCACGGACAAATTTAAATTGGAAAATAAATTGCCTTTTCAATCAGAATCGTAAGTTTGATCGGGCTTCATGGGCTTGAAAACTTGCGAAGTATTATATCGGTTGCTGTGCGAGTTGCCGTACATTGCGACTCACGTCTCTGATCTTCTATAAGAGGCAACATGCGTGACATCACAAGTCTATAAAGTTGATTAATTCAGCAAGTTTTACATGCAAAAAATTGCAATCGCTCTTAGACTTTAGACAAGAGACAAAATCTAGGTGAACTTAACATAAATTTAGAGATAATTTGTAACCAGTTTTATTTAATGCAATATTCACTTACCCTTCGCAATCAATACGTTATTGGCTTTAAATTAATATCTGTGTTTTCATGATACATCTCAGATAGGGTCGGGAATAATGCTTGCATGTCGTAACGAACACAAAGAAAGATACGATTAAAGGTTGTTCAAATCACATCCTTTATTGATGAACGAACCACATTTAAAACTATTGGTGAAATAATATTTGTGAGAGTGCGAGTTATTGACCTTGTCTATAACTCACACGTGCTGTAGATTCTCCAGATCAAAGAAAATGCTAGGAGGCAGCTGCTGCAGGTCATTTTCGCTCAGGTCTCTGGAAAATTCCCATCATATGCATATAAGTTGTTTCGAAAAAGCATAATTCAGTTATGATGATTGAAAATCTTAATTTATATGTAATTATCAGTTACGAATGAAGAAAATTCTGATTTACTGAAGTATCACATTAGATTTATTTACATATGCCGTTTTTCATAAGTATCACAAAAAGAGTAATACAGCGTTTTGAACAAACTTGCTCGAGCATGAGCCGTAAATTCGAAGAGCCAGAAACGCAAGATCCTGCACTCTTCGAAGTATCACACCTGCATGATAAATCTCACTGAACCCTGGCCACGCTATCGCGGAAACTTTGCAGCATTTTTCAGGCCGAACTAAAGGAGCCCTAAGCCTAAAATATAACTGGGATCGCTGGTCTCTACTCGAGTCAGCGATCCTTTTGATCTCAGGCGTGAATTACTTCATTTTTCAGGAAGAAAAACAACTCCTGATAATATTTATAGTTGTAGAGTAGCGCAGCATATTCGAACAGTGATTGCTAAATATATAATTCTTATTAGTCGATGAAATTATGATGGGCAATGGGCAATTGTCAATTGTAATTGTTGTTGTAATTCATTGATCAATAATTGTAGTAATGGGCTATCTGGCATAAGAATTTCTCATGTAAGAGAGAGAGAGAGATAAGTTAATTCATGCTTAATGAATTTTTCATGACGTTTTAAGAAAATTTAAGTTGAGTTTAAGTGGTCGGGTTAACTAAGCAAGAGCACAATACTCAATCAATTACTAATGCTTGGTATGATTTGCTTAAAATAGATTAATGAAAGTTTTTAGCAATGTTTTGCTGGTCAAAGCATAAAAATCTAGCATTTATGAATTTTTCATGAGAGAAACTATTGACGATCCCAGCTTTTATGAATCTGAGAAAAAAGAAAACAATCTCACATCTCCTCTAGGTGTGTCAATCGGTTGAAAGAATTCTTGTGAAGATAACGTAGCTTGTTCATGCTCAGGTCTCTGTAAGGCAAACGACCCGGAAATGTTACGAACATTAAATACATTAGAAAGTAGCATTATTTATAGTATATTAGTGTGTCTATCATCTCATTCCGTTTTGGAACATACTATACTTTAACTTATTTTATGTTGCCGTAGAATTTAATAGTGGACAGCAAATTAAAATAACTACTTAGGTACGCACACATTATAGGTAGAAAGCACAAATTCCTTTTTACAACTAAAATAACTGTTGATATTCTGGTATAATATTTTGTTATAACATTACGAGTGTTTTAAATAAACACATAAACTATAAATGCTTTATTTCTTGCCAATAGATTTTTTTCCTCCAGAATATCGAAAATGATTTATAAAATGATTCACATGGATATGGTAACAGTGATGTACACAAAGCCTCACAGCGTCTGGACGTCGACCGGCAGATGTTGTTTTCTCGGCACACGGTCCAAGCCCTCCAGCCTCCAGCAGCTCACGGCTCGCGTGTCTTCAGTGCAAGAACACGGGCCCTCCGCGCACCGCGACCACCGCGTCACTCCGGTGCCCACGGGCCACACTTGTGACAAGTGGTCGGGTTAAACTCAACCTCACTTGGCATAAGTGATTAATAAATGTCAACCGAACTTAGCATAAGTGGTTGGGATAATCTCAACCTCACTTAATTAGCATAAGTGGTGAGGTTAAGCTCAACCTCACTTAGCATAAGTGGTGAGGTTAATCTCAACCTCACTTAGCATAAGTGGTTGGGTTAATCTCAACCACAGTTGTGACGGGTGCTGGGTAGTCACAACTAATCACTCGTGACTATGCTGGGTAGTCACATGTGTTTGGTTAATCTCATTCCGGCTTTTGACGTTTTGACGTGTGCTGGACCAATCTCAGCCACGCTTGTGACGTATGCTGGGCCAAATGCAGCACGGATAAGACGTATTTTTGGCCAATTTCAGTTACATTTTTGATGTGTGTTGGGTCAACCTCAACCTCGCCGGAACGTGCGTTACTCAATCCAAGTTCGCCTGTCTGGGTTTTCCTAGTCAGGAAAACTTCTTTGCGACCGTCACAACATCAACCTAGAGACACACATTCAACCCATGTTGTGCTAGGAGTGTGCGAAACACATTTAGGATGTTACCATTATCCCTTTGAAATCGATCACATATTTTATGAATATTACATTATCTTATTTTACAGAATAATTTCCATACCAATAGCAAACGTTTACGTAGAATCTTAATGACCTCACGCTCTTATGATAAGAAGTACGCTTTACAAAAGCGTAATGTTAATTCCGGCATAAAACCAATTTTTGAGGAGAAAGTTCTAATGGTATTAGAACCCATGCATTATAGAATGTTATAGAACCCATGCATTATTTCCTGTATAACTTATTTACAGAAAATTGCTCAATATATAGTTATTATGATTTTTCATGCTTAGTTAACAGCATTGCATGTTCATTCATAGCTAACTAGTAACTCTTCGATTCACAATTCCCCTGTTTTCTTTGAGGATGTGGACTTAGATGCTTACGGGGTTGTAGCGGAAATAGATTAAATTACTTGCTTTATATATATATTTATTTATAATTTGTAAGTGTAATGTATTAGTTTTAGGATTTTGGTTCATTATTTTCAGTCTTCAATCACCTTTCAATCACCGTGACCTCCAGTAGTAGGGCGATTAGTAAGTATATATAGTAATATAGTAAGTAGAAAGCTCTCTGATATTTGTGATTGTTGAATTTAATCGTGAAGAGTGTTGTATTATATTTACAATTTTCGTGTTTTAATTTAATTTGTTTATTATTTTATTCATTATAGGCCGCAAGTCATGTATTTCTCGATTTATGGTCTCTGGACTTGAAACTTCAGAACAAATAGAAAAGTGCACTATTAGCTGTTGAAATGCCCGGTTTGTCTTGTGCAAGTGTTAGGGTTGCAGGTTGTTAGGATATTAGGTTTGTTGTTTGTATTTCTATTCATTCAACGTTAATTATATACATTTAATGACTTTTTATACATTGAAAAATCCTTAGTTTATAGAAGTATTGCATGGGTAAGGAACGATCACGTGCTGTGTTGGGGAGAGCCAGTTCGATCATTGATTGGAAATTCCTATATTGCGATAATGCTCGCGACACTTAAATAGTACAAGGGAATTGAGACGAGTGAGACAACACTAGAACTGAATTTAGCCTGATCATATATGACTTAATTATCTGTACCATTTGTAAAATGCTTGATGAATATAGCATTTGCCGGTGCTGGAATATAATCTGTCGATGTGATATTTCGTGAATCCGAGTGGAGATAACCGTAAAGTCTGTGTTGTTGAAACATATGATGACTTGGATCATTTTACTTAGACCACTGGCGCTGCAATTAGAATCATTCGTTTTTGGAGATCGAATTTCCTGAATTTTAAGCGTTATTGAAAATGCATTGGTTAACATGTTTGCACTCACTCAAAATCACTCATCAATAACGGTTCCTCTTCAGTAATGAATAGTCGTCAGAAGTTAACTCAATTATTGGCCGAGTCACTTCGATTATAATTTTAAACGCGAATGAGAAACCGCGCATGTCCATTTTTCATTGAAAGATCTAATGAGTAACGTCTGAAACATGAATGAAACCATAGAAGCTAGAATGGTTTACATACAATTGAATTTAAAAATTAATGAAATTGATGATAAATTCGTTATCTTCATTATCAGAGTAGAGGGGAGTAAAATCTTTACCAGGAATAGTTGAAAAATATTTTACATCAGAAGGCAAAAATTTTCGATAAAACTCTCAACTCACCAGGCTGGAAGAGACTCTCGACTTCGCGCGCCAAGTCGTCTACTTTAGTGATGAGACCTTCCATTCTTTCCATATTCTGAAAGACTTCTTCGAGCGCCTCAGGTTTGATCATCTTGAGCATCTTGTGCATAGTTTGCTCGGTGTATTTCTTTGCAATGTCGACCGCATGGCAGCCCGACAAGCCGCATAATTCAGCCGACGAAGAAGCATTGGACTTTGGCAGAGCCTCGAACAGAACAACCGTCAGAAGAAAAAAAACCAATCCGGGTAAAATGAAGTGCATATTTGTGTTACTCACCCCGCGGCAGCGCTACAGAAGTATACCTGTCGTACTAGTTAACTTTACACGTTTTACGGAATCAAGGAGTTTGAAACTCGTCTAGAGAGTTCCGCGTCTACTCATTTCACATGTGTTAAAATTAAACTTTTTATTTTAGATCCAAAGTCAGAGCCTATAATAGTTGACGCTTCAAAACGGACGCTAATAGTTGACGCTTCAAAACGTAACAGGAAAGTAAAACGCGAATGACACTAAATTGTTCACGGCGCGCATTAAATGCCTTGCTCACGAGTGCAGTTGGGGGTAGAATGGACCGCGTGGACGTCCCTGGCGTGGCGCTGCGACGGACGCGTCACCAGACGCCGGACGCTGCAATTGGACGGAGGGTGTGCGGTTACCCTGGCCAATGATGGCGCAATAAAAGCCATTGGCAAAAGAATCACTGCACACGTCAATTGAAGCTAAAAACGATTTATTTGTTAGAAGTTAAAAGCCACTGGTCCTATTGACTGTTTTAAGCCACAAATTGACAATAATATTTTATTCGAATCTCGTAAATAAATATCATTTTTAGTGACAGGACTCCGGAACACTTTACGTTGCTAATCCCATGTGGTCTCCTTGAAAGTGAAAGACAGGAATTAGCCACAACCAACTTAGGCTGAAATGTTTGCAGGACACAATGGGGAACAAAAGAATGCTCTTGGTGCAGGAATTTATTTTCATTCCAGTTATTTTTCATTTGAGTTATGTCACCCATTCTACCTGCAATTTGCTTAGGTACTTTGTTCGCCTTGAAGTGCGGGCAATGAGACAGGCAGTAAAACGAAATTTTGAAGGATCACAGCTGGGAGATTTTCTGTTACACATCAAATTTACATTTAGCGATTATTCATTCAACTGTCGGCGAATGATATGATCTGAGAATGGGTTCAATGATTTCCCTAAGTAACACCTATAGATGCGTGTATGGTATTACTAAAAAACGTGCGCTGAATTAATAATAAAATTAATCAATTTGAGGAATGAACTTCGAGTCATACATAAGTAACAATTTCTGTTTAGTATTAAAAGTTAGGTGTTTATTGAAGGAAATTAACACAAATCATGATAAGTGTATTCATTTATTTAGTTTTAGGTGAGAATATGTGCTGCTTTGCAAATGCATGCCTGTGATAGCAGGTCGGTGGAGGTCGGTGGGATATGTTTTGCGAAGGTTGATAATTTCTAGAGATATTATTGATAAAACATAAATTATCTTATACGTAATAGCTACAATGACTGGACAATAAATTACTCAATTGAGAAATATCTGATAATTATATTTATTCTGAAGTATATATTATTTTCTTACCAGTGATGCACATACTTTAATTAATTAGTGAAAAGTGACGAAATATATATTTTCCGTACTCATCATAGCTTTTTTGTTCATACAATCGATCGGAGGCTTTTGAATAGATAAGTAGAATGAACTCAATTGATGAATAATATACTCGGATTTTACTCAAAAATTCTTAACTCTTTCCAAAACTCTTTTGCGAGGTGTGTTATTTATTGCAATGTTATTTATAATAACCTTACGATAATTGGTACGGTGGTATTGGACGCTGTCATCAATCTGATTTCTTAATTCATAAAAAGTTTTTTAAAATTATCTGCAATAACTTCACAATAACATCAATATGATGAACATCGTAAATTTCATAAATATTATAATGCTGAAGATGCTCCAGTCACTTCAAGTCTTTTTCAACGGCATAAAAACTTCAATTCAAGTTTTATCACAACCTAGGGACATCTAAACACAACCACAATCGACAACGCCTTCTGACAATATTTTCCTTAGTTTAACAAAGTTACAAGCTAGATAATGAGGCATATTCACAAGTTACTTTTGTTTCGCTTCCATGCTCTAAAATTTTCAAGTAATTTTATTGGAATGATAGATAAGAGTTTCCGTAAATTCTCTTAGCAATAATCTACAGTATTGAGCATCTACTCCTAAAACTATGAGAAAGACTCGATGCTCTAAAGATATCATTCAATAATTCATAAGATTAAAATTGCTATTAAGTGACAACAATCGTGCGAGATGCTCGCTCGCAATATTGAGACTCCATTGCAATAAATGCACTTAAAAAAGTTGCCAAGGAAGCAGGTGCAGTTCATCGTCCAAGATTTTTTTCATAGCTTCTTTTGTAGGGGAGCTAACTTCTTCAAAAAATATCTGATTTTGCAAACCACCATTAAAAATACTTATATTCATTGCTTGTGCGTGGACGTGCTAAATAAGCTTGAACGAAAAGATCCTCATTTCACACTTCGTTGTTATTCAACGAGGATATTTCGAAATGGTATAAGCTGGTATGATGATTATAATATAAGCTGACGGTGCTGTTACTTATTCCAGTCCGTTCATTTGAGCCTTCTTTGAGTGCATAGAAATTAGGTTTAAGTTACGTTGGAAAAATGAAGCCGATCGTCAATTGGTTCATTATTTCTATTAAATACTTCATAATATTCTAATCCAACGCGAACGCCATGCAAGATCTAGTTCAATTGGATCCGAAGCAATGTTGTCACAAGTAATGACAGGCACCAGAACGAAAAATTTCAGCGATGATAGAAAATTGGTCAAAACGCGGTTCATCAAAATTCTAATTAATTACAGTTCCTAATATATATTTCACGAACAGTTTCACATTTCCAAGAAAATGATCGCATGGCTATACGTTCACAACCCTAAGCAATAATTGATTTATATTTAATACTACTAAATATTATAATGACATGGTTCTCTAGACTAAATGCGGTTGCGGAAGCGCCTACATTGCAGGGCAATAAGACCAAAGTTGTAAAGGGCACTGACATCACTATTCTAACTATCACTGACATCACTATGCTATCACTGACATCACTATGCTATCAGCAACAACCTTAATTATTGAAGTGCACAGACGCTGCTCTTGCTACCACGGAACTACCGTTAAAATTGAAGGGCACTAACATCACTAAAGCCAGCACGCAGCTTAGAGTTCAATGTTTGATATACATGCAAGGACGTTGTAGAGCTCGTCCAGTCGTCATCCGATAAAGATTTTCAGTAGCTCGCAAGTTTATTCTAAATAGAAACACATCCTGGAATCAAAGATAGTCTATACGCTATGTATAGTTAAATGAAGCTTTAGATGCCGATTGCAAAACTTAAGACGAATTTGTTGCTGAATTTCTTCATTGGTTTATTCTAAGCCAGTGTAAAAATTGTTATCATCAACTTTTTATCCCATTATATCATTTAATATTACCGTAACTTCACACTAGATCTAAAAGTATTTGTAAACATCGACTTTTCTCATGATAGCGACACGACCTTAGCATGTTTATGATCTGTTATAATCTTTGATTTATGAAAGCTATCGTATTCAGTAAATCCTATCGTGGTTAATCCGGGCCAGCCGGTTATTATATCAGAAAATGACCTATAAGTTCAATAAATTGGTTTCAATTAATTTAAATTGATTGATTATTACAATTCTATAGTATATATTCAAATGACCAAAGATTCCAGATGTTTATAAACAGTGCATGATTTGGAAATCTTCTTGTGAAATGCTATTTTTATTTCGACTCAGAAACAATGAGGAAACAAACTTTTCAGATTATATTTTGCTGAATTCAAAGCCGTTGAAGAGAAGGTAAATACATTACATTCAATGCTCATTTTATATATGCATGTGTCATCTAGAATCTAAAACAGCTCACAATCGACTAATTAATGAAAAGATGTTTGTGATTTTGATTTATCAATAGCATTTATAAATTATTATTTGATTCATCTTCTTCTTAATTTGATGTCAGAAAACTTGCCTAAATAGTTCCCAAATTCAAAATTTCATTAGTGAAAAAATGAAAGGTCTATAGATGTTAGAAAATATCCAACGTTCCGCTTTTCGTGAAAGAAGAACTTGATGGACTGAGATTTCCAACAGTTTCACAACTCAAGAACAGGTGATTCCGGTAAATGGAATCAGCCGCATATATGGGCCAAATTTGAATAATCGAAATGCAGTTTAATGAATCATATTTGGTTAGTCGGGCCAGCCGGTTATGATGAAGAAAAGTATTGAGCTCCGACTTGGTAATTAACTTATTAATCAGAATAATTTGGTAACACACTTAACAAACAAGACGACAGGAACACTGTCATGCATCCCGACTCGACGCCGAAACCTGTCGCCGTGGCGCACTAAGCTTGCGCAAATTTGGAGGACTGGTGGAGGCCAAAATCCTGCTGATGGTCTGCCTCATCCAAGAAGGCACATTGGACGTCGAACTTGTTCTTATAGGACATTTCACTTCAGAAGCTTGACATATTCGAGTTGTTGGAGGAGAGCACGATGCTGACTTAGTTTGAATCAAGTGAAAGGAGGCCGAAGGCTTCGAATTTTCTTTGGCAACTCGAGCGGACGAAACTTCTTGGTTAGATGCTTGAGCTGGTCTAGAAACGGGCCTACACATTAATTTTTGGCCGTGCTTCGGATTTGGCAAATTTTTCTGCATATCAGATTGCATTGGTGAAGAAATTTCCTTGGAAGAAGTTTTGTTGTTTGTGTATGAAGTTGACCCCGGGTTTTGATCGCTGGTACATGAAGAATTATTATTCTTGAACGAGCTACAAACTGATGAATTCGATGTGCATGACGATGTTTCTATTTCTTCCATTGGATCTCTGCCGATGTTATATGGTCCCATTTTGGGACTAAAGTTCGACTTGCCTGTTGAGCGATTATTATCGTGACTGTTTCTTCTTTTCAAACTGTTAGAGTTAAGCTTTGATTGGCTAGAACAAAATTCCTTTCGGGTTCCACTGTCTCTTTCTAAAGTTCGTTTTGCTGAGACCACATGAGGCGCTCTGTTGCAGTTAGAGCTAATAGAGTAAGTTTTATTGTGGACTGAAGAAACTTCTGACATCTTACAGTTAACACCATTTGATAAGTTTAATGCATGGCTGGAAGTCTTATGTTTCGACCCAGAAAAATTTAGATTGAAGTCATTATCACTTGTAATACTTATAGTTTCCTTCGAATTTGTCTTACCACATTTCGCAACATCTCGTGTTACTGAGAGATGAGGCATTGACGGGGCGTTGTTCAAAGCAGCGTCAAAATTATCATTTATCTTGTAAGTTCTCTTGACTACAGTACCATTAACTTTCACGATTTTTTCTGATATATTCCTTGTGTCTAAGTCAAAACTGTGGCTATTTATTGCTGCAAAGCGTTGCCTTAGAATGGTTGAGCTCGATGGTCTACCACAGGGGCTGCTTTGAGCGATGATGGCGTGCCGTGCTCTGGGACCGGCGCTTGTCACTGGAGGAGGAAATTTGATTGGGTGCGTCGAAGTGGAATCGTGTGGTGAAAATGATTTTTCTGTGCTTCTTTGAGAGTATGGAGCGTTTATGGACCGCAAACTAGCTCTGGGAGTGTAAAATAATGTGGCATAGCTCAATGTTGCGCTGTTGAAAGAATTGTCGCTCATCGTTCCATCCAATTTTGCAAAGTGAGTTACTGCCTCGGGGGTCACATTAATATTTTTCTCGGGTGCTTCGGCTGTGAGTGTGGACGCTCGTCGAAGAGGAGGTTTTCGACTGTCATTCCTTGAGGGGTCAATAGAATGAATTTTAGCGCACGGATGCAAAAGGCCGTCGTCTGGTAAAGAATTTTGGCGTTGAACTCCGTTAGCATTTGTTTTGGGGCCCATGCTTAATTTTTTTAAAGTGGGATTTCTTGCAAAATTAACTCGCTTCAAGCTATTATGTTCAGGATCCTGTGTTGTATCTTTGCTTGTCAATTTAACAGCAGAACATGGCTCAATTTGTTTGGGGGATGTTGGAGACGTGATGTGAACTATTACCGTTGGCTGTTCTGTTCTCATTTTTATCGACCCACCATTGTCTAATTTACTTCCAGGAAGTTTAGAATGAACTTTTTCTTCTCGCCGAGGCAGAAGAGTGTCATCACTTTTCTTGCTAATATTTTCAGCTTTTGATCTTTTACCTCGAGAGACCGATTGCGATTTCAATTTTACCCCTGGAGTGCTCTGAGTTCTCTCCCCAACTTCTTTGTAAGCAGCTTGCAATACGTATTTGTTAGCGGATACAGTTATGTGGTGCGAAGATTTCGGTGATGTCTCAGCTATTGTCGAAGAGCTTGACGTCGATACTTTTGATTTACGTACGGATCGCTTCGGGGAACTTGGAGGAGTACCTTGATGCCAAACGATGGTATTGCTTTTGTTTGAAACCGTGATTCCAGTGGTCTGGCTGACTCTCCCCTTATAAGGTGAACCTGGAGGCGTAAGTTCCGCGCTGGAAGAAGTGTAGTACCCGTAGCTCCGAGAAGGTGACCCAGGGGCCGTGTATTGACTAATGCCCGTTATGCCATGCTTAGGAGAATTAGTAGGAGAAACTGGAGGTGTTGATTTATTACTGACTGTAGGAGACTTATTTTCATCATTAATGAGTTTACTTTTGGACGGGGAAGGAGGGGGAGTTGGCTCAGTTAACGGTCCTGCTGGAGATCCAGATGGGGGACCAACGGCACTCGGACTTTCCGGTAGATTGTGCAAAGATCCCGAATTGTTTCTTGAGAGGACGGCACTCGCTGATGTCGTTGGACGGCTTGCTTTCTCTTTTGCGCTTCGACGAAATATCCCGCTTCTGAAAAAAAGGTTTTAATTTATCTGTAAATTTACAAGCTGCCAAAAAATAGAATTCACTCGAATGAAATAAAAACCTGATATCATGTGCTTGATAATAAATTGTTCTTTATCATTCAAGTAAGACTCGCACATCAATAAGCGCAAAAATTAGTACGTAGATTTTACTAAAATAGTTAATCTTCAACTATATAATGAAGACATGACAATCAGCTGTAATTCCCAGCTTTTTAGTTGAAAACAATAAAATATTAAAAGGTATTCCTTGCTATTAGTTAGTAGTCCACACGCAAAACTAAACCAAGTCTGATGGTAGAGGTTAGTGGTGAATGAGCGCTCATTTGCACCCTCAATGCAATATAGTGAGTGCATCAATGAACGACATGCTGTGGTGACCGTGAACTTCCCAGCTGCTGCGTCTGGAAATGTGCCGCTGTGGGCCACGCTCGAGGTGGGGTTAGGTTTTATTCCTAAGGTCATAGAACAATTAAGAGATTTATTGAAGCACGACTGGCCTGGTTCAAAAATTTAATGTGCGTTGTTTGCAATATGTGAAGTTATTATAAGAGGCTGTGAAATTTTAGTTAACCATACACAGGATTATTTCTGAACTAACCAAGAAAAAAATTTTTGGTACATCTGTTTCTTGATTTAATCATGATTTTTATCGTGATGTATTAAGAAAACATGTGAGACGAAAAATTAAATTCTACAGTAAATAATAATATGACTCAAATCTTTTTCACTTTCTGCCTACACATGCCCTCAAATTGGTGGTTATAAGTGATTGAAAACTAAACTATTGTATTTTACCAGCTATTTTTAGCGAGCATCCAAGTAATCTTAAAACAATGATACGATGCAAAACTCCATGCGGAGGATAAGACATCTATATTAAATTGATATTCAAAAACAACGCTTTACGACCGTTGTTTGAAGCTACTTAACTTGTCAATAACTACCGTATATGTATGTTTGCAATTTCTACAGCTGACATTCGAGCTATTGATATTGAGCCATGGTTGTGCTCTGCCTATCTACGCGCAACATTTTATAAATTTTATTGGGGCCCATATCCTTTACTAAAAATGAAGTATTAACTCTATGCGGCTTTGTTGTTGTTGTACAATAGTTATCAACTGATGTGCTCAAAAGTTTTACAGGCTACGGAAGAAGACCAGGTGCTACGTTGAAGTAGGACATTTCACCCAGCCACCGCTGTAAGCAAGCACGAATCGAAAGCACCAAATAATAAAAATTTACAAAATAACACAAATATTTTAAAAATACTGCTGACGCAAATTAACTTTTCTGTGTTCTTAATCTATTCGTATGTTATAGTTCAATTCTTTCAGATTACATGAACATTTAAAATTAAAAACAAGCTTTAAGGTTTACAAGAAGAAACAAGGATTCACACCCACTTTTCAACTTATTTTTTGTGAATATAAGTTCACTTTATTTGACTGCTTTTGATGTGCTTGTCCAGCAATTAAGGGTAGGAAGGAGCATGGAAAGGGAAGGCAGAATACTAAAGCATCAAACAAGGAAGACTGCGGCCCAAAACCGAGCACAATAAATATAGGTAAATTAAAGCAATCAACTGAACGCTCAATATATACTCAGTTGGCCGTTATTTTTTCTTATGAGGTGCCATCGAGGTCGGTCTAGGCGTCGAGCGTCTGAACAAGCTGGAGCAAATGATAAAAAGTTAAAACTATTACAACAAATGTGGATAAAAAATAAACGCGAACTAAAAAATTATAAGACTTTTCGTCATTTCAGTGAAAATATTAAAACTTCGTTAACTTAAGGAAACGGAACATGAGTAACCAATTACTCGTGATTAAAAATGGAAGAAGAGATGACGTTGTAGACGTTGTAGGAAAATGTTACATATGATAGGGCTACGTATACTAACATTTTTAAAATTGTTCAGCGACTCCAAAATACTCGATAAGTTATCGCTTTTCCTGATTCAATTACGGATGTAACTGAAATAATCAATTGACGACTTCCGTAAATGAGACACATGCAATATGAGCAGCACAAGGTCAATTTTTGACCACTACCCTATCAATAACTTGAGCGCGTACGCTGTTTTAATTTAGGGGCCTTGATAATTTAATGGCCACAATTTGAAAAAAAACTAAACTATGCTTGAGTTCCAACTATTGTGATTACTTTTGCTCAAATTTAAATAAATTATATTTTGAAAATAATTTAAAATTTCATTCAACATCACAATGGTAATAGCTCCCGATGCGTTTAGCTGCTTATTGACCAAGTTACAGTTCCTATTGTCTTTGCTGGTTGCCCATTGCAGGTTGCTGATAACATGCAGCATTTATAATAAATTCACAACAGGATGAAGCAAACAAACCTCCTGCGCTGGTTGCAAAGTCCTCTAGGACAAACCGACCCCACGGGACACTCGCCGTCACAAGTTTGTCCGAGGCTCAGGGACAGGTTGTAGGATGCTAGGAACTCCTGCGCTACTCTCTCATCCTCCTCCATCATGCTTACGTACGCAGGATACTTTTCCTTCAGACGACGACGCTCCTGAAAAAAATATCGTGTACATTTAAAACGTCACAGACGCAGTTGTGCTGTCAACAGTTGACATGGGGAATGGGGAAGGGGTTAACGTACACCAAATTATTATAGCCTATTATTGGTATAGCGTTCACCACGTTGCGTTCTTTTCAAAAGGTTTTTTTTTGTCTAATGTTTGTGAATGAAATTACGGGCTAATTTGAAAGACGCTTATCTTTATGATAACCTATACCAATTTTCAGTGATATTAGTATGTGTGATGACTTGAATTTTCTGATATTGGAAAAATATTTGTTGACTACAAATAATTAAAGTTTAAAAATTGCTTATTCCGAGCACATTGTGTAACACGAATAAAGTATTTTGTCCAATATGTCCACAAATATTAAATAAAAAATGAGGCTAAAACATCTGAAGTATGAGTTAATTCTGGGAATTTTGAGTGCCGGAAAATCTGTAAAGCATATTTTAAAAATTAATGCTAAATTTCACCTCTATGTCAATCGCTATTAGCCTCCTAAAATCGACGAGAAAATCAAAGTTTTAGTTTTAAATATTCTACTTGATATAAAATTTTATAAGGTTTTTATCTTTTACTTATGTAGCATCTAAAAAGTTTTTGATTTAAAAAGATTTTTGATACTTGATATAAATTTTATAAGCTTTTTATCTTTTACTAATGTAACACCTAAAAAGTTTTTGATATTTTACATGATATATAGGTTTTTACATCAAACTACAGTAACTTTTTTGTGTTTTTTTCAAACAGACGTCGGTAAGACGCTCTGCGTCGAACTCGCTGAGTTGCTTCAAGAAGCCGACGTTAGGGTTGGCGACGTTACGAGCTCCGCGCACAGCGTTGAGAGCGTCACGCCAGTTGAGGCTCGTCACGCTCATCACGTAGATAACGGCCACCGTCACCGAGCGTGACATGCCCGCAAGGCTGGGGTAAAATACTTCAATTTAATTCAATGATCACCAATAACTATGCCAGTAAGGCATCGCACTGGACTAGGAAGAGAACACGTGGATTAATTTCGGATAATAACTGTCGTTGCATTTAGTCCATTGATATGGCTTGTTAACTTTCATTGTCAATTGGCATGTTAACCAAGCCTAGTTTTGCATCGATAATTTTGTAATTTTAGAATCTCCAATCATGTCATTCCAAACGCCGTTAATAATTAATACAGCTAATCAAAGATTGGCAAGTTAAAAATCCCATTTGCACAAAAAATAAAATTACCATCTTAATCTCGTTGCACAGTACAAAGCAAAAAATTTGACGTTCTTTTAATTAAATTTTTAAGTACCAATTTTAAAATATAAATTTTAATTTTTGATCAAATCTTGTCCTCCCAGCTTTGCAATGCCATGCAATTCACTCACTATGGGTGCATTCTCAGGTCCATGTTATATCCCAACATTATAAGTACCGGGTATTTATATAACCAGGCAGGATACGAAGCCATTTAAAGAGTGCGTAGGAAGAGCAATACAAATAAATGGGTCAAATTGTCCAAATAATGACACATTTTCTTACACACAGCGCAGGCAGAGTGTGTGTATCCTCACACGCGAGCGGAGTGTACGCCAGTGCCTCGTAATTTGAACAAGTCTCTCATTTCTACGGGAGTGGGCAAAAAAATCAAATGTCTTATTTCAGATCTCCATCCTTCAAATAGCTTGAACAACTCCCTTTTTCAGCAAAATTTTCGGTTTACCATTCCGGTTTTATAGAACACACCAAGTTATTTTTAGACTAATGTTCATTCAAACGATCTTTTCTTGTTGAATGATATCAAAAGTAGCATCTAAGATAACATGAATCAGAGTTCGACACATTTAATGTGTGCGTTTTTCGCTCATATTATCGTGAAGAGTAAAAATAATTTAAATTGAGGTTTTTCACATGTCAATAAAATGCTGAAATCAAATTGGACGAATGCAGGCAGTCGATTTCACATGGGCTTCCGCTCTCCAGCGACGCTTAAATTACGCTGACTCGGCATCTCCGACACCAGCAGATCACTCACTGAAACGTGAGATCCCCGTGGTGCTTACGACCTGAGGAAATCCGGCGTGATGTTCTCTCGGGAGGATAGTTGAGTGCTCGGCCTGCCATTCCTCCTGACCTTCACTGAATTTATTGCGGAAACGAAGTTTGTCCTCTAATGAACCGTGAGAATTTTTAGCCTCTATAAATTTTCCTTTGATGTGTGATGACGCTGATTCTATATTGAGCAAGGTTTTAAATGGCCCGTAAAGAAGTGAACCTGTCGATTTAGCCTCAATAACTTGCCTTTGAACAGTGTCAATGTCGAATATGAAATTTTTAATGATATGAAAGAGTCTCAGAGAAAAAAAAATGACTTGAACGTTCGACGTTGCAAGGAAGGCTTTTGTTAAACGTCTTATTCGGTGACCTAGTAAAAAGATGAATTTTTATTTCTTTACAAAACTTCTTCGGAAAGAAGCATCCACTTACATGTTCATTGCCAATTAAACTTCTTCATACTAATTGCTGCTATTTAAACTTAAAAGTCTAGTTGTATTCTCGTTTATCCCATAACATTCGAATATAAAGTTAAGAATACGTGCTATAAATAAAGTTAGTATATCCACCAATGGATGAGGACGGAGCCGCCCTTGAGCCGAGCGGTGTGGATGAAGTCGTTGCAGACGGGGAAGAACTGCATCAGGCTCTGGCCCGGCGAGTCAGACGCAAGGATGCACAGATGTTCTTTGTCCTGGAACATAATTTGGCCCAGGTTACTTTTTCCAGCAAATCGATCAATTGCTTCAAATCTGTTCTGGCAAATCATGTAAACGTGACAACGAAAGAGGACGCCAAATACTTATTCGTGTAAGAGATCTATTGAATCCAATTCTTCGTTACCGCTGCTGTTTCTATCACGGATCATTGCTGAGATCTAACCAAAAATTTCCATTTGAATCGTGAAATACTGTAAGTGATGAGGTTCAAAATTGAACCATTAAAATGCTAAACAAATCAGTCGTCGGGCAAGCAGCTGGCATTGCGGTGTTGAATGGTCCCTTAGATCAGCCACATTAAAATTGCTTGTCAAGGTACGTCGCAGTCATAATAATTGAGTTCCAAATGTGAGATTGACTATATATATTTTGACGCACGGTAGCTTCCAGGCATTGTTGTTCTACTTAATCACGATACGCAGTGTAAAAAGACAAGAGCCACTTACTTTTTTGCAGGGCAGCATCCAGGCATTGCCGTACTTCATAATCAAGATTAACTGTGCAACAAGATAAGAGACTGCATACTCACGTTGTTGCACGGCAGCTTCCTGGCGTTGTCATGCTTCTTGGTCAAAATTAACAGTGCAACAAGACAAGAGACTGCATACTCACGTTGTTGCACGGCAGCTTCCTGGCGTTGTCATGCTTCTTGGTTAAAATTAACCGTGCAACAAGACAAGAGACTGCATACTCACGTTGTTGCACGGCAGCTTCCTGGCATTGTCGTGTATGGCGAGGATGTGCGTGATGCCGTGTTCCTTCAGCTGCCCCGTGTCCTTGCTGTCTCTGAAGTTGCCTACGTACAACCCAGGCAGCACCTGCACGCACCTCACGTTTTAATAATGTTCTACAAACATTTTAATATTGACTTATAATTCAGTCACACCAGTTGACATGAGAAGGCTGTTTAAACAGTACACGTAAGAGCATCACAGGCACAGCCAAATAAAAAATTCCAATATTGTTTATCCAACTTTGAATATTCAGAGCATTGAATATTTTCCGTCAAAATTACGGCACCGATTTATTCCGCCAATCCTGAGTCTTGCCACGGAAGGGGATATTTTTCATTCTCCTTAATTAATTATCTGATGAATTACACACACAATCAAAGCTACAGATGAATTTCCTGTCCTGTTTTCCAGCTGAGTAAACAAGATGGCTGGATTATGTTAAAAAATACAATTATGAGGCTAATAATTCGAAAAGTATTTTTTTAATATCTACTATTTCAACACTTGCATCAACGTTTGTTGTGTTTCAGAGAATATTCGTCCGGATTAAAGGAAAATCCATATTAGTCACTAGTCTTTTTGTGTCCCCCTGGCAGGCAAAGCTGCCATTATTTTTCAGGAATGTATTCAGTCTGCACAAAAGCTATTGTCAAAGTTAATAACAAAGAACACAAAAGTTTCGACTTGGTTGCACTAGCGCCACCTGATGCCACTGGCCGGCGGCCGTAGCTGCGATCGCGACGCTAACGATCTTTACGCATAGAGCGGAGAGCTAACGTGACGGCTTTTACACATTGAAATCAAATAATAAATAAGCACTAGATTACTGACAAACCTTCTCATTAATTCCTGTATGTCAGAACTGAAAAAAATTTTAGAGCTCTTTAAAAGTTGAAAAGAGACTCTCGGTGGCATGCAAACAATAATAATGGTGACATATCGATATAAATAGTAGTAATAACGGTGGTTGCATTGATGTCATCAGACTTGTCGTTGATTCTGAACATCGAAGATTTTTCACAGCTTGCTGCGGGTCTCGAACATGCAATTCACTGCTACAATTTTGCGGTCCATCAGCGTATGACCACAACGCCGCTTTTAAACAGAACTGTCGCAGGTAGGTGGGATAGAACCCTCAACTCACCGCTGCTATTTTGGAAATCCATTCATCTGATTTATAGCCGGTAATTGTAAGAAGTCTGATTTCGTCAGGCTGGAACAATAATTCCACACTTAACATCTTATTGTTTAGCCTGATTAGCTACGAAAAAGTACTAACTTTTTTGATATTTTTAATATTCCCATGCACGAAATTCCCATCGATGTATGGGAACTAAATTAAATGCTTCACATTGCCTGAACTGAAGTGATTTTTGGCTACGTGTGACTTAATAAAACCCTTCTCGTTAATTCCCCAATTTTAGTCCCATTCTGACCAATTGTCAGAATTGGACTACAATAATGTAATCCTCTCGTCGCAAAAAGTGTACTTTTGTCATTACAGCATTAAAAAAATTCTAGTACTTGAATTTTATAATATAGAGTGGCTTTATTGACAAAATATTGTATTTAAAGTTGAGACAAATTAAGTGAGCCTCAGTTCCATAATTTTTTCACCTATTTCCTTCGCAGCAACAGCCACGCAGAAGTTCATTGAGCACTAAGCCGAGCAGTAGTCCCTCACAAGTGCAGGAGGCAGCGCACGGCAATAACTTGCCCTGATGTGGGCCGTGGCGTGGAATAACAATGCTTTGCCTTCCTGTGGACCAGAAAGAACGAGCGTCTCTTGTGTCTGCGGTGCGGCTGCGCTATAAAACTGATGAATTGAGGGCTTGAAGAGTGTCTTACTGTGTGGTGGTTTGTTGACTAGGGGTAAGTTAGTTGTAAACAGATAGTATTTAATAAAAAATATTATTCAAAGAACAACTGTAATAAAGAAATTACGTTTATTGCCACAATGAAATCTGTTGCTACGTTTTCAATAACAATTTTTTTAATTTTTGTAGGCGGTATCAGAGTTCATGAGGAAAAAAATTTATTTGAATAATGCAAATGTATATTTATTATCCTTCATTCTGGTTAAATCGAAATTTTAACTTCACGTCCTGCATGAACATTCGAGCCTGCTCTGTCAGCGAGTGTGCTACAACTGACAGAGAGCTGCATTCATCACATGCAGCGCTGATCATTCAATAGCATCAAGTCAGATCGGTCTGCAAGTATGCTACAGCTGGCAGAGCTGTATTCATCACATGCAGCGCTGAACATTCAGAATTATCAAGTCAGCTCGGTCAGCAAGTGTGCTGTAGCTGGCAGTGCCGCATTCATCACCTGCAGCGCTGACTGGTCAGCTCGGTCAGCGAGTGTGCTGCAGCTGGGCTACATTCATTATAGGTCATCAGAACTCCATCAGCAAGCTAACTGTCTCGTGTGGAGGGAGGCTCCCTCTGGACACGCCATAATCACTGTGCCCTCGTTCCTAGCATTGCAAAAGTAAAACTTCTATAGCAAGAAATAGCTACTTTTTTGTAAAACATAGCAGGCTGTTAATACAAGGTATGCGATTTATTGGAAAATGTAGACAACAATTTTCGATCATCTTTTACCACAATTTGCACGAAACTCTCACGACCAAATTTTCGAAGTCTCTGCCACGATTTACAAGAAACTCTCACGAACTAATTTTCGACCAGTTTTTGCCACGGTTTACACGGAACTATCATGAACAAATTCAGGAACCGTCTTTGCCACGATTTACACGTAACTCTTACGAACAAGTTTTCAAACCGTCTTTGCCACGAACAGAACTGTCGCAAAGCTTCTCGGGCAATTGAGAGTTTAGTTGCTTCGATCTTTTCGCGTCTGCCACGTTACGGGAGACTGGCATGCCATCGTCGCATTTATTCAGCTTCTCTGACGGGAAGGTAAGGTTGATATTCATGAGGAGCCAAAGCATTCGATTCTCACAATCATTTTGTGTATTTTCAAACATTTTCATTCACTTTATGCGCATTTTGTCTGACTATTGAAGTTCACTTTTTCATATTAAAAACCTCGTACCTACATTTTTCGAACAATTCCACTCACTTTTTTAGATATTTTTTTAAATATTTTATGTTAATGTCATAATTTCCAAATACCATTTAAGGCTTTTTTCCTTTCACCATGAATTCATTTTTTCATGAATTTTGTTGGTATATATTTTTCATTATCACACATTTATTGAAAGCTTGGTCTTGAAAACATGTGGGTTTGAGCAAGCCTCAATTATTAACCCATTCAAAAAATCGCACTTGTACATAATAGTGTAGAGGAAATAGATTTACTGCTGATTTCTAAATTGCAATGTATTATAAACCTAATATTTCGGTTTATAAGATTTCGGTTTTTCATTTTCAGTTTTCAATCACCTTAGCCGTGTTCTCCAACAGTATTTCGCTTTGTCGATCATTGTGTCTAGTGATCTTGACGTGGAGAAAGGCCTCAATATTTGAAATCGATATTTGTACTCGATCATTGAACTTTGAAGTGAATTGAAAGTGATGGAAACTCACGGTCAATTAAAGTTAAAGTGAGGTTAGGATTAGGGTGTTAGGTTCGTTGTGTTTGTTTCTATTTATTCGTTTCTATTTATTCATCCTTAATTATATATACACTCAACTGCTAATTTATTGAAAATCCTTGGTCTTGAAAAGTTGATTGAAGTCTTGAAGAAAGATTACGTGCTATGTGTCGAGGAGACGTCAGTTTATTAAGATATAGTCCCCCAACAATATAAGAACTCGGTATGTCACCACTATCTAAAATTAGATAAATAAGTGAGATACAGTTCAAGAATTTGTATCCGATCATAAAGTACAAACTACTTTGTCGTTCCAACTAACTAAATTCTGCCAAGTTACACTCAAAATATTAATCAAATCCTTTTAATTAGTTACCACAGACTCTTTAGCAAGTAAGCCTGCAAATTAAAATATGTGCAAATAAAACTCACATTAATGTTGCCCGTACGTGCAATAAGCTTGCATAACTTATTTTATTTACCGGTGAAAATAAATTCTAACTCTATTTATGTATTACATTATTAGAAATCTGAACTCTTATTCATGAAGTCACGTAATATCGTCGTTCAGCCTCGACAAACAGCGACCGCGTGATGCAGCTTCTCAGCTGCTCGTTTAAAACGCCAAACGAGCAGATAACCTACGCGCTTGTGGCCCGAGCAGCCTTAATTCAAACGCAGTACAAAACAAGCAGATCATAATTGGAATGTGGCCTACCGGGCACCTCATTATTGAAGCAATGCAGCTTTTGCAGGAGGTAACTGGCGCGAGAATTCAGACGTAGTGAGTTTTTAAGCTCTGATAAGTTCACTAATGCAATTTTAATTCTCAATGATAGATGTAGGTTGACAATTTCTGCTAAAATTGGAATAGTGATGAAAATTATAAAATTAAGGCCACGTTAAATATGGTTATAAGAATTAAGAGAGAATAATCAATAGTGATAAAAACTATTTAATTTGAAATTGCTGTTTAAGATTAGGTTCATTTCTAATCAATGTCTGGATTATTGCATTTACTAAAAAATAACCTTTTTTTACCGAGTCAGGGACATATATTTCTGTTGCCTATTTTTTAGATTGCAGCAAGTGTTTTTGAAATCATTTGCATTTCTTTCATTTATCTAATATTTGGCTTGGAATCGAGAGCGACTTCATTTCTTTTCGTTCGGCAAACTCAACAGCAAATAAGATGTGTGTAAATAGTGGCTTGCTGCTTATCGGTGCCGCATGGCACCATATTTGGTATTAATTTAAATATTCTTGGTAGCATCATTAAGAACATTTAATGAGCAAAAATTGCTTATGTAAAGTCCGCGTTTTAATGTGGAAAACTTTCAAACTCGGTTGTAACGTAAAGCTGTATCAGTGATGATGGTCCTTGCACGTGATCTATAATTAAAGCTCGATGCAGTTGAATAAAATTATTATGGAAAATTTCGCGTGAAATATTTTTCTGCATTTAAATTTTGCATCAGTACCTAGAGACACCGCTCGCAGGATAAAGCTACACATTCCTAAAAATATCTTTTACACTGCTCACGCACTATGAATAAAATTTTGGACCTAGTGATCGCAAACGACAGTACAAATAACATGTATATAACCTCCTTCTGCTCCTGACCTCACCGACCAGGACTGATGGCGAGTTTGAATAGCTCATGACTTTAACACGACTGCGTATTATAAAGGTATTAAAATCTTTTCTCAATCATTTCGTTCTGTTACATCTAGCTCTTGTTCATAAACATGAAATTTTGTTAAATTGAAAAGAAACGGATAATGAAAGTAGACTATTAATTTCATTTTGTATATGTTATTGAGCCATTCAAGAATTGATGTCACTTATTTGCTTAAATCGCAAGTTAACCAAAAATTTAAAAGCAAGGATTTAACCACAAATGTTCATATCTTTATGGAAAACGTTTCGGAGTCCAGCTCCATCGTCAGTTCGTAGAATCTATAATTTACATAGAAAGTCACAAATTAGTACAATTGAAAGCACAAAAAAAAACACAATTAAAAACCTAAACTTACAAGTACCAGGGCACAAAACCTATCTATTAACAATTTCAAGAGGATAGGAGCTACCAGCTGAATTTAAACTGGGCCTAAGTTTAAAAATGTACAATGATTCTAAAATACGCAAATCTGAAGTACCGGAGGTGGAAGCTAACACTCTAAAGTCACTGTCAGAAACAGGGACACCACACTGCTCGGCGTGAGTGCGCACAGCCGAATGAGGGGGGCGCGACAGCAACTGTCCGGTCCTACAACTCCTGCCCTTATGCTGCCCTTATGGAGCTTGAATCTAACAATAGTTTGTCCTTCCTCGATTGCAATATTACAAAGTCAAATGGCCGTTTTTTGACTTCTGTGTTCCGAAAACCGACATTCACCGGTCTTAATACAAGTTTCTTTAGTTTTTGTTCATTCCGGTTCAAGTTAAATGGGCTTAAAACTTTATTATACAGAGGTTTTCAATTCAGCTGGTAGCTCCTATCCTCTTGAAATTGTTAATAGATAGGTTTTGTGCCCTGGTACTTGTAAGTTTAGGTTTTTAATTGTGTTTTTTTTTGTGCTTTCAATTGTACTAATTTGTGACTTTCTATGTAAATTATAGATTCTACGAACTGACGATGGAGCTGGACTCCGAAACGTTTTCCATAAAGATATGAACATTTGTGGTTTAATCCTTGCTTTTAAATTTTTGGTGAGCCATTCAAGTGGTAACATACATATACTCCAACTTGAATTGTGTCTTTCTTAATAGAAGGAAATCTTTTATTTTTTCTCTACAAGATTTAAATACATTAATAATAAAAACATCATCAAACAATAGAATTTCCATAAAAAAAACTTCAAACAATAGAATTACAATATAATACATCAAACAAACAATGGAATTTCAAACAAATCCAGAACGCTCTTTTGTCTCAGGGGAAACGAGATATAAAACATACAAATATAAAACATATAAAATCAGTCCTGAATTCTGGTGCATGCGAATCCCGGACCAGCATTCGCCGGCGGGTTATTGGCTGCGCCGCCAGAAGCATTGGCGCCCGGGATCATTGGCTGCACCGACCACCAGAAATGCTTTAGGCAAATTCCAACATTCCTGGGCATGTGTATGCTAGATTCGGGAAATTCACAAGCTGCCAGGAGTCTAGTTGAGGGAAAATCTACGCAGACTTGGGAACGCAAGTATTCATTATTAGCAGAGTACCGTTTTTTATGAAGAAAATGCCATTTATTGGATAATCAAGATCATTTATACATTTTTTGATCGCCATTGATAAATTCTTGAAGCAAATCCCTGCAATTCCATGGGAACGAACGAAAACAAAATTGTTCTTTTTGAACAAATGAAAACCGTCTCATCGAAAGAACATTCAGTTGAAGCTTCGTTTATTTTCAGCCTTGTTTAGATCATTCGGATGCTGACCTGGCTGTTACTTTGAATGATTGGTATAATTGAAAGTGGCCTCACGCTACTTATGAATAGAGCGCCTTTTCTTGCTGAAAGGCATGCCTGCATAGCTCTTGAAATGCACAGACGATTACGCGTTCCCAAAGTCCAAGCAAAAGAGTCCACTTTCAAATTAGAACTGGAAAGTTAAGGCAAATGGGCAGGCATCTGTCGCCGACATGCGGTAGAAAATAGAGAAAGTTAAGTGGTCAAAAAACCCTCAACGAGTGAACTTTAGGAGCTCTTCATTAGCGAAGGTAATCAGAATCGTACCGTAAAATTGTCAAATATCGTTTTCTAAATCTTGTTTTTGAATTGGATGACGAGAAAAATATTTTGGGTACAAATTAGAGGGTGAAGTTCCTATCAATGTTGCAATACAATTGAAGTTACTTGACTAATTGTGCAGTTGACTAGCTTTCCTGCATTTAGATGTGGATATTACATTTATATAACTATGCATTTGAAACAGAACTTATTAATCCAGTTTTGCATTGTGAAGGCTTTCAGGCAAGGTACTTGTACTCTACAAAGACACTATCGCAGATGATGCCGCAACAGAACTGATGGATTCGTTATAACAGTACACACTGCACATATCAGAGCCCTTTGTGATCGTGTTGACTGTGGTGGAGAGATCGTGTTGCCTGGGGCGTAAAGATCGTGTTGACGGTGGTAGAGGGATCGTGTTGACTGTGACGGAGAGATCGTGTTGACGGTGGTGGAGAGATCGTGTTGACTGTGACGGAGAGATCGTGTTGACGGTGGTGGAGAGATCGTGTTGACTGTGGCGGAAAGATCGTGTTGACGGTGGTAGAGGGATCGTGTTGACTGTGGCGGAGAGATCGTGTTGCCTGTGGCGGAGATCGTGTTGACGGTGGTGGAGAGATCGTGTAGACGGTGGTGGAGAGATCGTGTTGCCTGTGGCGGAAAGATCGTGTTGACGGTGGTGGAGAGATCGTGTTGACGCCAGACGGAGAGATTGGCTAAGCGCCGTTCAAACACCGTCATCTCGAGTGACAAATCTAATGTTTACCTGAGGCCTTCGAAATCAGCCTTGGATTCAGGCTTCAAAGTTAACAGTGCAGATAATACTCATATCCAAGATTATATAGCTAGTATATATTCAGTAATAACGTAGTTATATATTTTGGGAAGTGAAATAGCACTATAATGCCAACCTGACGTTTATTATGGACGATTCAGCTGAGGGCAGGTTCTGTTGACCAATGAGAAGGATATTACAACACCTCGCTGTGAGTCACCGACATGTGGAACAGCCCATCTGATTACAGATCGTTGACGCTCCGAGCAGGAACGCGTTCGAGAACAGACTAGATAAAGCTATGGAAAAATATATGTTCAGACTTGAAATGCTAGTACCATATCGAACCCGGTGGAAGTTTAGTAACTATTTCAAACTATCGTCAGTTTTGAAAATATCCGGTCAAAGGACCTGTTTTTTAGATCTGTGAACAAGTCACGACAAGTAAAATAATTGGCAACAGGCCACATCAGGCCTATTCTTCAGCGCCGACATCACTATGATATGATTTAAGGATTTTCTTCTATTAATTTCATTAACACAAGTGTTTGTCACACGGATAAACAAGTCATTTAAAGAGGCTATCACCCACGATCGTACGTTAGACCGCGGTACTGCTTCTGCAGTAAGTACTACAAAACTGCACTTGTTCCAGTGGTCGACTATTTCCCTGGTCTCACAGCGTTTAATACATATGGTGCTTCCACCTACAGAGATATTTTGTTCTGACGATACGGAAACTGTCAACTCAGCATTTAGAACGGCAGGGTAGATACTCCAGAAATGCAAACCTCGGCGTCTATAATGCAGAATAAATGCTGCATCAGTTTCTGGGCTGATCATTTACTGATATATATCATTTTCTCCGCAACATTGATCGATAAATTTGTTGCCCTGCATATACCACTACCATTTTTTTCGAGCGCTCAGTTACTGCTGAATTTAATTTTTAACAAACTTTTAGTTAGAAACGAGAGGAGTCCGGGTAAGCAATCTGGGGCGACTTGATTGGAAGCAGCTCTGTCAGCACACAGCCTCCCCACCGCGCTTGATTGAGCAGATAGCCCTTGATGGGTTTGCTGAGCGCACGACACTAATGCGTGCGGGAGAGATGCATGTTAGGGCTGCGTATGGATTTGACATTTCTAAAAGTGAAAAATTTGAATAATTTACAGACTTGACATCATCGGACTGGCTGAGCTGATAATAATCTGGCTTGAAATACTTATATATAGATGAAGCAGCAAATAGAAGATGTCAGATGCGCAAGCAATACTTAAAATTTACACTGACGGTAATATATATTTAATGTGCTAGGATCTATTCCTGCTAAAAGCGAGCCTGAAGTTATCGATGGAAATGAGAATGAAAAATGCTAGGATGGCATCATCTTTGTACATTTACTTATGTTTCATTTGAGAAGGTTGATTAACTGATTAACTTGAACTTAATTTCAATGTGTGCAATACCTGCTATATAATTATATATGTCTAAGAAAGTTTTTGAGATGCGTTACATTTTGTTTAAAAATATTTAGTTCACGAAATAGTGCAGGTCATGCGTGACCTGTTGTCAGGTTAAATAAGCGAGTAACCCTCAAGTGAAATTAGCTGAAATAATTCTAGAAGCATTTTCCCAATAATCTAAGCTAAATTTATTGTAAATAATGGCATACAAAATTTGAACATTTGTCAAGTAAAACTTGAAAAGAAAAGCATTTGAGTACAGTATCATCCTGCAGTTCAATGTCACAGCTTGCGTGTACGGCGGCACGATGACTGCGAAATTGGTGGCTTCGGAAAGTTTTCAGCGATTTTGTAGCTCTAGTTATTATTAAGAGTAAAGATACATTTATATTTTATCGTAGTTAGTTCATCCAGCGCGACTCAAAATATAAATCGAGAAATGGACTATAAAGGAAATTGAGTTGATCGATCCATCCTTGTCTAAAACGATACTAATACGTTTAGTAGAACGTGACCGTTCATGACGAGAAAAGCCGTTTTCAGGCGGCTACCTGAAACTACCTCATTTGTGTCGTAGATTCGGGTGCGACCGGCCACTGTTCAGGTCGCAAACTTTAGCCTTAAGTCTTCTGAATATATGACTATATTCAACTATATGATTTGATATGCATATATAGTCATAAGTGAGTGATTTTTAGGTTAAGTTGTTAGTCAGAAGCAGCACTGTGCACCTTGATCATGTGCTTGAGTGACATTTTCATACAGTCTCACCTGATTTTCAGCTGCAATCTGTTCACGTATTAGGGAAACTTTTATCTTCATACTGGTTCCAACTTAGCCACATAAACTCAATCGTGCATTCTTTGAGCTGCTACGATCTAAGCGTCAGCGGTTTTCCGGCCTGACGTCTGTCGCCTTGCCTGACGTCTGTCGCCTTGCCTGACGTCTGTCGCCTTGCCTGACGTCTGTCGCCTTGCCTGACGTCTGTAAAGCTTCAATATTTTTGTGCCAGTTTTTTGCTCCTTATTAAATAAATATCTTGTATTTTCGACTAGTTCGATTTATTTTGTTTCTCTTGGCCTTTCGCGTTTTCGTTAATCCTTCAGCTAAATAACTTCGATACAGCGTTGATTACGGTTTGATTACGTTGAAACAATTTGAAACAACGTTATTTGAAACAACGTTATTTGAGCGTTAGCTGCCATGAGGGCAGGATTTCCCAGGATATTTTTCATCGTACTTCACTTTTGTAATCGAGTTATCTTTTGTTGTAGTATTAAACTGATTGATCTATTCAATCAATTAATTCAATGTTATTTCAGTGAAGGCTTTTCTGCGCTCTGTTAAACTCTGTTGTGAGTTTTTTCCTTGATAAATCAAACGGAAAAACTCTCCCGATTTAAACTATTTTCAACATTATTGATTTTAGAAGTACTCCAAAGTAAAGTTAATAAAAAATCGTGGTATATTAAACTCGAACTCATTTAGTTATATTTTCAATGCTATTTACGCTGCTAAATTAATTTGTCTTTCTGATGTTTAACACTCCAAAGTCCCAAAAGTTTCAAAGCTGAAATTGACGCGCTGATTAATAGTGAACTTGTAATCAAGCTTCAAAACAAGATGCCTGACCTATTGAATGAACAGTGTTCATTAAACCTCGTAAGAGCACACATTTAGAATTGAGCGTAAAGTGAACAATATTGTGAGATATTTCAGTATACACTCATAAAACGAATCGTGTCATTGTATAATTATATACTCTCTTATCCTTAAACCGAGCGAGTTGACGTAGCATTTATACGCCCCTTTGCCTGGTCAAACTGGGTCAGGTGGACACACACAAGCGCAAGAAATGAATCAATATTTGTATAATGTCTCAATTGTTCAAAATCTCTACGTGCATCAGTAGTATTATATCGCATGAAAATTAAAGAGTTACAGTATAATTTATAGACTCCATACTTCTTTCGTCGTCAATTGATTTCTTTCCCTTCATCGCTCAGTTCTATTTATTCCAAGCGTATAAAATGTCAGGAGTGAGCAGTTTGTTGACCTTTCATTTAGTCTGCTTATCATAATTGCATAAAATTTTAATATCAAATACGGACTAAAGCATTAAACTTATAGTATTGCTTTAAAAATTATTACAAGAATTTTACTTCCAATTATTTATCTTTTTATGGAACATTCTGTATTATATTTTATTCAGTAATTTATGCCAGGTGACAACTAATTTACTTATGAATGGCATGACTAACACGGCAGTGAAACAGCATTGAAGCGTTGCAATGGATTTAGAAAACGATATAAAAGTTTCACTTATAAAACTTCTGTTTCACATGAAGCTCTGCTTCATCAAACGCAGAGCGCTTCAAAAGAAGCCTGAACAACAGCTTCTTTCTGCTCTCCGGTTGATGAGCAACCTTGTTCTCAGCAGGGAATTAGTTCATATTCTACTACGTGATGGGATTTACTGTGGTTAATTGCACGAAGCATTGGATCTGCTAGGAAATCTTTTCATATAGACTATGTATTTCCCCCTTTATTAAAACGCAGATAAAGAACAGACGGGCGTTGATTACTTGCGTATAAATAATAAACATTACACACGTGGGCATGAAATTACGTGAAAATTCACATTTTTGCTAAAAGAACTTGTAGTTTTGACCGATTTAAAGATAGATTTATATGAGAGCGTTTTTATTAATTTCTATTTGTAAGCCGAATACTGCAATTTATAAATTTTACTCATACTGTCATTATGGTGTAATCTTAAGATATCCTGTAGAATTGTACACATCAATGGAATTTAATGAATAAATAAATTAAATGGAATTAGCTTAAAATGAAAAGGAACTAACTTGTGGCTTGGGCTGCTGCTGTTGTGAGCTTGCTTCTGCGGTAACCGAAGTCGAGACTTGCGTGAGCTTACATGGGCAAGGTTATGAGACCCATAAATGAATTGGGATTACATTTTATAGGATAAAAAATTTACGGAGGCAGAACTACAAGGCAAGCGAATATCCAGTACTGCGAAATAATGCGATCAGTCCTACGTTCCAGGAGAGTCATTCCGGGGTAAAAATGCGGGCAGCGTGCCGTTCCACGCGCATCAGTCCGATGTAAAAATGCGGGCAATGCGGCGTTCCACGCGCATCAGTCCAATGTAAAAATGCGGGCAATGCGGCGTTCCACGCGCATCAGTCCGGTGTAAAAATCCTGATAGTGCGGCGTTCCTTGTGCGTTTCTTGCAGGTTTGTGTTTACTCAGCTGCATATTGATGAAGAAGGGGTGCCCATATATAAGTCCTCGCTCGGCCCTTATATCTGCCGGTCCATATGCAGGGATGTTACTTTCACGACAACCATTGAGGGCTTTACGACCACAACCGAGCTGAGCCCCTAGCTTTTCATTTGACTTGTGAATGCAAATATTAGGTTGATGCATGTAACACTTAATTTTCATATGTGTCACTTCTAGAATCAATCTTAATCGTTAGATTTTTTTAACGATTCTATTACGCTACCTAAAACTCGACGTTTTTTCCGCTTGTTTCCGTTAGAAAATTTGAATTACCTGGGATGACCTCTGAAACACGTGTCCACGACGTCACGAACCCTGCTCATATGTTATAGTTAAATCGTGAGAAGATACCGATCGCGCGAAGCGAAGGATAATTATAGCGTCAACTACGTCAAATTTAGTGCGGAATAGTTGAAAAATTATTCTCTATACGGACCAGCTGTGAGCATTCAAATGCAGACGAATATTCGCGCTGAAAACGAAAACTATTTATTTAATGTTTTATTACTCACCCCAGGATGAATATCAGAGAACCTTTAGATACAGCTTCAGAATTTACAATATGTGATGAAATAGTTTACATAAAGAGCATATTACTCTGTGCAGTTCAGTGCATGATATTCAGCATTTCAACGTATTGTCCTTAGTTACACTCTAGGCAGCTATGCACATAGTTTAGGGTACATAGCGTCAGAACTCAATCGATCACAAAGCCTACTTTTGTAGTTCGATTGTCACATCGCAAGACTGGAAAATTATTTGTTCATTGCAAATAAAAGTCAATATTTTGAAACTGTTCAATAGTAAATGTCATTCTTTGCGGAAAGGAAAACTCCCATATTCAATTGCTTAACTTGTGTTACGCAATTGTTTATCTTGAGTTACTCAATTGTTTATCTTGTGTTACTCAATTGGTTATCTTGTGTTACTCAATTGGTTATCTTGTGTTACTAAATTGGTTATCTTGTGTTACTAAATTGGTTATTTTGTGTTACTCAACTGGTTTTCTTGTGTTACTCAATTGGTTATCTTGTGTTAATCAACTGGTTATCTTGTGTTCCTCAACTGGTTATCTTGTGTTACTATGTGTTACTCAATTGGTTATCTTGTGTTAATCAACTAGTTATCTTGTGTTACTCAATTGGTTATCTTGTGTTAATCAATCGGTTATCTTGTGTTAATCAATTGATTTTCTCGATTATCCGATCAGTCTCTTGATTAGCATAAATTCCCACGATTATTTTCTGTCTGGCTGAATTTACATTTGACTAAATATTATACATAATTTAGTAGGTATTCAAATAAATTGATCTCATATAATGTGTACAAAAATGTGCAAGATTTGAATTTCAGCCGTGATTGTAGTTATGGAATTTTTCCGAGTCTGTTTAATCAATTATTAATTCCTGTAACTATTTTTACACCTTATTTTAAAAAGTTACATACAGCTGGCTATTAAAAATAAGGTCAAATACCGATCATTTAATCGGTAATCTAATTTTTCGTTTATCAATCATGTCCATGACATGTTGCTTTCCACTTTCAGCAATTGAAAATTTGCACAAATATTACTTCACCTCGAAATAAGTAGGCGTATCCATTCTCATTGCAAATCGCTTTAATTTCTAGTGTTGTGTAAATTTCGGCCGAGTAATCCAAGCAAAACAGTAACTTCAAAAATTTTAAATGTTACTAGAAAAATGTGGTATTATTTCATGTCGGTTCTGAATCTTTTGAATCTCGTTTTAATTTCATCATGAGATGTGGAAATAAAAATAGAAAATTGCCCTTGCCCTGAAAATTACTCGGAAATTAGTCAAAACATTCTGAAGCAACATAAAATGAGATCACATTTTTCTAAAATCATTTAAAATTCTCGTAGATACTGGTTTGCTTGGATTACTCGGCTGAAATTTACACAGCGCATGAAATTAAAACAATTGAAAATTGCTCAGCAATTCCGAAGGTCTCTGCAACTTTCATTTGCAGTGCATGAAGGTCATTGCAACTTTCCTTTGCAGTGACCTTTGCAATGAATCTTTCAAGTCTTTGCCATGCATAAATTATTACCAATCAAACTGCCTGAAAGTCCTCGTAGAAATTAAATGTTTTAATATTCATTACATCCTTCCATGTGCTGGAGAATTTATTTGCCGATTTTCTTTGCTACACAAATAAAAAATGATAACACTGGTTTTAATCATAAACTTGTGTGTATCATTTCATTAGAAAAAATTGAATATTTACCGACTACAATTGAAACTTTTAATGAAGAAACGAACCGTCAAATGAATATCTCAGTATGGATTTACAGAATGCAGTACGCCTCTGTGGTGATGGAATAAAATATTTCAATGCCCAGCAATGATGAATATTTCTGGGATCTAAATTTGCAGGCTTTGCACTTGCAACAAATTGAGAGACACAACAACGTCAGATAATGAACGAATTCAATTTTAAATCAAACAAAATATTTATTAAAGATGCACGGAAATCATTTCAAGTGTACACAGCGGTTTGGAATAAAATTATCTACCGATATGGCGGGTTGAACATACATTAAATTATAGATTTCAGCCTGTTAATGAAGTGGAAGTTGCGCGCAGCCAACACTCCATATCAGCGCCAGTCAGCCGCAAAACTTAATTAAAAAATTTTCAAGCGCTGGTTTTTTTCTTCCCGTGTAGCCTTCATCGTGAATCTCTTTTTCCAGTTGCGCCTAAAGTCATGGTTCGGGTGAAGAGTTTCGTAATTGTTTCATATAGGCTCATGGTTACATTGTAGCTTCAACATAATAAACAGCTTGATTATTTCTCATTTGAGTTGGGCACGATCGAAGCGTTCATTACATTTGCTGAGTTTACAGTTTTCATCTCTGAAAACTGATGACAGAATATCGAATTAGTTTTCACTGCTGAAGAGAATGTTTTAGAACCAAACATGTAAACTAAATTCACTCTAAATGTAATAGTTTCTCCCAGACATTGTTCTTATGTTCCTAGAATATATCTTTTTTCTAAGGACAAAAAAAATAACGATAATAATGATGTTGATGCTGACCCAGGGCGGTAGTATCATTACGGGGTGGTATAAAGGATATTCTTTGAAGAAGTTTATTCTTGTGAAAAAATAAAGCGTTCCACGAAACACCAAGAAAGACTTAGGAAATGGAAAATGAATGTGAATGAATGTACACGCATTCAACGAAGCTCATTGAAAATTCAACTTATGCTTATGTATCGGCTCGCTGACTCTGGTTGTGTTTTGATGTATTGAACCTTTCCTACATTTGTATATTAATAGCTTTAGCATTAGTTTCATCACTCTAAGTTTAAAATGATTTCTCTCCACAACATCTATAATTTTTCGAAATGAACGATTTACTCAATATATTTTTTTTAATTTATAATTATTAATAAAATAATTCTTATGTTAAACCTGCTACCCTGCAATTAAAACCTTTGCTGAGAGCGATACAATTCACACAATTCTAATATTCACATACTATGACTATGGCTTTTGATGAAATTTTTTGATCTGATGAAATAAACGAGCATTATGAGATTCATAGCTTCATGCCCTTATTTATATTCTGGGTTCTCGTCTTCTTCTAACTGAGCTGGAGAACAACCATCATGAACGAGAAAACCTCCATCTAAAATTTCTAGCTGGAATTCCGGAACTTCCCCATAGTCTGTGCTGCTGCTAACACTTGGCGTGTCTCTGCCAGAACTTCGCAGCGACGTGACACTGCAGTTGTCCGAGACATTGTCGTGAATTAATTACCATGAATCTCTTCTCATTAAAGTTTCTTTTAGAGTTGCGCTCTTCGTGCATCCAAAACATAAATGAGGATCGTTATTTGAAATTGTAATTTAGAAGTTCTGCAGAATAACCTTGAAGGCTATTATAGTGCCGATAGAGATCATTTTGTTGAGAATATGAAAACTTGTGATCTATTATATTTCTAGCATCAAATTTCTTTAATTCGAGCGTTTAAATAATATGCTTCAGATGACATCTGACTCAAAATATATAATTAATCATTCAGTAAATTTTGTCATAATCTAATTACTGGAAACTGAACGTCTCATGTTCATAAAATATTAACGCTCGCCTCTTTAAAATTTATTAAAGCTCCTCCAAACCCGCATCAAATACGAAATAATTGTATTAAAATCAGATGAGGTTCGGAAAAATTGTTCATACCTCGGAAATATGAGTAAAAGCTGCAGTCCGATCACATTTCTGCATGAGCCATTTAATTTGATCCAAGCCATTCGCCTTAGGCCATTGCAAAGATTTTGTCGTCGCGGCTGGAAGTACCAAATACAGAATCAAATTCGCATATTGAAATTGAAACTAATAAGGAATTGAAAAGCGCAAGTACAGTTTTACGGTAAATTGATTTTAGCTACACCTTTTTACCTTTACCTCCGGTAAGTTGATTTTACCTTTCCTTCCGGTAAGTTGATTTTACATCCACCAATAATAAGCAAGCTTATTCACACCGAAAAGTTCAGGCTAGCAATTCAAATCCTCAATAAAAACATAGTAAATATTTTAAAATTTTAATTAACAGAAGCCTGATATTATCCCACGTTTCCTCAGAACCGTCTTACTTCACTGTATTGACAAAATGATGCTCATCACATCATTTTAACAAAATGATGATGAACATCATTTTAACAAAATGATGTTCATCACAATTTGCATCGATGGATCTGGCCGATATGATGACTCTAATACATTCACCTGCAGAGCACGGAGCAGGTGTGGAGCTTCTGGTCAATACGCACAGGCCGGCCTGACTGCAGTCGTAATCGATCACCGCCCCAAGTCCGGCCGCGGTCCGGCCGAGTGTTCGGCTCCCTGATCACTTATCACCAAGCATGCTGCGCGATAACCTCGGGCCAGGGGAAATTTGATCCTTTACTGCAATAAATGATGCTAGGGAAATTTTTACTTGTATTCTTCAATAAAACGTGGAAAAGTGAAACAATAATATTTCTACTATTAGGAGTGACGATATCAATCGTCGAGAGCGATCGCGACGGCTATGAAATATTCAACATGTAAAATATCTTTTAAATATGCGTGATGAAATCGTTCCGCACCCAGACTGGTTTTTTGTGTTTATAATGCCCCTCAGTGATAAAAATGTGATCATTTCGATCAAAAGCAAAATCGTCGGCCGCCGTAACTCTTTTGCGTCAAGCATTGATGTATGCAAAAATTTCGGCTTCTGGAATTTGTAAATCGCACTTCAAAAATTTATTAAATGCAGTTACTACGCAAAATTTTTTCATTTAATATGAAATTAAGCATGCAAATGCGAAGAGCGACAACATAATATTCATTTGAATTCGGTCTAATCAAGTTACCTTAAATAATTGAATCAATATTGCTTCTTCTGTAATCTAAAGAAAGCGGAACGTGCGTCAATTTCATTGCCCGAGTAAAAACTCTCATTTAAATACTCATATTTTTTGGGGGGAAGGATAAGGAGTAGGAAGGAGTATGAAACGAAAGATAAGGTGATTGGCGATTGGGCGAAGCATGATAACGTTGCCTCCAACACAAACCGAGGGCCGTTTTAGGTTTTTTAGGGGAGATCTTAAGTGAACATGTATGAATGGTAACTTGCTCGTAAAAAGATTAAGCATAAGCGATCACAAGCCAAGTCGTCGGCCGCCTTAGGCATAAGCGATCGCCAGTCAAGTCGTCAGCCGCCTTAAAAGCATAGACGATTGTCAGCCAAGTTGTCAGCCGCCTTAAAGATAGATGATCACCAGCCAAGTCGTCGATCGCAAAAAGCAAAAGTTCTCTTCAGCTATGCACATCAAGTCGATAGCCGCTCTTGACAAATGGTCCTCTTGCCTTGTTCTACTATTCAACGTTTTACAGTCGATCTTTTCCGAATAAATTTGAGTAGGTCATTCATTCCTCATGCCTAATGCCTAATATTTTTCCAGTTATTTTATCCTAGCTCGTGTTTTGACAAGAGCCTGTTACCTCAAAGCCGCGATCGCCTCGATTCCTGAAGCTCCAGCTAAATTAAATTCTTCCGCCCAGAATATTTTTAGGCTCTGTTAGCAAATTTTATAAAGTGCCAATGATGTTGACTGAATATCTTCATGGATATTAAAGCAGGACTTTCATAAGCTCAGAAAAAGTGAACGATGAAGGTAGAAAGAAGGTATGTAGACTTAATTCTATTCAGATATTGTAGTTGCTCAGCTCCGCGGTCGGTTCCGCTGTTTACTAACGGAGCTCACAATAAAGCAGATTTAAGAACAAATGACAAATGCAGTAAAACTATAACTAATATTTCATAGACATTGTTTTACTGAAATGTTCTCACACAATGTTCTATTTCACATTTTACTTGTGTTATGTCTTTTATGACCAAGATGATATTCTCACCTGAGATAATTTTAGATAAATCTTTTTGTCCACAGTGTACCTTTCGTTCGGGTGTTATTCCTTTCTTCTATCGTTGTGCAAATAATCGTTAAAATATCCTAACAAAGTAAAAATTTTTATCAATAGTAGACAAAAACACTTATAAGCACCATTATAAATGCATGCCCATGTAAATTGTCATTAAATTCGTAAAAGGAATACTTCGAATCGCATTTTTCAAGACACAGCCTATTTAACAAAAATTACCTTATTACGTGAGTGAAAAAAACCTTCCTAAGGGCATGGGAATTTTTTGTACTTAAAAAGCTAGAAAAAATTGACTGATTTTTATAATGTTATAATACACGTTATTACATTTTTTAGTTGATAAGCCCCGCTTCAATGGACACAACATTTTTCCGAAGTAATTAAGATAACGGTAGCAGTGCATCATTAGCTCTATTTTGTTAAGCCGAACTTTTCGACTTTGATTAAATGACAGTGCCATTAATTGGTATGCGTTATTTACTTCATTATATTATGTTGTAGAGTTGAGTGAACACAATATTATATCATTAAATCAACAAGCAAATGTTGGTGGAATACGGAGTAGCTCAGCTCAAAATATAAAGTTTTTTTATCTTCTCATTTAAGTGTCATGTATGACAAGTGGCAACCTGCATGTAATGATGAGTTACATACTAGTGAGAGGGTCTTGACTTAAATGAATTTACCACTGGAAAATTTAAAATTGTCATTACTGTAAAATTGAGAAGAAAAAATGAGCCATGAAACTAAAAGTCTGACCAAAAATAGGAATTCGATAAGGAATTATAACAGGGGATGTTCATTGGTTACTTGAAATGTATAGTACATTTTTCTTGAAATGTGCTTTGATATTTCTTCTTTGGTTAAACATTTACTTCGGAATACTTGTATCACGCCGGAATCTTGTTGAGACTTGCCTCCAGGTACTCACCGCTCCGTTCCACCGTGTCATACTACATATTAGATGCTGAAAAGAAATATTCGCTGCATTCTAATTGAAATAATTCGTGAACAATTAGCAAATGAAGTAAATATACCATATGAATTTATTAGTTTGACACTGGGGCTATGTTTTTGGTGTGTGGCAACTGCTGTATATCGTTGCGAGATTATTTTGTGTTAGACATAAAATACTTTTATGAATAAAAAAATAACGAACTGAAAATAATTGATAACTCCACACAATTTGGGGTGTTAACGCCCTCTCGTACAACTAGTGGTATCACAGTTTTGGATCAACCTTTGTATTGGCTACGTTGAATTTTCCAGCAAAAAACTTTCATTCATGAAGCGCTGACCATGTAATTCTTTCTATTCCAATATGTTTCAATTCCAATTCCAAAAACAAACACTTCCAATAGAAATGTTTTTTGTATGTCATCGCTGACCCTGTGTCGCTGACCGACGCATGGAGACCATGAAGTGTTTGCCTCGTCTAAGAGGTTGGGTCAGATTTCTCTGCCCAAGTATGGACTTAAAGATCAAATTTTATGAGGTATCGGGTTACATGAGGGACTCGAGTTGTTGAAACATACACAAATGAGCCCACAAGACGAATGGTTGAGCTTAGAAAAGAATTCCTAAAACTTATTATGAACTCGGGCGTTTTTTTTTTTAATTTGATATCAGGTTACGACTTTTGAGAATATTTTGTACAGATTCTTTAAGTATGAAATTCCAGAAAAGTTAATATATTGAGCATAAATTATATATTCACGTCCATTCTATTGCCTCGCAAATAAAATTTAATGGAAATAAATTCAATTCAAGTAGCAAGGTAAATTTATTTTCGAATGGTAATTTCATTGATTATTTTCTAAGGGAATTTGTTGCCTTATTAAAAGGCGAAACACACAAAAAACCTGAAACCCAACACAAATCATATAGATTCCCCATTTACTTTGTGTCTACATGAATAATACGTTAATTAACTTATTGGTACCTACCTTATATAGTTATACACTGAGCTCAAGTATAATATTGCTCTGCGACTCTCATTATCTTAACATTTGTGGTGCTACTCATTATCACCCTACTTGTGTCAATTTAATTAGATTAAATTTCCTAGTTGCATCACTTAAATAATAAAAGTAATTTCTTGCCTGCTGAGCTTTAACCGACAAATAGTGATGAACATAGAGAAGAGCACAAAGAACTCCGAAATATTGTTCATCTCCTTGACCTATGATGCGCTGAAACTAACAATTTCTAAACGCATCGCGCCAAAAAATATAATTTTACGTTTTCAATGAAAAAGCACCCGGTTTTACTACCCCTGAAATGTTTCAATGGGGCAGCTCGTGATTTTCAGTCCCAATAAATAAATCTTTTATAGTGCAAATATTCCTTGAAATACCGTAACGGATTATTTAAATTCTCCTAAAATTGCTACTGAGCGAGACACGCAAGCCTGCAATGCGGAATACTGTTTTTTATCCGACCTGACGACTGCCAATAACAAGAATGCTGGACATCAACTTCCGATATTGAAAAGCCGGACAGCCTCGCTCACCGCTGGACCACCATACACTGCACCAGGTATTCAAGGAGTCCACGGAAATTCCATCTTTTGAAAATCGTATTTCGTTAAATTCCAGTGTATTTTTCTTCAACATTGTATGTTATCACTTTACACTGTTTGAAAATGAATACAGCATATAACAATAAAAAAATTTAATCTAAATAAAGAAACGATTTTTTCAAATTTTGATACAAGAAGCTGACACTCTGGCCGACAAGTTCATATAAAACATCTCAAGCCATTTAGTAAACGTCTTCAGTAAAACTGATGCAACGAGCAAGACATAAATCCCAACCTGAATTCTTCCGGCATTCTAGCCGTATTGTTGCAAAAGTAAGAAATTCACACCTAGAATTTTTTTAATTTACAGACACGTGAATCTTGACAAAGAATAGGTTTTCTCGGCAGTTTCCTCCAGCAGGCAGGACGCAACGATGACTCCCAGAATAAAAGGAGCCACGTTGCGAAAATTATGAGGTCGTTTCCGAGTGCCATTACTTTTGTTGCGATCGATTTCTTTGTGTAACTGAACGCAGGTGAGCTGAATCAATATATAGCGAGTACCGGGTAATCCAGCTGATGAATGTGAAGCACGCAATGAGTAATCGTTTTATAGCGTCTTGATTTCGGAGATATTGTTGAACAACTTCAAACTCGGCTATCGAAATCTTTTCTGAAGATGTTCCACTGTATATAAACATTCTTTATATTTATAATCACTTGGAAAATTTTCTCATCCTGACTATTAAATCACCAAAGATCGACATTAACACTGATATCAGCAGGGGTACTTTTATCGAGCATTACTTCTTAAAAATATCTGGACACGATAAAGAATGAACGAAAAAGAGATGCACATATTTTATTTCGCGGCATATTTTTCATCGCAATACACCTCACCTTAGGGACACTTGTTTTGTTATTTGTTATTATTCAACATTTGTAATTTTTCCGTGTAATCTTTTTTGTAAACCTAGGTTAGGATGATCTTGTGAGGTTTAAGTAACATCGCTCCCTACTTTAATTGGATGATAATTAATAACCTGAAGACCGTGACTCAGCACAATAATGACAGGGCATGTCCCGTTCAAATGCTCACAATCAAAGCTCCCCTGCAGCCATTCAGAGTTCAGACCCGCAGCCATTCAGACCTGGAGTGTAGGGAATGAATAAGCGAGAGCCAACCTTATACTCTTGAATAAATATGAATAACTACATTAGTTATTCATATATGGGTTAAAAAACGGCAATGTATACACAGCAATTGCAAGATGAATTGAGAGCAGTCCATTTTCCTTTGTAGTATTCCTGCAAATCAAATTGGGGCTCAAAATCGTAACTATTAATCGAGAATAATGTGGTATAATTTTATTATATCACAATTACAATCTTGTGGCAGAAACGTGTTATTTTCCTTGATCGTATATCAGGTTAATGTGAATTAATTATTTGTTTTGCAGTGCAAGTATTTCAACCGGATTCTGACATGTATTTTTAAGAAATTGGTGCTTTAAGGAATTCTTTTGATGAAATTCATCAAAGAGAATGTCTCTCGAGCAACACACTGCGATAACGACTTTAAAGTTCCTGGTCAAAAAGAGACCTCGAAAACCAAGAAGAAGAAGTCTTGTTGAGCTCTTCAAGGCAACTACATCTGCCAAGGACAACAAGGCTGGGTGGCAGTGGGAGTTTTCCGCCAAGAAGAGCAGACCAAGAAGCAGTCTTTCTGTCCTCGAGGAACATGGAATGTGGCTTATTTGCGTCCAAATTAAGCAGATCAGAGGCCCTGTTAGGGAGTCAACTGGCTTTTGTTTACGACGTTCGCGTGTCCCGAGCTCAGCTGCACAAAATTCCTAATGAATCCAACAAAATTTTTCCCAAATTTAAATTATATTCGCCACCATTGTACGCCATTTATAGCTATGCTCGTACGTAATATATACTTTTATTTTTATTTATTCATTGATTGATTTGTGACCTAAACGCTGCCCACTGAATTTCCAGAAACATAAATTCTTCCCACTTATAAATGACGTCATTTTTTTATTGTGTATGGCCACAATAAATTTTTTATTCTGCAGTAGTTGTAGTTGATTCTTGTCTCTAATTATGAAGAGCACTTTACGGGATCCTAACAGTGAATTAAAGTTAGACATAGCAACGAGCAGAGACAAATGGAAAATGGCAACAAGCCATGGCAACAAGATAAATAGAAAATGAGCTCTGCCGCAGTCATCAATCAAGGTTAGGACTTGGCGGCGACTGCAGCCAGAAAGCTCGCCAGTTTCCTTGTTAATCAAAAGCGCATTAACGTCTGGGGGCTTAGGTTGTGGGCGCTACGCAATGGACTTAAGTCGTTCTGACATCCACGGAAAATGTATTGTTCTGAGTTCTTCAAATTTTTCCTACCAACAATAACACTGATAAGTGGCACATTTGTATCGAACTTTTTCATACCCTCACAAAATCCTAGACGAAACAGCGCCCGACATAAGCTTTTCAGCGGTTAATTTCGTTCGTATTCGATATTAATGAGTTTGTGTGACTGTATGACGTCCTTTAATTCATTTAAATCTTTCATTGTCAATCAGTGATTTCTTATCATTCTATTATCCATCATAATGTATGTAAGTTTGTATTATATTAACGGGGCGGACCAATAAAAAAATTAGACTTCACAATCCTTATAAAAATCCTTCACAATCCTTATCCACTAAAGTTGTATTCTCAAACTATTACTCAGTCATGAGGATAAAATTATATGCACATTGAATTACATAGTATCATTGGCTCTAATAAGCTAATTAAAAAGGGAACGATTTAAATAAAAATCAATCGAACCAAGTTTCCAAATAATGGCTTCCGAGAAGGAGAAAGCGACACTTTTATTCCTTCCTTGGAAAGCTTATGGCTGCCGCACACAAACAAATTTAATGAGTCGTCTAAAGTCGTCTGCTTCAAATGGCGCAGCAGCGCCAGGGCTGCTAAAATAGCTCATTTGAAGCCTTTAATATCACGAGTTCGTGGCGATATTAGACTCCTCTTGGCGCTGTGGGATTCTCGGTGATCTCATTACCATAACAACGTAAGCCTTATGATTAAAATTCGGATTGAACTGACATTTTTCAATTGACCTACTTGACTTTTGGCCGCTCATAATTATTAACAACATTTTTGGGCTGATAGCAAGTTTTTCGAAGCCTAATGTTGATATTTCAGCCAGCTGTATCGTGATCAGATGCCATCAGTTCGATTATTCGGTAAAAGCATATTGTCAGGATTAGATCTCTTCTCTGGAGCAATCTATTTTGTTTAATTAGATTCAAACCACAGAGGTAACACTTTATTTCGGTGCCACTAGTTGCCCACCTAAGTTTTACTGACTCAGTGGTTAGCTGAAATTTCAGTGCGTGCCGCACGTAATGTCTGATAAAATTGAATATACAGTATTAGTCGCATCAGTCTGAATGATTTTTTTTTCTAAAAATCCTGCAAACAAAACAAAAACATAAGGTGATGCGCAAAATAAAGACTGAAAATCCCATATCCTTCAGCCTCAAACATTGGTGTTGCTCTTTCATTTTAATGATAAACCTAATTCATAGCTTAATATTAGTATATAATATGAGCCTTGTATTGAAAATACCACATAAAAAAACTTAATACTGATATCTAAAACGATCCCCAGAACTAAGAGGAAAAATAAATGTGTTGCGAAAGGTTACAGAAAATTGCAAAGGTATCTAACAAAGTCTTTTTGTGTTAAATTTATTTATTTATTTTTTGCTCTCTCACCGTAGTTCAGTGGCTCACGAGACAATAATTTGTCTAATAAGTACTAAGCAAATTCTTCAACTATGAAAATAAATGAATGTATATATGAAGTATTCCGTCCACGAAGGCGGCTTGATCTCGCATAGCCGCAAGGCTCCGAACTTTTGCGACAGCTTGAAGGAAATTTCCATTCAGGAGCCTAACTTATAATTAAATGAATTGAACGTTGTTGATTCAGGAGGCTGGAATTTTTAATTAAAAAATTTTTGTTAATTAGCGCAAAATTATTACTTATATTTCCCCACAATGCTGGCCAAGATTATTTCAATTTGTTATTATTAGCCTTAATATAACACAAAATCACAGTTTGTAATTCCGTTCGAGAGGAAAAATTAATAATTAATTTACAAAACACTTGACATAGGCATTATTTATATGATCATTAATTTATTTGATGTATATGGAGATCTCTTCCAATTGTCAGTGGATTCTTGCAAAAATAACATTTTGTCATCGTCATGCAGAACAAGTCTGCGGTCTTTACAGCCAGTATTAAACTTACTCGTTTATTTCCCTGGCAAATATGTTCATACGTGGTAAAATTGTAGGTAAATGATATTTTTCTTGCATTTTACCTTCGTTTCCCAGTGACACATGCTCTAGCCTTCAGTCAACCCATTGTTATTTCGAACAAAAAAAATGGATTAAAGTTCGTTTACAAAATATTCACAATCGTGCAGACTTATTTACCCTTACCTTATTCATCCCATTTCCCATGGTGAAAGATTTCAAAGGCACCTTCCGACGTCCCAAAAATTGAACGACGTGGGAAAGCTGCTACTTTCCATTTGAAAACACCAGAAGTAAGTGAATTTGATTCTTTTATGGCGCTGCTTGAAATTATGTTGCACGAAATAATCAAACAAAACTGCAGTCAATTCGATCGCCAGTAGCAACTCGTTAGCAGTAGTAACCACAGTAAATCGTTAGCAGTAGTAACCACAGTAACTCGTTAGTAATAGTCAGTCCAGAATTCACAGTTGTCCACAGAAAGTAGGAGAAAGTTATGTTCCAGCATCAAGACCAGAGCTCGGTGCTAGGAGGCTCAATACGTTCGCACAAACTGTAGATTCAAGTCTCTGGAATTGGTGGTAGCGAGACTGCACTTGGGCATTGTAAAGCAGTAATTTGACTTGGCCAATGGCAACTTCAAATGATCAAAGAAAAATGATCCCGTGGTTCCGTTCGATACCGTAGAAAAAATAACGTGATAAGTGATTAGTTATGAATGGAACAGCTGGTATACATTATAAGCTGCCGGGCGTGGTGAGCCGACACAGCGAACGTATGTTTCCTCGCCGGCGTCGCGTGAGGCACTGAACAACTGGCACTGAACCAAGCTCAGGACGCGACATGAGGGGTATTGTGGCAGTGCCGTCTGCAGGGCCTGCCTCTGCGCCAGCCTTACGCCCTCCGGCTAAGCCACTCAGCCATGTGGTGCAAACCACTCACGTAGAACTAAATTATGTAATGTAAACTACTCAGCCAACTGGTGCAAGCTGCTCAACCATGTGGAGCAAACCACTCAGCCATGTGATGTAAACTACTCAGCCAACTAGTGCAAACTACTCAGCCTCGTGATGCAAGCCATTCAGCCGTGTGATGCAAACCATTCAGCCGTGTGATGCAAACCATTCAGCCGCGTGTTGCATTCCACTCAGTCAGACGCAGTATGAAAATTCAGTTAATAGGCCGCTCGGTCATTTTTGCTGTGTATGCCAATGCAATTCACTGTTCAATTTATTGAAGGAATACAAAATTTTATAACAGTTATTTCATCTAACTACAAGCAAATAACGCTATAAATTCTTATGTTTAATGACCTGTACAACCTCGGAAATTGAGATTTAGATTTATGAGCTATAAAAATTGTAACTCGAGCGTCCGCGTACAAAATTGAATCAATAACGGGAAAATATTAAGTAAATATTTTCACTGATTTCTAAATTTAAATTTAGACCCTTAATAGAAATTTAACGATCAATTAATATATTTTACTCACAAGGCAAAGCAGATATCTTCCAATTATAAAAAAATACCTTGCAGCTTAAATTGGCATTGCCCAGGACTAATTTTACTTCACATCGTGCCACAGTATTCATTTAGTGATCATATTATCGAACGACCACATCAAAATTTGAGAGTACCGTTATCCCGACTACCATTATATCAAATTCCGCTATTACGGATCTCGTAGGTAATAAAAGAACTAAAGTGTCGTAAATAAGAGATGTCAGCGATATCCATCGTGTGCTCAAGATCTCTTTAATACTGTAATTCATGGCTGTTCATGCTGTCGTATTGTAAAATTTCTGTGAGTTACACCGAAATTTGAATATCATTTTGGTGTATATGTTTGCCTACAGCGCTTGTTTTTATCATACTTAATTTTCAAATTTAGCAATCAAACACTAAAGACTTCACGAATCTGTCTTGCTGAAATCGTGGGTCAGCCTTAAATTTTTGATAAGCCATGGCATAATTTGGGCTAACTTCCAGAAATGTTTATTTGTAGAAATTTGTATAATCTGAGACGAAGTTTGTTGAAAAGAAAGTTCCCAAACTACTTATTTCTTTCTATATTTCTATGTTCGACCAATTTAGTGTGCACTTGTCATTTCTGGAGTAGTAGATATTTAAAATTTATCGGTTTAAATATTTTCACTTCATCTTGATCACTCTCATATCTATCTAAGTTGTATTTCACTAATTCCTCGAACGACTCATTCTGATGGTGTTTAAACCATTATATTCATTTAACAGTATTATTATAAAATGAATTTCATGAATATGATAGTTATTACATTCATTGAATGCAAAATAATTTCTATAAATAATTCCATTTGGGCCTTGAAATAATTTATTTTGTAATAGAAAAGATTTAACTGTTATTTATTCGAAATTATCTCTGTCCTCCAAACATTTCAATGCCACTCCATTTAATTTGTGCGCCTTTTTTGACTGTAAGGCGATCGTCCGGCCCTCTTTGAATTTTCCATTGCGTTTGGAATTTATGATCAACATATTCATTTATTCTATATCTACTGCTCGCATCTGAAGATAAAATGAATCGAAATATTACATTTGACCCTTTTTGTCCTCCATTTGCTGCATTTGACTTCATGAAAGCCTCTTAGGTACATTGAAAAGAATTGGCTCTTATCTTCTGCGTTTATCTTTGATGGAAACAAACTGCAGGCAATCTGGACTGTTGCCTGAACCATTTGCTTCTGGCCGGGCGCGGTGATCGCTTCACGAGCTCGGATGAATGCTGCATCAGCAAAATATCTTCCATGGCTTTGCTTCTAGCACGAATTACATGTAGTTATACACTACATTGAAACAATTTTGCTACCATAGGATCTTTCAGCATCAAATTTCGGAAAAGGTATACGGACAATTGATACGGCACGAATAAATTTTTACTGCAGACCCCAAGAAACAAACATATGACGCATATTTTGTTTATATCGTGTTGAAGATAAAACATTATTGAAAGTTCTGTAATCAAATATCATGACTCGAACGAATCACTATCATAAACAGAATTTTTCTCTTCGAATTTACAAGTTAACTTCCCAGAAAATTTTATATTATTTATTCGTATTGAAGTGCATGTTATTGCATACAAATAATGTGAAGTCTTTGGACAGATCTGAATGATGTTATCATTGAACTCTTTGAAGCTCATGGTCTACGAGTTGCAAAGTGCATCTCAATTGTATTCTCAATAGAAGTTATTTTGCTCGGCCCTCGACGAGTTAGTCACTGGAACGAAGGTTAGGGCATAGAAGTCATCTGATGTTTTTCGTTAATGTTGAAATTATCTGCATTTAGAGGCCAGAATGTTGTTGATTATGTTGGTACTTTATAAAATCAAATTGACGAAGCAAAAAAATTATTAAGCAAATTGATTAAAGTCTGTTAGCGATAATTTAACAATCGCAGGATTGAAGCCACTGTAAAATATTGCATTATTTTGTTGGCGCCATTAACCGTGCTGCAATCTGCGTGATACTACAAATTAAATATTCTAAATTAAGAGGATCTAATTATGGAAGCAGCTGAATTGGAATTTGTTGACTTACGTTAAGGTAAACTGGACCCCCAGCAGTGATGTCTAGACCGATGAACACCGGCCAGTATCCCTCCGCCAACCTGAGCCAGGGCAAAGGAACCGAGGTGTAACTCTAATAACGTATAGATGTTTAAATTCTTAAAATATTTGGCCAACATATTTATACTCCCAATACGCTGGTATATTCTGCCTCTATGATATTTTATATTAATTATTGTTAAATGTCTACAGTATTTTACTGATTATAATACATGGATAATCATTGCGTGTTTATTCAGAACGGAATATTAGACTAATGATTACTTTGAGAAATATTTTTTCGAGTTTATTTTTGAGACAGGAGCGCAAACATCATGTCTTAAAGCAGAAATTCCGCTTAAATAAAACAGTCGGTAATCTAGATTCTACCGGGTGAGAAAAATTAAAGCTTTTTGAGTATGACTCACCTACATCCTGCTCCGTGCCTCGCTCTGGTTGGTAAGCTCGCGTGTCGTGTTATCACGCTCGCCGAGTCTTGTTTTGTGCCGTGGTAATGTTCAAGGATTCCGGCCCGTCCTTTTCTTGCTAAGGAATCTCGTAGGAATATTTCAGAATGGCTTTTCTTCTCAGTCCGTTGAACTGAGGGATTATTGAGGAAAGAACCGCACTCAAAAGATGGCCTGTTTACGCCCTTGAAGCGGCGCTCGCTTGCCACGGCTGCAGTGCTGGACAAATGGTCTTGTTGTGCCGGCAACGTGACGGGCAAAGAGAGGAAGTCTGTGGACTGGTGTTCGGGGACTTGCTCACGTAAATTGAGTGAGCTTGAAAATAAAATATCATTTACATTACCCGCAGTCCTATTACGAAAATATTTCGAAAGCAAGTTTTGGGAGGAAATTGGGCCCTGAAGCGCAAGAGGAGGTTCGTTTGGACCGTGGCTGCCGAAAACACCTTCATAGAAAGACGATTTCTGCAATGGGTTGTCGCCAAAATGGAATTCAGCTTTTTCCAAACGAACTCGTTCCTGTTTTTGGACTGGAAACTTAGTAGCGGGAAACTTCATACAGCGTTTTGGCGAGAACGGAGATCGCATTACGAGAGCGTCGGAAGAAGCTATCATTGTGTAACCTTGCGTCAACAGCCGGTTCGGTTTTTGTTTGTGGGTGGGTGCTGCCATAGTCGCATTTCCTGCAAGAAAAGTTTTTTCCTGAATCGAGCTTGGCCTGTAATCTACACTTTGATCGTCAATTCGCGATGCAAGTTCCTGTTTTTTCATATCATTTTTAGTCATATTATCGGCTTCATTTTGTTTCTTTATTGAGTTTCTGATGAACTGGGAGTATAGATGACGCTGGCCGTAAGTTATCGAGCAAACGCGGTTGTTTTTCGTCTCTCCAGCGATGCCGAGTTTGCCACAGCGGATGTCGACAGAATCGGTTTTGTTCTTCCATTCAGTCTTCCAACCAGAGCCAGTTCGGTTTATCTTATCATCATCACTGACGTTATCAATGTAGCAGAGTCTAGCACGAACCGTCTGTAATCTATTCTCAGATCGAGCTTCTTGCTTGTCTGAATAATTGTGTGGCGCGAATTTATTCATATTTAATCTCGGGGAAATCTCTTGAGAATTTGATTTTTTGCCACTTCCAGCGGTTGGTATCTCCATTGATTTCGATTCATGATTAAGTTCAGTCAAATTATTATCGTTAACAAACTGTTCTGAAACTTTACCTGCTTGAAATTTTTGATTGATTTTTTTCTCATCCATTGAAGTTTTTCGTATTTTCGTGCTGCTTTCTGTAAGAAATTTATCTCTTTTTTCATTCCCGTAATCAGCCTGCGTCACGCTCTTAACGGTGAGATCATATTGCTTCTCTCCATTGACGATCATTTCATACCGTTTTCCTCCTCCACCTTTCTCATAAATCTTGATTAATTTTTTTACCTCTGCTTCCGCAGGCAGCCCGGGTTCTATTCCTTTCTGTTGTCCGCAAATTCCACAGCCGGAACAATGTCCATATTTTTCCCCGCAGTCGCAGCAGCGTTCCCCAGGACATGTAAGTGCGATCAAATTAGATCGCACGCTGACCTCACTCTTCGGTCCTGCAGACTTTTGTTTGCCTGAACATCCCAAGCAAGATGAATGAGTCTCTGTTGTATTGAGTGGCTCTAAATCAGTGGCCTCATAAAAGTCTGGTTTCAATTTTTGACATAAATTATTCTGAAGCGGTTCAGCTGTCTCGGGTAGATTTTTCTCCGTGTCTTCTTTACGTAACGATTCAAGCAGCCAGGACCTTCGAGCCAACGAGGTTTGGTCGCTAAATGTAACAGATTTTTTTGATCGTCCAGATGTGTCCCCAGCAGTTTCTTTAACACTTTTGCTCTCTTTCAACACGGCGTCACTTTTATCTTTCAGCGTTTTATACGCATTGCTTGTTGGAGTTACTTGAAACTTAATGGGATCCTTGAAGTCCATTTTTGGCATGTTTTTTATACCAGGTGAATTTAGTCGTCTGACGTAAATGGATGACTTCTTGTCGGTTTTCTTGGTACCATGATAGTAAGGTATGTATTTTCCGTCGTGATTAGGATGAGGACAACGTTTCTTGATCTTAGGCTTGCTCTTTGAGGTTTTAAGCGGCGCGTAGTTCGTGGGAGCACTTAAAACCTTTTTTATTTGCTCTGCGGTGCTCATGATGCCTCTCTTAGCCTCCTGCACCACCCCGATGTCCGTGAACGTCGGCTTGTCGTACAGCCCAAGCTCGGCCTTCAGCGGACTGTACGTACCTTCGTACACATGGTACCACTTTATTTTCGATGACGCGTTCAATTTTCTTGAAAATTCCGCGTGGCTTTTAGTAGCTGTTAATGTTCTAGAATCGTTATTTGTATTTTCGCTTTCAAACTTTTTATTATTTTGTTTTGATATGTGTTCTATGTTGTATTCATTTACTTGTGTTGTCATCACAATGGCATCCTCATAATAGCTAATATCATTATTTGAAACTTTTCCCAACCTTTGATGCAGTTTTTTGTCGTTTTCCTCAAATGATTTGATTTCTTTTTCCCGACTGAATGCATTTGTTTCTCTTTGGGAATCTTCCTGCAGGTTTGTTTGTATATTTTCTTTCACATCCATTTCAGGACGCAAGTTCGTCGTGCGTTTCGTTCCGTTGAGATTGTGTCTACATAGAACCTCATGCAGGGCCAAAACTCTGAACTTGATCAGGAAGCTACGTCATTATTCGCTGAACGTGGACGTTTAAAATAAAGTTCAATATTTATATGGTCATGACGACAACATCACAATTTTACTTAACTTACATTTGTTAAACGAGATCAAATGCTGATGCATTTTTTCTTTGTTTTCTCACTTGAGCTTTGACTATATTCCGAAAAAAATACATTTAATGTTACGATCTTCATCAAAGTTATACGTTACTGAGGAAGCACAATCGCTCTAACGGATTCTGATGAACCTTACACAAAATAAAACTGTCAAGAGCCTCGATCTATTCGGTAAATTTTAGAATGCGCAGTTTGAATCGATCCCGTTAAAATTTATTGTATCAACAAGTTAGCTATAAATTTTAAAAACTCTGGTATGAGGTTATCACAATTCACCCATAAGAAATTAGCGGTGAATTAGTGATTAATGTTAAGATATAGACAACATTCTACGATCGTCGTATATGAAAACAAGTGTAAACCTCTATCATCGTGGAGAGTTAAACCACTATATCATCAGAGATAACCAACGCGACTGATCATGTCGCTTTAGATCTCTGTTTCTATTGAGATTCTGGCAGCTACTGTGTACATTTATATTATTGGTTCATACACGTGCATTTACGTGTTCGAGAAGTTCTTGAATGCGTGTCTGAATGACGTAGCAGCTACGATCGGCACGCGGTTATTAAGAAAGTATTTCAGCGACGCCCTCCAATCTTTAGCTTCTCCAGCTGTTGGGCTTCCTGGTTTTACGAGGAAATAGTGACAAAAAACAGGGCCGAATCAAAGATGGCCGACTATAAGATGTTTGGAAAACAATAATTTACCTTAAAATTTGATGCAGATTATTTTCTCTTTTTTGTATATCACCTCGTTCTTACTCAAATTGAAGATGGTTATTAATTGGTATTTAGAAACATCATTTTCACAATTTCATCATTAAACTCTACTTTCGGTACTTGCACGTTGAATGCCAAATGCTGCACTAGGTCAAGCACAAGAATGTTCCATCGTACATTTTTTAGAGGGAATTAAGTTCAGTTTTTCGACTTTAGAAGCATAAAAAGATAAAATGAAGTAATCCTACTATCACATTCGCATAAAAACTGATGTATCGAGAATGCAAGAATCACGCGAATTTTTTAATGACAAACTTTCACGTCCCTATTTTTCTCACTCGGCTTCCGAATGTAACTTTTTATCGTCAGAGAAAAGAGAGAAGAAAGAAAACTGATATACCTTCACTTGTGGAAAAATGAATCACGGATCATTTTGATGAACCGAAGCAAAGAATATATTGGGGTCAACATATCATGACACTCCTAGGAGTCCACAGCACTCACTTCAACACTCCGCCACTGCTCGACACGAAATACGACACAACAGAGCAACAAGTTCGCACAATCCGCTACACACAGAAAAGCACACAAAGCCTTTCGTAATAATTGCCGCATTGTCTGCTGACACAGGAAACGTTTAGTTGACGTCACCTGAGACCACAATTTAGCGATGACACGTAAAACGCACCTTATTTGCTGGCAAAACTCTTTAGCATTCATTTTTTTAGTCTGTAGGACATCTAGCAAGATGTTGCTCCTCTCAAACATCGAGAACGGGAGGATTCAAATATTGCGAACGTTTGTTCTATTCATTAAATTCGTAATTTGTGACCGCTATGCCAAGAATGAAAATTCTCCAATCAATGCAGATTCAATTCTCTAATGAGCTGTTAATTGCCTCCAACGTCATAAGGCAGATACAAAGCAATTTTGTGTGGTGAGGTGTTTTGTGGAACATGAAATATGTTCGGATGATATTTAATATACCATATTTAACATATTCTCTTCAGAAGTATTATGGACATCTATCAATTATTACGATTATAATTTTGAATATATGGACATACATATGCCTGAATTTATGGACTCAGCTCGGAAATTTCGATGTTCATTTCTGTCAAAAATAGGAAAGGCTTCAACTCCAGAAACAACGGTAGTTCATTTTACAACACTTCTCTTTAACTTTCTTTATTTATTTTATTTAACTTTCCTTATTTTTATTCTTTATTCTTTATAATCTCCGGACAAATATATCATGTACCCGTGGCGAATAAGTGATCACTCATACGTGGCGAATAATTGATCGTATGTGCATGGCGAATAATTAATCGTTTGCATGTGGTGAATATAAGATCGCTCACAGGTGGCGAATAAGTGATCACTCGCACGTGGCGAATAATTAATCGTATGTGTATGGTGAATAAGTAATCGTGTGCATGTGGCGAATAAGTGATCTGTTGCATGTGGCGAACTAGTGATCGGTCGCATGTGGCGAATAAGTGATCGTTTTCTTGTGACGAAAAAAATGACCTGTATGGTTGATATAAATTCTGCATAAATTCCAAAATTCCAAATTCCAAAAGAGGATCAACAATGATTGAACAGTAACCGATGACGTGAGCTCTAGGTACAAGAGCAGCCAATTAAAGTGCTACTTTCGAGGTGCTATTTCAAGATCCCGAAGAAATTGATCGCACTGAAACTTTAAACGCGTGCTGCTTATAAGCTTTACCAGGATTTCTAAGTAGAAGCCGAGCCAACTGCCACAACCAAACATGATTGAGGCTGCATTTTTCCATCACAGAAGACCCGGTGCGGTACTCAATAGTAGCTCTATCGTCCCCTTCGATAATATAATTATTAAAAATTATACATGAACGTGCGTTGGTGTATACAATGGCAAGTGCGGATCCTAGGCCATCAAAGTTCGTTGATGCATCATTGCAAAAGAAACAGTTTTTGTATTCTTCAAAGTTCATCTTATTACCAAATAAAATCTATATACTCGATGAATCGATACTGAACTTTTTTTCACCGCGACATTGACAAATATACACGGCAAACTGTTTAAATGTTGTTGAGGCGTCAGCAAACTTCATTTCTTTTATAAATGTCTTGTTCAGTCGGAACTAATTGATGACAGATGTTGTGTTTTGGTGGGAGCTTTCAAAATAATTGGCTCCTGGCCGTGGAAAATTTAACCGATTTGCGGTAGCTATACGAAACACATAACGGTATATTTTTGTGTCAGAAACTGACGATCATTTTCTGGAAATAACAACAGGTTTGCCTCAAATGTAAATTTTTTTCAATTGGAAAGATGTGATTAAGTCGACGTAAAAACATTATATAAATTCAATTTTAACCACAAATTACGTCAATTAAGCTTATTTTGATTGATTCACATCTGCAAATGAACACGATCACGTTCAATGCCAGTTTTTACAACAATTCTCTTTAACTTCACTTCTTGTTTGTTTGTTTGTTTGTTTGTTTGTCTGTCTCTGTCTGTCTGCTACAAATCTTGTAATCGAAATTTAACACACTTCTACTTATCCTATCGGTCTGAAATTTTGCACACTTGTGTAAAGTTGGAGACAATGCATGAATCAAATGTAAAAATAAATGATTTTAAAATTAAATTTTTTTTTTCAATATTAAAAGAAATGAAAAAATAATTTTTGTCAGCTAAAAATCTTATAACTGATATTTGACACACTTATACCTGTCTAATTGATCTGAAATTTTGCACACTTGTGCGAAGTCAGAGGTAATGCATGAATGAATTAATAGAATAAATAATTTTGAAAAAAATTAATATAATAAAAATCTTATAACTGATATTTGACACACTTATACCTGTCTAATTGATCTGAAATTTTGCACACTTGTGCGAAGTCAGAGGTAATGCATGAATGAATTAATAGAATAAATAATTTTGAAAAAAATTAATATAATAAAAAAAATTATATATTAAAAAAATATATATTAAAAAAATTTAAAAATTACTTTTTTTAATATTGGAAAATTAAATGAGAAATTCATTGTACATCTGTAAGATTGGAGACACTGGATTCTTTGGAAGTGTTGTCTTCAAAAAGTAATTTTTAAACGTATATTTTATTACAATACTTCAATTTAACTTCACTTCTTGTTGTTTGTCTGTCTGTCTGCTACAAATCTAATAATCGATATTTAACACTTCTACCTGTCCAATCGATCTGAAATTTGGCACACTTGCATAAAGTTGAAGACAATGCATGAATCAATTGACAGAATAAATTATTTTAAAGTTAAAAGGAATTTTTTCATTATTAAAAAATTTTAAAATATTTTCGTCTGCTACAAATCTTATAATCCATATAAGACGCAATTTGACCTATCCAATCGATCTGAAATTTTGCACAATTGCATAAAGTCAGAGACAATGCATGAATCAGTTGACAGAATAAATAATTTTTAAAATTTACCAAATTATGATATCTTAGTTAAAAATTTTTGCAAAAAAAAAAAAATTTAATATTTGAAAATTAAATTAGAAATTGATTGTACATGTGCAACATCCAAGACACTGGATGCTTCAGAAGTGTTGTCTTTAAAAAGTAATTTTTAAACGCATATTATTATATTTCCCTATGCCTACTCTATTCTATATTCGACAAGATTAGGCAAACCGCAATGTCACTGATAGTTAGTTAATATGTTTGATTGCTCTGAAAATAAACTAAATAAAAAATAAACTGAAATAAATGAAATTTATAAATCATCGGTTGATATTAGCATCAGCACCGAGTTTTGAGCGGTATATCCTAGACTCTGAAGATAGAAAACTAATCGGAAAATCTCTTGAAAGAAAACCAAAACATTCGAGGGTAAATATATTTAAAATTTATTTTGTATTCTATATACATTCTTAAAATATATTGAAAAGCAGGACAACATTTGTCATTAATATAATCCACTGGTAAGACCCACAGGTAATTCGGTGATTATTTTTCACCTACAGCTACTGATAGGATATATGCTAGTCATCGCCTGGACCTAAGCGTGAGCCGTTAATTATAGGTACTGTGTAACAATTTCGTCTAGTTATAACTGGTTTTTCGAATTTTTGATGCAAAATCTTAAATTTCCTCAGTGTTTCTTTTTTATTTCAATTACTTGAAGAACAAGATGTCCGTTCATCTATTAATATGAAAAATATATACTAACAACATTTTGCATTTATTATTTGAACGGCCAAAATTATATGTTCGACTGCCAGAATTGTAGGTTTTACCAATTTTTCACTCAGTACAAAAATATTAAGGGAGTCAAGAGTATTTTACCAAAACAAAGGGTAAATACTTATAATATAAAAAATTGTTTAGAAATATGTGCCTACATCTGAAATAAATTATGATATCCTCTGATTGAAATTTTACTTAAAACTCAACTCAATTTAAGGAGACAGCATGCGAAATTTAATATTCTTCGGCATAAAATTGAAACTCGACAGAATTTTATTTATATTCCATTTATCAACGTGTCATATTATAGACAGCATCGTATGATAGCAACAAGCGCGCGGAGTTAACGTTTTCAGTTATGTAGTGAATCTTAAATTTTAGTTTAATAAACTAAAATGTGAATAGATATTGCTTTTAAATATATGATTTGACTATTCTAGCTCGTATGCTAGTAATTTCTGAGCAAATTGAACGAAAGTATCAATCAATGTGTAGACGAATGCTAAATAGGAAATTGAAGCATTCTGAGCGTTTTTATTCCGAGATTAAAGAATACAATATCTCTCCTGCGTAACTTATTTTGCTCTTTATCTGATTGGTCTAGTAAATTAATGCACCACTGTACTTTCGTAAAAAACATACGGAATATGGAGATCCCGTAGTATTGTCGTCTGTCATTTATTATTAAAGAAAAACGTCTGCATGGTCGACGCCCTGCACCAGCCTCACTGCAATTGCGCTCTGCAGGCCGTCGTCTGATTCACATCTCATTGCCAGGGCACGGAATTCTGTTTGGCCGCGGCTCACGGCCGCGCCATTACCGGACAAAACTGACCGTATCGGGTCACGTCGGTCCGGTTATACAGACGTTATCGGGCCCGCCTGACCGCACGCCGGAACGCAAGGTCCACTTCCGGTCGGCACCCCATTGGAAATCTTAGGTGAAAAATACGATCGTCGCCTCAGCTACCAGGACAATGCGATGACAATTTTTATCATAGAGGTACCGTTGATTGGTATACCTGTAAATAGCTATTACTGATATAAATAACCTTGAAAGTTTTCGTAATATATATTTACCTTTGTGTTTTTAATTCTTTATTGGAATTTATTTTACGTAAAGTGCGTTGAAAATCCTGGAAATCATGCAGGGCCTAGCGAAATTTTTCATGGGCGTGGAAGCGCACAACGCTTGCCACGTCTCCACCCGTACGATGAAATACGACCGGCGCTTGGATGTGAAGGAATAATGAGAAGACCGCATACATGAAACGTGGCGCTCTAGACTCTCCCCACCCATAATTTTTCCAACGGCACTGGAAAATTTCAAACTCTGGAACATTTCATTATTGTGTTCTTTGCTGTTTGAAAATTTCATTGGCGTGGCCTCTATCGTAAAATGCAGTTTCAAAACTGCCTGGTAGATTGAGCAACGTTTTAAAGCTGTACATTTGTTTGTGGAAACTACTAAAACGAACATAAGAAAAGATTAGCCTAATTATCATTAGCTCATTGTAAAATATCATTGGCTTACTGATCTGTCTCTATGGACCGATTTAACAATTTGTAACAAACTTTGGGGTGAACAAGATATAATTGAAATATTCTCTAATAATTCACGTAAATTTCTTATCAGGAATTTAACTCGGGTACTATTTTAAAGTACTTTGCAGAATTAGGAAAGAATAATCAAAACTGAACAGGAAAGCAAATGCACCTGCAGCGCCCAGCCAGCCGTGAGACCGTGTACTTGTGTAGCGGCTCGATGATAAATACAAGCTCTCTGTGTAGGCCTGGTAAACACGAGCGCAACTGAGATTATGTACCGATCGTGTAGTAGCTCAATGCAGTTATTTACTACACGATCGCTCGAAGAAAAATTTTATTAATCTCATGAATATGCTTTATTTTCTATAAAGTAAAACCTCGTTGGTAGTAGTAGTTGGACTAAGATAATTAATTGGGCATAAGCTATACCAGAAAAAAGGATTTGTGCGAAGAAAAGAGTTGGTACAGACTTTTCACTGAATTTTGACGATGCGATCCCTTTTTTACTGATTCCGAATAAAGCATAACTTTCACGTGTGATGTTGAGATGTAAATTTATTAAAATGAACTCGGGTGCACAAATACTACTAACATGAATTCGATTGACGTAGTTAAAAAAGTTTTAGTTCTTCACCCTTGACTCGACTGGTGCATGCCAAACTTAATTATTTATTTTATGCGTGTAATATTATATATAGCATATGTTTCATTTCAAGGAATGATTAATTCAAGTTTCAAATTCATAAGGTGGTAATCTGGCTAAAAAATGAGTGTCAATATGAAAAATAACCAATTAACTTATAATTTCAATAACTTTTAAGACTGTTCTACAGGTTGACTTTGCACAAAATCTACCTGTTGATCGCGCTGCCTGCTTGATGCGCCCGAGTGGCCGCTGCCTCGCTCCGGTGCCTACGCGCCAGGAAGCAACGCGTCGGCTGGAACGACGCTTGTATCCCAAGGATTACCTTACATCCTCCGCGTGCATGTTCTTCATACTCGCTCGAGGAATGATAAAGTTCAATGAATTATTAAAAAGAAATTGAATATTTGCCGATTTTTCTGATTTCATTAATGTAAGCCATGAGTTCTATACATCGCTCGCTCTTCATTTGTAATCCTCAAGAAATTATGTCCTCCACCATTACGTTCGATTATTCCACTGTTAAGCTCTTCACATTATAAAAAGATATTCATTGGTTGTGTTACAAATGAATCCTGATTTTTCCGTGTCCGCATCCTCTATTATAATAGTACAATGGTATCAGTTGGCCAGCGTTCATCAACTTTCATAATAACTCTCTAGTTAAATTACTAAAAACAAATTTATCACGAATAAGGTTATGTTTACTATGATAACATACATTTTTTGAGACTAGAGTTGACGCCAACAGTTGCAGACCGGGAGGTTATGTGAGCACCGCGTCGCACGTTCATTAGCGGTCCAGTCGATGATCTCGAGCAACGCTTAACATTTTTGCTCCTGATTTTCTTCTTTGCGTTGACATTTTTCTTGTGAAAACTGCACACAAACGAGGCCAGGCATGCATGCAACGACTCTACACAGCAGCTGTCGAAATTCTCGTTTGTTGTAATTCTTCCATTTAATGCACCTGTGTTTTTTATGCATGAGGCATAATGCAATAACATAAAAGGCTTTTGATTTTGGGAAGTTTTTCGTCAATTTTTTATTTCGTAATTTTCAGTGATGCTAGGCAGTATTAAAGTTTTCGTGGCCCATTCAACGTATAGATAAGAAATTGAAGCACTCAATTTAACCCCATTCATTTGACCATAATCTTTTTGCCAATAATTTAACTAAATCAAGACCGGGTGAAAAAGGTAAAAACGTTATAATTACTCGTATGAAGCAAATATCATATACCAATATATAAGCAGTGTGCTCTCGTAAACCCTAATCCTGAAATACACTCGTTTCATTCAAGTTCCTATTATAACTTTGAAGCATTTCTGCAAATGTAAAAATAAGCGCAAATATAGGAATAATGATGATCAATTGAATAGGAAAGCAGAATAGAACAGTGAACGTACTGCATAAATGAGGAAAGAACCTATGTAATAATTTTCTAGATAACTACAAAAAACACGTCTGAATTGATAGGCACATAATTATCACAAAGTAAACTGAACTAATGCATTCAAGTCACTTTGTGGTGAATCATGAAACAACGACAATGTACAGAGCTTGTCTATAGAAGGTCACGTATGAGGTGATCCAAAACCTAATGAAAAATACGGATCTTCTAACTTGTAACGGTGAAATATTGCACCGCTTTCCCTTACAAACTCGCCGAAACCTAAGTAAGTTTTATGGTGTACGTGTTTAACTCTGCAGAAAGCGTCGACCTGGCGCCTTTTAGAGTACAATAATTATTCAGGCTGTCACATGCACTGCCTTTAGTGACAGCTCAGCGTACTTTTTAGATAATCCATAAAAAATATTCTTTTATGTGTTTAAATAATTTATTTCGGAAATTCTCGATCTAACGTCATTGTATGATACCATGCAAGCATCTGCAATCCGTTGGTATGTTTATTTGATATGAAACGAGCTTAAAAGCTTTGTCCTTATTAGCGACAAAAGTCAAGACAATATCCAATTTTCAAAATTGCCAGGTCGATACCAGGATGAATGAATGCATTCATCTTGGACAAATGACTGAATGACATTTTTGACTTCTCATATAATAAAACTTTTCAATGTAACCTAATGATTCATAACAAGACCTATCAATTCAATCTATACTGTTTAATTAAATGCATTTTTTAGAATATTCCGACAGATTTAAATTTTAAAGTATTTTTCGATGTAACAAGATATCGCTAATGTACTTCTACGATTACGACGATTTTGCGATTCCAAACCCAGTGTTTACTAGCAGACGGCGACTCGCGTTCCATTGCAACACTTGAAATGCACATCCAAAACTTTGGATTCACTTGAAACGTTATACTTTTTATGTATATCAAATATGATATACTATGCGAGAAAGGGAAAACAAAAATAAAGAGTTTCTGCTCTGTCATATGCTGTGTAATTATTGTAAATGCCAAGGAAATTTAGCTACTCTCAAAGTTTTATTGAAGCCAAAAATCGCTAAATCTGCCACCTTCAAATAAATTATTAAGGATAAAGCTTGCTTCTTAATTCAGTACATTCGGAAAGTCAGCGGATTTTCTCTCGTACCGCAATAAAATGTCTCGTATCGGTTGGGTGCGTCTCGTTCTATTTATATGTAAATATATCTGTCTTCAAACGTTTCTTCGTATTCGAGACTCAATTCCTTCAGTTTGGGACCAATTATTGTCCCGAATTATGCTTTTATTTCAAACCATTTTTTTTCATTTTGGTCATTTTTCTGGTTTATTTCTCGTCTGGTCTCATTACTACAGTTTAATTCGAAAAAAATAATCCCGCGATGCAATAGTCTAGCTTCCATAGATCAAACAAATATGGTATAGATTAAGAGCGGTTCTTTGTCGATCAGCTCCGCCAGTGAATCATGCAGCAAAGAAACGTGCTATTGCTTTGTCGGTTGGCCGCGCTCAATGACCGGAAATAAGTGATCAGTACTTCCTGAGTAATGTAAAGCATGGTCAAGTGAACCGTGATATGTACCGTGCATTCAATCGCAGATCATTGCGCATAACACGGACATTGCCACTGTCTTTGTGCGCAATATCGTAAAACTTCAGCAACCGGCTGATGCTCGACGTTAACCGGCGTTACAGTTAATTTTTTGCCATATCGGTAATTAATCCACACATTAAGTAAAGAAACTTCATTAATAGTTTACTATCATTGTTGCTTGAACGATTCCAAGAAATTATACGTCTAACATTTTTTGTTGGAATCGTTAAGCCATGAGATCTAAATCCTCCCTATAATGTAGAGTAGAGAAAAGCTGAGGATAAACAATGTCATGATTATGCAGAAGATTTAATTTATTGTCAGCCTTCCAGAGAAGAGAGCCACCCAATCCTACCCAAGGGAAGCACGTCATGTTTTGATGCATGAAACACACACCACACTCGTGCTCATGAAGTGGTGAATGAGGCACCAAGTTACACGAAGCTCAAAATAAAATAATGAGATGCACGAAGCTAAGAATAATATAGAAAAATGCATGAAGATCGTAATATATAGATGAGAAATATAATAGTAACAATATATGCATACAAATCTCAGAAAAATATACTAAAAAACACGAGATGCACAACGAGATTGTAACGTGCGCGAAACTCGGAATAATATAGGGAGATACTGAGATACGTACATGTAGATCGTGATAGGATGCTTAGATACACCAAGCATGGAATAGGATTTTAAGATTAACAATGCTTTCGCGCGAAGAGCATAAAAATTAACACGAAAGCCCAAGCTTACAATGTTAAATAAATTCATTCCTTAAAAAAATTCTGAGATGCTCTAAGCAGGGAGTAAGAATTTAAAAATCTCTGTAAGATATTAAGATACACAAAGTTCGGAGCAAGATAAGGATTTAAGACGCTAGCATGGAAAGTTCGAGGCTTGGCACAGACGACATCACGATGCGGAGTTAATAAGACTTCGCAAGACTCCAGGACGTCTGGAAAGCTGCCGCCGGGAACTGTATAGCCGGAGAGGAGAAAGCTGTAAATCATAGGGAATGAAAACAATGCATATCATGATTTGAGAAATAGTAACACTATTTCTTAAGGTAAGTATTCTGTTTTAATTCTGTACTTGATTATAAATATAATTGAATAACCTGAAATGACGTAAAATGTTCTCCATAGACCATTGAACTAGACAGTCACTTTTCATGGCTGATTAATGTTTTTTAATTCATGGTCTAGTCTATTTGTTGAGAAAAGCTAAAATTCATGAAAAACATAATGAACAATTTTTTCAATGATAACTTTACTTTTCACGAAGACTGTACTTGGTAATGAAGCGATCATGACTGTGCCCAGGTCAAGTTCCATTCATTAAGGTCGGCAATTAAGCCGAAAGATGAGCCTGAGAAGTGAAAGCGTTTCCACTCTCCTTCATAATTCCTCCTTTCTCCCTTACTGTCTCTCTTTCTCTCTTTCTCTACCACGAGATTTATGGGTAGGTCGGCCTGCTGTAATTTAGCCTAAGGTCATCAAGGTGTTACCTGGGACTGACGGTTGAGAAGAAATATCGGCAGAAATTATACAAAAAAAATCGTCTACACAGCTGAGATACTGCATGATCAATGGAGTGGAGGTGCTCAAATTTTTTAAATGTTCTTCGTTGCTGGTATATTATTCCAGTAAAGTGTTTTATTATAGCAAAAAAAAAAAAATACGCCGACAAGTGAAATGGCCGTTCAAATCCAATTTTGCAACTATTTTCAGTGCATTATTTCATGACCCCTCTCACTAAAAATAACAACAAGCTGTTTTATATATAAATTCTCCCCAGAACCATCGAAAAATTTGTGCGAACTGTTCGACACCGATCATTCGTGGTGCGACAAAAATTTCGTGATCAGGAGATGCTTTTTCCATCGAATTGTGCTAATCCACTTCTTCGCTCTCTTCGAACAAAAAGAGACACGACTTAAAGTTCATTCAAGAGGATACGAATTGCCGAGTCAAGCGCATGCGTCTGATGCGCGCAAGAAAAGATAGCGCACAACGCATGGATGCGTTCAGCACAACGCAAGAACATGACGATACGTTGCAATATTGATTGTCATGTTCGTTTACTGCAGTGACGAACGACAGCGAATGGAACTAAGATACTGGGAAGAAAGCCACTACTTTCAGAGTGCTAGCAAAATAAAATATTTAAAATTCCCGGCCAGTATATGGGATATGGAGCATGGGGGCATGAGAGCGAAAACATCCTTTTAAAAAACTTAAAATAATGACTAAACTTATTATTTTTTTGGTTGAAGTCATCAGTTTCCAATTGTTATTAATGACGTATCGTTGTTGGTAAAAATCATGTTCAAAATTTTTGTTCGAATTTTTTATCATGTTCAATTGAATTCATAAGACTTGTCTCAAATTGCGACATCTACGAGGGCCGGTGACTTTTTACAACACTTCTCTTTAACTTCACTTCTTGTTTGTCTGTTTGTCTGTCTGCTACAAATCTTATAGTCGACATTTAACACACTTCTACCTGTCCAATGGATCTGAAATTTGGCACACTTGCATGAAGTTGGAGACAATGCATGAGTCAAATGACATAATAAATGATTCTAAAAATTAATTTTTTTTTCATTTTTAATATTAAAAAAATTGAAAAAATATATATTTTCTCAGCTACAAATCTTATAACTGATAATTGACACAATTTTACCTGTCCAATTGATCTGAAATTTTGCACACTTGTTTGAAGTCAGAGGCAATGCAAGAATAAATTGACAGAATAAATAATTTTGAAAAAATTTCATATATAAAAATATTTAATAAATTAATTTTGTTTAATATTGGAAAACAAGATGAGAAATTCATTGTACATCTTTAACATTTTAGACACTAGATTCTTTAGACGTGTTGTCTTTAAAAAGTAATTTTTAAACGTATTTTATTTACCTGCAAATACTTTATTATAACCCTAATCTTCCGAAGGTGAATTGAATCAATAGTGCTTTTAATAATTGGGCTTAATTGGCATCGATGTGGCGAGACTCGCCATTAAAAAAATGAATTCTTATTTAAACGTAATAGCTTAAGGACATATGTAATCAGTTCTGAAATAGACTTCATTCACGTTATTTAATCACATTCTTTTACGATTTTTTGTATAAATTTTTCGATTCAATTCCCCACAGCAAAAAAAAAACGTTACCTTTGCTGCAATAAATAGATTAAAACTAAAAAACCAAGTCAATATTAAAATAATGCATTTATCATCAGGCCTCGTTGGCAGTTTATTTTGAATCCGAATCCATTTTGTCAATTTTATAAACATATATATAAATATAAATGCATGTAAATCTTTTGTTACTCGTACTCGTATTTCTCTGCTGTCAATCGCTTTTGAATTAATTAAACCGTAATTCTTTAAATTGCGAATATAAGGCTTATATATAAAGAGCTAATAGGTACCTCTACACGAAACTATATCATTACCAACAACATAATCGTAGCTTATAACTTTATCTTTAATCACAGCTTAAGATTTATTGAGTTTTATTTATTGTAATAACTTTATCTTTAATCACAACTTAAGATTTATTACGTTTTGTTTATTGTAATAACTTTATCTTTAATCACAAAGAAAGATTTATTACGTTTTAATCATTGTAATAACTATATCTCTAATCACAACGTAAGATTTATTACGTTTTATTTATTGTAATAACTTTATCTCTAATCACAACTCAAGATTTATTATGTGTTATTTATTATATTTCTAGTCGCTCATAAATCTGTGTGATGACACCACGCCGCTGAGGCCTTCTCCGACCAGGCCTTGTAAGGCCATGGCGGAGCTCTCGGGTTCTGCTCCACGTGCCGCGTTGATTAATTTGATTTTGATGTTCATAAATTCAAGTGATTGTGAATTCATTGAGTTATCCAATAAAATGGTAATCAAATTATTTAATGGTGCACGATTTTGATTAATAGGAAGTGAATTAAATATTTTATGAAGGGAATATATTGCTTACAACTGCTATAATAACTTGAAATAACTTATCATTCATTGCTCATGAAATCGAAGCTAAGGCGTAAAACTGATACTAAATTCATTTATAAATTCGTTAAGTCATCGCAGTTACATGTTTAGGCAGGTCAGAAATTTGCTCTCGTATTTTTAAGGTCAGCAGTTGGCTCTCGCCTCCATATGGTCAGCAGTTGGCTCTCGCCTCCATTTGGTCAGCAGTTGGCACCCTGCTCCCTATGGTCAGCAGTTGGCACCCTGCTCCCTATGGTCAGCAGTTGGCTCTCACCTCCCTATGGTCAGCAGTTGGCTCTCACCTCCCTATGGTCAGCAGTTGGCTCTCGCCTCCATCTGGTCAGCAGTTGGCTCTCACCTCCCTATGGTCAGCAGTTGGCTCTCACCTCCCTATGGTCAGCAGTTGGCTCTCACCTCCATATGGTCAGCAGTTGGCTCTCGGCTCCATATGGTCAGCAGTCGGCTCTCACCTCCATATGGTCAGCAGTTGGCTCTCGGCTCCATATGGTCAGCAATTGGCTCTCGCCTCCATATGGTCAGCAATTGGCTCTCGCCTCCATATGGTCAGCAGTTGGCTCTCACCTCCATATGGTCAGCAGTTGTCTCTCGCCTCACTATGGTCAGCAGTTGGCTCTCGCCTCCATATGGTCAGCAGTTGGCTCTCGCCTCCATATGGTCAGCAGTTGGCTCTCGCCTTCATATGGTCAGCAGTTGGCTCTCGCCTCCATATGGTCAGCAGTTGGATCTTGCCTCCATATGGTCAGTAGTTGGCTCTCGCCTCCCTATGTTCTGCAGTTGGCTCTCGCTTCCATTTGGTCAGCAGTTGGCTCTTGGCTGTCGCCTACTTATGGTAAGCAGTTCGTTCTTGCCTCCATAGGGCCAGCACTTGGCTCTTGCCTCCATATGGTCAGCAGTTGGCTCTCGCCTCCATAGGGCCAGCATTTGGCTTTCGCCTACTTATGGTCAGCAGTTCGTTCTCGCCTCCATATGGCCAGCAAATGGCTCATGACTCCATATGGTCGTGGAGCGCCCCACGGTGCGTCGCTGGTCTCCCATTTCTTGGCGTGCGCCTAGTAGGGCAGTCGTCTCATCAGGCGTCATGTCCTCCCTCCTTTGCCGGCTAAACGACAAACTTTAATGCATTATAGAGGGTCAACCCAAATCCATATCATACTAAAAATGCATTTAATAATAGTATAAAGCATCATTATATTCAGCAAGTGAAGTTGAAATGTTATCTTCCACGACGTTGTTTCAAGGAGTTAATTGTAGCGTGAGTGTTCTAGTCCTTGTTTCAATGAGTTAGTTGTAGCGTGAGTGCTCTCGTCCTTGTTTCAAGGAGTTAGATGTAGCGTGAGTATTCTCGTCCTTGTTTCAACAAGTTAGTTGTAGCGTGAGTGTCTTCGTCCTTGTTTCAACGAGTTAGATGCAGCGAGAGTTTTCTCATCTTTGTTTCAAGGAGTTAGTTGTAGCGTGAGTGTTCTCAGTTCAGTTTCTATAGTGTCCAAAATTATTATTATGTTTTCAATGATAAATATGTCATTTAGAAACGTTTTGCTTCAAGTGCATTTCGATAATGCAATGCTCAGATCTATTGTGATATCATTAACAATTTAGTATTAGCTATATGCTGCCATGCGTTCGAGGTCGGCTTCCAACGAAGAATACATTTCCCGCCGTACGTTGTCCTCTGATGTGATCTGTAGCCTATGCCAGAGTTCAAAAATCGAGTCTGTCGTTTCCAATTTGCGGTAACTTTAAAATTCGTTAACTTCAACTGCGCGTAAATTTTTAGTCTTCAACGCATACATTTTAAACGCTTCTGTAAGGCTCGAGTGACCGAGTGCTCCCAGTATTAAAGTTGACCTCGCTGAACTCACCTCGGTGCTAAACGAACCCTTCCATCGCGTCATGGGAAGGTTAAAAACCTCATCGCGAAGCTGAAGTACCTCAACATCTCGTTTGAAGTTCATGAATAAAGATTATATTCTCTCCGTGCTGCAGCTGCAATTGAGGCGTAGTTTCGGCCCGTCGACGACGGTAATCTGATGGCAATCACAATCATACTGTCAGCGCAAAAAAAGTCGCTTGATTAAGAGCATTTTTTAGCTATCCTCTCACAGAACTCCTTTGCATGCACTTGGCCGTGAAGTTTACCTGATTATGAGAATTACATTTCAATAGCTTTATATTCAAAGTTTAAAAAAAAATCTGGCAGTTGTACGTCAATCCTATGACTTATTTACTCATTCATGCAATAAACTGCAAAACTCATCAAATATATCTATGTACTTATTTGCCATCTAAGAAGCCCAAATGACTCATCCTCATTTATTAAATTTTAATTTTAAATCTTGATGCAGTGGATCCCGGCGCTCCAATTTGGAGCGTAAATGTCGTTGTCCTTATCTCGTTTTGCAGTAAAAGCGATACGACAAGGAGCTGCAAACCATACTGTACATAGCGCCTGGCTACATTACTATACATCATTGCTCCTGAGTCATCTTGTAGTAGTATAGTAAGTTTAACATTCAAATTGGTCAACACAATTTGATCCTAAATAATGTCCGCACTCAATCACAATGTTCAAATCTTAAATACAATCAAGCACCTTAGACAAAAGTGATATTTTATCGATATGGCTGGCGAAATTTGAAAACTTGGTTAATTTAGAAACTCGTTATTAATTGGTTTGAATTTGTTGAAAAATTTTCGGCTTCTCAAGTCTATTCTATTCGTCATCTACGTCAAGAGATCATCACATATGCACCCAAGAAGTCGTAAAGTTTGATGTCTTTCTTTTAAATTCTAAAGATGCTCAAAAATCGCATAATTACTTAACGATCCTTAACTACTTATATATACATAATTGCACGTTTATCGATGTCGCATATTAAATACTCTGCTAAATTATTTAATATTTTCATTTATTCTGATATTGAAAATATATATTAAATATATATTTATTGATATTTATTATCATTACTTCCACCGTTGCGTCATCTCAGCAGCTCGAACATCGGCGGGGGCGAGGGTCCTGAGTCATGAAGTGCGAGGCTCTAAATTCCCTTACTTGAACTTCACTTATCTTCTGGAAGATCTCTTCTGACTCGCATGCTCCATGACGAGTTGACAGAGAATAGCAGAGACTTTTATTATGCTACGATGAACTAACGATCTATGAGCAATCAGAATGGCGGCCCACGCCACATCAAGATCCTCAAATTTATCAAATGAGACTGTTTGAATGAAGCCATGTTGAAGCAATTAAATCAAATTAGTGTAAAGATAACAATATATATCTAAAAATAACATTGGTTAATGAAGCATAAGTATAGGTAGCCAATATAAGTGACACATGTCATATAACTTACTGCATGAGTTTATTACGAATAGAGTCAGCGGTAAAATCAATCTTTTAGATCCAATCTCGGTAATCTAAGCCTAATGATTATGCACTTTTGATATTACTTTTAAATATCGAAAGTACATTTTGATATTTAAAATTTAATTTAATAAATATTTTAAATAAGTATTACTATCAGAGATCAGCTTGACAACGTTGATTGTGATTGAAGGAATTTATAAGGATATGTGTACAGAAACATGGACTCCGCTCATTATAAGATTTCGAAGCCTTCTCCATGCTACGAGTTGAAGTAACTCCAAGCATCCGGCTACCTAAGGCTCTGTTTTGTTGCTTCATTGTCTGTCCTTTTAAAGTGTTGCTGGTCTAGCGGTTCCGCCCTGCATGCGGCAGCCGACGCCCAAGTTTGGAGGTTTGACCCGCTACAGGAAGTGGTTGAGTGGCTCCTACCAAGAAAACCGCAACCGAGCGCGGACACAGAAGTTCAAAACCTCGATACGACTTAGGATCCTTCCTCGAAGCCAACGGACGGAAGCTCGACCAATACCAAATATGCCATCAGAGATTCTTGAAACGAAAAATGTCAAGTGCAATTATATATATAATTTCTGTAAATCTGCAAATGTAAAAAAAAACACTGATGAATATTAATCGTGATGATTCGCCTTAACCTACGAGAAAATAACAATTTATCAAGGTTACCATAATCAGTTAAAATCTTAGTCTTAATTCATGAAATTTGATTCCTGTTTTGCTTGCAAATATTTTAGGTGCTCATGGCGCAACGGTTTGTGACTTTTTTATACCCTGATTTTATTTCGTAATGCAGAAAATTCAGGAATAAATTAAGCCTAACGTGATAACAGCGAAATGAAGTTGATAAATACATTAACAAAGAACTATCCTGGTGTTAGAATTATCTTGAGTACTTAACGATCGCTCGGAGCTGCGACCGCTTGAGCTATTGACCGTCAACTTGCGACACAGTCTGACGATTGCATGTCCAAGGGTCGTCTGACTAACATAAATATTATGCTAAAATAGGCATGATACTTTCAAGGTAATGTCTGGCTCTCGGCAGTCACGACGTTACATTTAACGTTTTCGTCAAATTCAGTACTGATGGAATTGTACTGCTCGGGTTAAACATTTCTTTGGATAATTGTAATGGTTTGCTTGTGATGTGTTCGGCTCAAAAGTTTTTTACTTTTGATCCGAACTTTATTCATTTTCGACTTTCTTTATTTGACTTTTGAGTAAAATTATTTGACCACCATACGTGTTACACTCACCAAGAAATATAGATATTAGAATTTGCTTACATAGCCTCTTCGCGTTGGTATTCTTGTTAATGTTGTAATTTTATTCATCAAGATTAATGACTGTAACAAATTCTGTACGCATGATTTGAACTTTCGAAATCTTTGTTTGGTCAGTCGTATTCAATTGGCCATTGAGCGTTAATTCCCTGAGGAAATGATATTTTAACTCTTCCTTGAAACAAGTCATTAACTTTTGGTCCACCATGAACTAGTCATAAATTTATTTCTATTCTACCTAAAAACCAGTCCCAGTTTACGAGTACTATACTATACTATACTATATTATACTATACTATACTATACAGAGTATACTATACTATACTATACTATACTATACTATACTATACTATACTATAGTCTATACTATACTATACTATACTATACTATACTATACTATACTATACAATACAATACAATACTATACTATACTATACTATACTATACTATACTATACTATACTATACTATACTATACTATACTATACTATACTATACTATACTATACTATACTATACTATACCTGTCTCTTATACACATCTAGATGTGTATAAGAGACAGATACTATACTATACTATACTATACTATACTATACTATACTATACTATACTATACTATACTATACTATACTATACTATACTATACTATACTATAATATGCTAATGTAAGCACGGACGAATGCGGCGTCAAGGTTTCTTTATTTTCACCCAAACTGCAAATTTCCGTCGCCTGCCTATGTTCCGCCAACTCGCGTGCTCAGTTCTCGGTTCGTAATTCCTGACATTCTAGCGGCTTTCCCTAGATTCGCTCGCAATTTTTCCAGAAATAAAGGATGTGCCGTTACAAAATAGACGTCGAGAACGTGCTTGCGGTGACTCGCTAAAAAAAGGCATCCGGAGGAGTTTAACATTCATGTGATCCTCATACATTTTAATTTTTACTCACTCGTAGAAAACGAAAATTATAAGAATATACTTTTGTTACTCAAAAAATTGACATGAATATATTATCATTCTATAACAAATGGTAGCTATAAATTGTCAGCTTTTTAAAGTTTTCTACTCCTCTCTTGACAAGATACTACGATATTTTTATTCACACGAAAATGTTGTGTTCGGTCTGTTAATGTTATGAGGAACAATGTCGCCAAGTGCTACGGGCTCTACGCCTGGTTATACATTGGTAGAAACTGCAGCTGCAGATTTGATTGCTCGCCATAAGAAATTAACCGCAAAGAAAGTAGTGCGGCGGAGAGATCTGTGGAGTATTTCAGACACGAATTTAGGAGCTGGTGACACTCGGAGTGTTTTCAGTGAAACTGCGCTGAAATGACATCTCAATGGTAATATGGTTTGTCGCTTTCTTCTCTCTAGCCCATGATTTTATTACCGAAAATGCTGGATGATTTCTATAACTGTGCCGAATGAGAACGAAATGGGAGGACTTTCATATTGTAAGGTTTTATTGCCTACTTTCGGCTCTGAAACACGTTAATATTTATCGTCAAGTTCGGATATTTTTGATATGAGATAGAGAACGCGTAATTATTGCAATGATTTCTTTTTGAATTTCAATTATATTTCCTAGGGCGGTATTTCAACTTAATTTCACGTTTCTTACGCGTATAGAAATAAATCAGTTTTTAATTGAACAAGCAACAATAACAGTTTTAATTATAAATACAATATGGATTAATTTTAAAATACTTGTATTCTCAAGCCGTTTCAGTATATGCAAGTTCATCTGTTGCCCAACAAACTCAATGTCATGGCCTTACCACAAAAACTTTACTTTGCTAGAAAAAAAAATACCAAACGCGCACAAACTTTTCGTTCCCAGCCATGAAACGGTTTTGGTGAGACGCATATAGATAATGCTTCAAAGTCTCTTCAGCACCAAATGAACGGAACTCTTTTGTGCTTAGGTCTTTTGTCTCGAACATAAAGCCGTATTCTTTGAAGTATCACACTGCCGCCGCTCTTATTTATCACTTCGCTAAATTGGACTTGAACATCTTCGAGTCCGACATCCTCGTGGCCAGAGAAAATCAAGTTTATGGAAATAAACTGGTATGATAAAGTGTAGAATATTGCCAGCACTTCAAATTTTCCATTCATTGATTTGCAGCAATCTCTGCGCATGAGCAGACTTTGCACGACCTGCACTTCGTGCACGATAGTGAGTGCAGACTTTGGGTGAATGCACCGGTGAGTCGATACGTCGATTTGAATGTCCTGCCGCACAGCTGCATGCTGCAGTGTACGGTAAATATCACGCCACACCCAAATATAGTGAATTCTGAACAAATTAGATTGCTTAATTTAGCGATGGTTGAAACATCAGTTCTTTACAATTTTTAGTTTATAGGGAATAAGCTCCATATTAGTTTAAATTGAACCCTGCAAAGCAATGTTTTCAGTATACTCCATACAGAAAACACAACTTCTCTGAGAACCTGTCTCTTAGATGTAGCAGAATTTTCAATGTGAATCTGTTTTCTACTCAAAACAATCAATTCTGCATGTCAACAAAGACTTCTTTTTTGATAATTCAACCATAATGTTAAAATAGCATATTTAAACGGAATCATTGGTATATATACATTCAAGATTCATGTAAAGATATTCAAAATGATATTCATGCTTTTGTACAGTTTTGCAAAATGAATATTTCTGTCGAATCAAATTGTGAATAGAGCAGTATTTCTTTTGATCTATTATGACGACATTCAACTTAATAAAAACTGTCCGTATGTACTGTGACATCAAGAAGTTAATTTGTGATGAAGGCTGGAGGGCAGCTGAAGGTAGAATGAATGTTTTCACTACAACGAAGTTACACTTCATTCTCAAAGTTGTTGCCTTGTTGGCTGATTCCATAAAAAATAGTTAGTTGGTTTCACCTAATGCATTTGTATTATTCCTGTTTGTTTGATTCGTTTCGATATCTCATTTGTTGCACAAGGCTCTAGGTCAGGCTGCTGTAAGCCACAGAGCCGCTCGAAAAGTGCCCCGTAATTGCAGCAGGGTTTCCATCAATTCAAACTGCCATTGTGACGCAAAATTATTTGCTTTGACAAAATTATTAGAAATGGCCGATAAGAGATTCAACGAAGCCGTCATATCCCTTATTTCATCTAATTTCGAAATTCTAAAGCATTCAAATTTCAATGAAGAAGAAAATAATGTGGTATTGATTTTCATCATTATAAATTGATATCACGTCTCCTATTGAGACGCCTGTATTAGTTACTTTATTAACCGACGCGTAAAAATATTAAAGTTCACGAATTAATTATTCGACATGCAGAAAGGAACGGTTCAGACTAAAGCTGATGGAGTCGAGCTGCACCAGAAAGTAATTCAAGGTCTTTTTTACGTTGAAAGAGACGTGGATAAAGTGATGCGATAAGAGTCGTGAGAGTTTATTGTTAGTCAAGCTCGGTGCCGTGACGTTATAATCATTATAAAGCTTAAGCAATAACCTTGCTTCAGACGATTCCGCAGCGCGCTAATACGATGACGAGGACTGCGATGAAAATATTTAGGAACATTAAACTGAAAAAAAAAACTAAATAAATTCAGTGTGAATTGATAAGGTATCGTTTAGTCTTACGTGACCATTACTATTTGAATGTGTTCTAGTGCGCTGCAATGTTGACACAAAGTCTTACACAGACTTAAAACAGTGCTTCGATTGTGCACAATTTGGAAGACGCATTTATCATCTATATGTTTTTCCCAATTCACGGATATTTTTATGAAAATACCTTACATAAAAGCCAATAAAAAAATAATTTTTGGTATTTCTCTACAAAAAATCGGACTGTAATGAATTGGCCCTGTGAAGATTTAACTTTTTATCCCCCACAAAAAAATCTAGTTTTATTTCCCTGTAATGCCGCGGGAGGCGTGCAGTGAGTTGAAGTCGTTGCGCTTCATTCAATTTTTTTTCGGAGATTAATGATTAATTCACAGATTATTATATACTTATCATTGCCTGGCTAGATTTCTTTGTTCAGCAGAAATTTTCGCGAGCACAATTTGCATTGAAATTTCATATATTTCACGGATACAGAAAGAAAATTTACAGTATTTAATTTATACAAATTAATAGTCGCCATGGTTAGTAGTCAAACCTAGGCAAAAACATGAGGTACGCCGTATTTTTTTATCCCGCCCAACGCTTTTGGGTGCTTTTCAGCTAGATAAATTTCAATTTACACATAATTTGTTTTTCCATTGAAGCTGCGCTGATGTATATCGTGCTAAGAAAACATGCTGATGAATTCCTTTTAACCAACACCTGCGCTCCTTGCTGCTAGGTTTTCTTGACCATGAGGTAGACCACCCAGATGCTGTGTGCAGCGGCCTGCTGTTAACATGTCGAAACAATCACATTATAATTTATTTGTAGATAAAAAACAGAAATTCATATTATTTTATAGGTTCTTTGTGTTTATCTTCACTAGAATGGTCATGGCTAGGTTCCTATTTCTTCATGTTTGGCATTTTCCTTCATACATGATTTTATTCCCTCAAAAAGTTTTCCTGTAATTTTGAACAATATTGACTGGAGGAATCATATTTTATATTAAAAAATACTTGGAAATAACAGTTGCTGTTCATTAAGTACTCATCTCATAAATATACCTTAGAAGGCCTCGTTCGTTCTATATTAAATTGCTATTCAAAAATTAGTTGATTAGAACGGCGAATGCAATAGTCCCATGTTCTGCTAAAAATTGCCTGAAGTCCATCAATCCCAATGCCTAATTTGTATAGTTTTCCACCGGGCCTTGTAAACGATTCCTGATATGGATCAATCAACTCATCCAACTGTAGATCACCAGAATAGATTCTCTAACGTACCTTTAAACCGCCATTTTAAAGTGAGTGCTTAGTGTGTTTCACTAAGAATGAGTTTACACCGGATTTAATGGAGACGCACAGGTGTCTCCCGATTAAACTTAATTGCATATTCGCGACGCAGACGATCTCTTAAATAAGCCGCCTCCTTGTACTGAGGCAATCATCCAAACGAACCTACAAGCCACTGAGTTTAAGGAAAGTTTCTCAAACGCTCCACTGATAAAACAGAAAAACGTGGCCACCCAAGCTGGCTTAAGCTATTACTTGTTCGGCATCAATGATACAGATCCTATCACGACAGTGCCTTTTCAACTTCTTGCACTTCCTATAGATGAACGCTGACTATCTAAAGTATCAATATTGTCAGAACAAAATACTTTATTGGTTTATTGCGCACTTTTCGCAATCTTAACAAATAATAAGTCATGACAACGTTTAATTTAGAAGTGAAAATGCAGTTGCCAGAAAATGACCGACCCACAGGCTTGTCAAATCACTCAATGGGTTAATCGAATCATCGGAAACCTTATAATTATTATTCATGTGATTTCTCAACTTGATAGGTTAGGAAATATTCCAGTAAAAAATGCTAGTATGATTGCAACTGGTGTAACTGGATTTTTTGCAACTGTTAGCCATTTCCGATTCAATTTATGCACTTCACTATTCAATTTATTTAATCTCTTGGCTAAAAAAGTGTAAGATTTAACGCGTATAAATTAGTTTTCAATCCAGTCGCTAGCCATTTTTCGTCAATAAAACGCAAGAAAATCGAGCACAAAATATCCTTCTTCAACTTTAAACCGGACTTTTTAGCCGCATTATGGACTCGAATCTAACAACAGCTTCAATTACACGGAGTAACGCTTAAACAATAACAGGGCACTCATTTGAAGTAAAACTTTTTAATTATCGCATGACTTTAGAGCGCGCCCTCAACAGATGCAGAAAGTTGAAACCTCGCATCACTTTGGCGGACGCTGGAATTTCGTAATGAATGCGCAGCTCCGGATGCGTGAGAAAAAACTAAACTGAATTCTCAGATGAGTGAGGCCACAGAAGCGCAGGTGCGAGGTCGCTCCTGCGAGGTGCGCATTAGGAAGATGTCAGGCGCTGGGCCAGGGAAATGAAGTTTTAATTGGCGGAGTGGAAACTAGGAGTGAGTACAAGTTTGAATAAACTATTGGCATGATGTTTTAGTCAGAAACTATATATGCTAGATCAGTGTTTCAATTGAATGATGATTAAAATATTTTTTTATTATATTATATATATTAAATATTAAAATTATTACTATTATTTAAAATTATTATTAAATATTCTTTAATACATTTATTGCTAACGTTGTTAGAATCATCAACTTGATAGTCTAGTGTCCTTGCAAAATTTAATTATTAACTTTTCAACTATAATTCAACTTATTCGTTGGGGACACTCATTCTCAAAACTCATTGAGCACATAGCCTCCATTGAAGAGGGCCAGAAACTACATACTCTCGCGTTCACATTCATCAACATAAATGCTGCACTTGCCATCAGCCCTATATAAGCATGCACGGACGTACACCGCGTCCAGGGCGTGTACGCGGACCAAGTAATGACGGATCACTTCAAGAAAGGCGGGCCATCGAGCCTAAAAGGAGTCCTTGACGCTCTTCTTAAAGCCGTGATACTCTATTTGGTTTTCACCGACTTGTAAATTTCACAATGATGATCTCACAGTTATTTCTGCCTACAAAAATAACAGAGTATCCTTGGATGTGTTTTTAATTCTTTTTATAAATGGGAAAAATAAGTAACAATGCTAATTTGCAGCAATGTAATTTCCATTGTTGAGCACTTACAAAGCTTATTTGTTACCTTCAATCTTTTTGTGACCTTCAATGAAAAGTCAATCACTCGTAGAATCAGTACAAATAACCACCCTATGAGTGCATGCCCCCCATCATGTCAACAAATTACACAGAAGCGTAATTGTTTCAGCTCAAACCTTCTTTATCCTCCACCTGAGCTGCCCAATTAGCATCGGGATGCGTGGCTTCGAACACTTCCTTGATGGCGAGGTGTGGTTTTCTTGCTGACGGTTCTTCGTTGGCAGTAATCAGCTTTATCACGAGGAGCGTCCTTCAGATTTACGTTTATTGAACGATGATCTCTGAACCACGACGTTCGTAATGACTGTCGCTCTCGTGGCTTCCTCATCTCTCGCATGCACGACTCTTGTGTTCAAGGTGCATAAATGAGACATCTTAAACCAAGACATAAAGTCTAAGATTAAATGTGTTCATTTTTATGCGTGATTGCTTGTAAATTTCATGGACGTCTCACGTCTGGCAAATTTTCTTTGCGATCAGGCAGAATCAATAGCAACATGATAGATGATAACAACAGATTGTATTTTGAACTCATGTAAACAGGGAATCCTCAAATATCTCAAGTAAAATTCAAACACCCTGACACAGTCTCACAGACCTGCCAAGCGTTTCACTGGGTGGAATATAATATGAAGGATGGGAGGGAGTTTCGTAAATCGCTCTCGCTCATGCATACTCAGTTTCCCTTGTGCCCGCAAATTGAGTGAGTTTTATAACACTGTTGAATAATATCTAAGATTTCAAAGTTGTCTAAATTTGTTAGTTCTCAACTACTGTAGGCCAATAATAAGTGAACCTTTGATAATATCTGACCACTGTTCTGTCCATCTTAAAATTTATTTGTCTCTAAATAGTTCACCGGTAGGCCCTATAATCTCCAACCGACCATTATTTATGGACTTATTTAATTTCCTATCCAATTTTAATTCATGTGCTGACATTGCCACCCTGGGTGAATTCAATCGTACCCGAAACTTGTCAAAATTTATTCCATTAGCATCAGGGGATGTCATTTTCATATTTTATTTTCCCATGTCCACTAATTTGCTATGAATACACGGCACTTGTTCCACGATCGTCCCGAGTCCCGCAGAATCCCGTCGCTGTTTAACCACAGTTGCGCTCACCAGCCTTCGGCGTGCGCGAGTAACTCGGCGTAATTGGTGATCAGCCCACGCAGTGTGTCAGACCATCCAACCCGGGGTCAAGGCAAGGAAAAGTTTTCGCTTCAGTTTTGCAGAGAAAGAAATACGCAAAGTGGAATCTTGCGGCGAATTACCGAGACTTGATTTGCATGACAAATACATGAGATCTATGGCGAATGTTCTTCTTGAGGCTGAATTTTCGAGTCGAATTGGAATTACATGTTTACTTTCGTTAAAACGTTATAACTTTCTTCAGGTTAGAACTTAGTGTTTGTGTTTTATGACTAATAGCTTTAACATTTCTCATATCTACGTCAAATTAGATTTCAACCCGAAACTCTTCTTTGACATACGGCAAACATTTTTCTGCTCAAACTGGACTACGATCGTTGAGAAGTCCTATTGACATGAGAGGTATGTACATGCTAGCCGTGAAGCTGGGGAAACTTAGTTAAAAGATCCACCCAATGGGTTGATCTGGAGTATTTGAATATAATTTAGCCTTATGACCATGTCCCACAAGCTGCAAGCCAGCCGTGAGACTAGGGCTAGTCTTGGGTAGGTGAAAGGACTTACGTCTCACGACCAAGTCTCTCTCGGCTCTGGCATGGGACACTCGGCCGGTCAGGCTCGTGACAGGCGCGTTACATGGACTGACTCGGCCCATGGTCACGGTCACTGCGCCGTGGAGCGTGCATGTGTCATACACCTGGTAGTACTGATTGAATTTTCTGGAACTAACCTTTCACTTGTTACATATGATTGCATGGGCAGTTTTTATAAAGGCCTACTTAGTTATTTTGTTTCACGTGGGGTGTTTCTTGACTACCAATAATAGCACTTATATAAATATATTCCCTAATATACTGATATGGAAAATGGCTCTATATACGCTCGAGAGAACATTTCTCATATCCTCGATTTTCTCAATACTCATTTTTGGATCAAATGTCTTAACAAACCGCAATCCATTAAATAATATTCGATACTTTTTTATATATGAATGTTTGTTTCACTGTTGTGTTGCAGCCAGAATTGGCCGCGTATTTTTGCTTCAGTATTTCATTTCGTGTTATACACGCATTCTGCCTTGAGAACTAAAATCTCTTATAAATTTGTTCCGAACAGAAGATGAATGCTGCCGATCTTGGCTTACTTGACACAAAAAACTGCTCGCATGATCTTAAAAATATGTATTATCCAAATGAAAATATTCCATTCGATAGGTACTTTTAGAAGTTAGGAGATTTTTGAAGGTAAAGACTGGAATAAAGGAAACTACCTATGATATTATTGCCTTTAATACTCTCATTTATCTGCCATTTGAGGAACGACGAATTGAATGATAAAACCTTTCGTCCGAGAGGCGTATTAAAATTCTTTTACGTGCCATAAAATGCTGTCTGTCGACATAAATAAAATACACCTGTCGACAAATTATTCTGACAGATGTACTGACTAAAATTTACCGCATGGAGATGATAATATCAAGCAGAATGACAATATAAAGACATAGCATCAGCTTAATAGCATGGTATATGGGCATATATATGCCGATGGGCATATATATTCTCGGTATTGCATGAACCCTCACAGTCATGCTATAACATGTCGCTGGCATGTAGGCACCACTACGGGCGCGCAGCAACCACCACCATCGTAAAGGATCCACCACATGCGCAAGATCTACGCTGGTACCGATATGAGCACACAGGTCTGATCACTGGCACGCACATTCTAACTTGAGCACGAATGTTCCACCATGGACGCGTGGGCACCTTCATGGGCACGCAGGTACCACGACAGCACGAAAGTACCCCGACTGATACACTGGTACCCCGACTGATACACTGGTACCCCGACTAGTACGCTGGTACCATCACCGACACTATCCGTCGTGAGGTGGTCGCCAGGCAGTAATGTTGTCGGTGTCAGACGCTGTGACTAACGCGTTCAAGTGTGGCAGACTCGCCGCATATCCAAGCGTCGCCGGCACCTTCAGAAAATGTGTTTTGTTGCTTTTATTCATGTAACGCATGACATTCTAAAAAAGATCGCCGATGAAGGCCTCAATGCAATATTTAATTCTTGTAACCGTATCGAAGATTGACATTTTCATCTCTATTCACAATTTTTTTTAGGCCAAGTTCCGACCACTGCTTTAAATTTAATTGTTTTGAGTATATATTTGATCTATCCAATTCAAAGCCATGGATTTTATTCCTATTCAAAATATAGCTTCCAAAATGGAGAAAATATCCTGTTAATCTAAATAATTGTCACTTGAAATTCATTTTAAAAAGATGATTTCTCAGAATGACTTGTGATTTAAATGTAAATTGTTGTAGAACTTTTCTTCTCGTGTATTTCTAAGTGAAAACAAAATATTTTCAGTTATGCTGGCGCCCGGGCTGTATTCTAGGCATGTCTTGTACCTCTTCCTTGTGAGCGCAACTTATCAATTTGTCTTGCACGCACAATTTTCTTACCTGCGCTCGAATTCGCCTGGGCATCCATTTGTTCTTGTTAAGTGAAACTGGTGTCATTTTTTTAAATTTTATTTGAAAAACAATTTGTATCATCCAAAGTATACTCGCTGCTCGTATTCTTTAAATAATTAGATTTATTTGTATATATTTTTGTTATGAAATTCCAAGCTGAAATTAGAACACGCAGTCAAATGTAATTTGTTCCTTAAAATGTCAGACCAAGATGGCGTTTATTGTTCTACATTGTTTCTGTCGAGCGGCCGCCACACCAGCAGCCTTGATACTCAAAAATGTCAAAACTTCTCAAGTTTGTTATCAAATCACCATTAATTCTGTTTTTCATCGTACCTCAAGTAAAACAGTTATCTTAAATAACAAATTCTATAACGGGGGTGAATGATAGACAAATTTACTCATAATTTCCAAATCAACTTTAACAGTATATAGAGCTCGCAGAATCAGCATTTTCGAGAATCTGCCTTGGATTCACTATAACAAAAGGATTCACTATAGCAGTAGCTTTCACTTTAGCAGATGGCTTCACTACAGCAGAAGGCTTCACTATAGCAGAAGGCTTCACTTATAGCAGTAGTTTTCACTATAGCAGAAGGCTTCACTATAGCAGAAGGCTTCACGTATAGCAGTATTTTTCACTATAGCAGTAGGTTTTACTATACCAGAAGGTATCACTATAGCAGACGGTTTCACTATAGCAGAAGGTATCACTATAGCAGAAAGCTTCACTATAGCAGAAGGATTCACTATAGCAGTAGTTTTCTTCATGTTTCCAGAATAGCCGCCTCCTGTACTCTCATGGCAAGACGATAGTGCAGGATCGCTTCCCTGGTCTGCAGCTGATATGCAGCACTCATTATGCGGCATGCTACCAACTTACAGCACGAACACTTTCTTGTGCAGGTGCGTATGCGTGTTGCGCATATATCTTAGTCATGGAGCGTAAATTCCTTGCGTAACTGTAATGGCGCTTGCCATCATTAAGCTGTCATCTTCAGTTATAAATCAATGGTCACAAGCGCAGAAAAATACTCGAGTGCCTACATGGACTTGACTTGAAAGTCATTTGCTAGGCATTGACGTAATTTTTTATTGAAAGTAAGTGTAATATTATATATTCTTCAGTGTTTAAGACCCAAAATTTTGGACGTTCCCGATAGCCATTCATGAGTTATTTCATACACTGGAATTTACTGATTTATTTCAGCTACTCACAGATCGCATGCGAACAAAATCTAATCAAATCGAATTAGTTTCAAATACTTTGGATTGCCGTGAAGTGCGTCGTTGATATTGCCATTAGAGAGCAATGAACAAAAAAACTCAATGCGAGGCATTTCAGCAACTATTCCATTTCATTTCTTCATTCTATAATAAGGTGATGAAAATAAATGCACATTTCCAAATTTATTTACACATGTAAGAAAATAATAATTTACATATGTAAGTCGCTAAGTTATTTTACTACGGCTTTTACGTCTAAATCAACACGACTAGGGTAGACAATGAAAATTCAGTTACAAAAAAAGGCGAAACTTTCAGCGTGACGAAATCACAATCCTCGGGTGCAAGCACTAATTACACAGTTAAATAAATAAAAGCAACAACAACTAAGTTATGTACTTAAGTGCATGACGAAGCATGATTGGATACGGGATAATAAACAGTTATCTGTACAACAAGAAATACATTAAATGAATTCGGTACTCTGCAATGCTGTTGATCTTCCATTGCTCTGCATAACATATTAGAATATCGGCATCGACCATCACGTGTAAATGATAGCTAGTTGGGATAAAAAGGAAATTCATTAAATACATTCTAAATGCTGGTACGAGATATATTCCAAGTAAGTTAATAACTTAATTTCCTTCCGGCAGTTAGTTTTCTCCGATAAGTTATCTCAGGACGAAAGCCATGTACAGGAGTGAAGACGACTTGAAATTTCAATGAGTAGGATACTTCTGGGATTATTTCTAAAAAATGAGGAATGGTAAATATAATATTCAGCAAGTTCTTCCTTGAATTCGATGAGTAAATGATTAAAGATTACTTCTGTTCATATATTCACATGCTATACAATGGAACTTAGTGTTCCATTGTTCCACAAATTTGCTTATCTTACTATAGAAAAGAATCGGGAATACTATAGGGATGCGCTGATAACATTCATTGAGGCTTTGCAACACGAAATGGACGTCGAAAAATAACAATACACAAATAACAATACACAATGAACACAAAAAGACATGAACACAATATGCGTGTCGTAGAATGACTGAATGATTCTGTTCGGTCTCTCAAAGCTAAGGTTGATAAATTCATCGCAATTAATTCAATTCGCTCAAATCTGTCTCGTTTCCGTGGCCAAAATGAGTAAGAAAAAGGAAACAGGAAAAAATTTATGAATATTGCCTTCGAATCTTTAAATTAACATTTCATAAAACAGTATATTCAGAGTTCTAAGACATTTTTTTCTGCAAGAGGTAAACTCAATATGTGAATCTGTGATCATCCGTAAATTATAGCTTATTGAGGTAACGAAAATATTCCAAGGATATTAAATATAACATCATTTCTTCAAGCTCAGCCTAAGATAAATTGATTTTACTGAGCAACTCCTGCATGACAAAATAGATCTAAAATATCATTTCAATATACGTACTAAAGTAATCTCTTATACTGTGGTGCGCATGACAGACGACTAGCAAAGAGATGAGTACACCATTTACAAATGAAACTGTCGTCAGTTTAGTGGTAATTAATTGACCGTTACAAAGTGTCAGTACAGAAGGCATGTGTGCTAATAAAGCTGGTGCTATCGACAATATCATACAGGTGTTACAGTCAACCCTAAACCAGGGCTCCCATAGCGCGCTGCCTCTCCCATCTCTTCGCAACCTTTGCTTCGGGGCAAAAGTAAAACAAAAAACAGACAGACGGCATTTCATGTTGCATAAAAAATATATTTATATTCAATATAAGCAAAAATTTAATTACGGTTCTTGCCGTTGGCTATTGATGGAGAGATTTGAATTTTTCTTTGTGTGGAATAGTTATTTTAAGCAGGAGTGAATTTCTGGAACGGAAATGCAACAAACAAATGCATGGAAATGAAAAATGTGCATTGAGTTAATATCTTCAGCGACGACAATTAATAAAAATAGAACAGTATTCGATTTGTGAGAGACGGAAAGGCAGCGGCAGGAGCTAAGCCCAGCTGGAGCAACCATTTCTGACCTTTATACACTATCTTTGGTGACACTAGCTATGCCTGAGATCCTCACACGCTGGGCGATCAGCAACGCAACGCCACGTCCGGTCCCACGCTCTATTTCTTCACAAAATTGAATCAGGATAAAGATTTTGTTGTTATCTGGAACATCATAACTGAATATATTGTTGAACTTCAGTTACCTTTTGGTTAGTTTTGAAATATATTTGGTATTAGAGAATTTTCTGATACAGCTAATTTCCGATTCATGTTGGCGAGAAACGGTTTATGTCCGTGTAACGTCGGTTAATCCGACATTGAGTGATTTTTTTTGTAAAAAATAACGAGCAGTAAATTTTCCCTGTATATAAAAATACTCAACTATTTCGTATTACTATTCTAATTTTATTTTATATGACGTAATCACAGAGAATTCAAGCCGAAATTTTTTAAACTGTATTTTCTTGAATACAAGTGGGGCAGGGCGGGAGCCGGACGGTCGTCGCCCGAGTCGCTGCCGCTGGCTGCATGAGGTCAGTTTTGAGCGGACAAAATAGTTCGAGATGAGGCGCGTATACGCAGCCTACGCAGCGTAGTTAAACGTTACCAGGCCGACTCAGGCTCGAAAAATTTAAGGCTATTTTTTATTTAGTGATATTTTAAATCACCTAAGTATAAGTGAAATCACAGGAAACATTTCAAAAATATTGAGGGAAATTTTAATATCGAGGGGCAGTGGAAATCAATATTGTCCGACAGAAAAAAAAAACTTGTATTAAGAGTGAGTATAAATTGTTCAGAAACAATTGGTGTCGCATCGGTCAGAGCCACACAAGAGTTAAGTTGTTTGAGAGTAAAATTTTGCATTTTTTCGTTCATAGATGATGTATTCTGGAAATTAAGTGAACAACTATTGACATCAACAAGACTTCACTCGCTGATTTTCACGAACATAAATAAAGAAAAGCTTTTCCAAAGCTAATTAATGGTCTAGCAAAGAGCCTCGCCTCAGGGCCGTTGCATGCGTCAGCCTGGTAGCCGTTACACCACGTCATCCATTTCATCATCGGCTTCTATTTAATCATGAGTTAAGAATAATAAGAAATCTATTAATATCAAGTAGAGGTTGATCAAGATTTGTTGATTTGTTAATGATAATATTCAACTAGTACATGAAAATTAGTATGAATAGTTTTCATTACAAGTCATGAAGAAATACCCTGAAAATCAATCAGAAATTACCCTTCGAGCACAGCTTTGTCTTCCAGTCACATCTGATGACGGTGACTGCAAGTATCATTTGAAAGATTTCTTTGTTGTAAAAACACTTCACTGGGGAATAAGTCTTGAATAAAAACAAAAAAATTTCCCATCGCAGAGCCAAGAAGAAAATATTTTTTCCTTATTTATATTAGTTAAGTAGAAAAGAAATAGAGACGATATTTACAACAAATATCCCCTAAAATTAGTTTCAAAATTGAACATTTTTCTTCGAATTCCTTTACATTACCAGAGAGCCTGGAGCGTTCACAATCAATTTAAATTCGTTATAACCATCAACAAAACTAAACATGTGAAGAAAAACACAAAATTTATTAAAATTTTAAATAACATGAGTTACTTAGTGCCTGATTTCAATTGTATTTTTTGATAATTGAATGAACACAATTTTATGACAATAAATTCCTCACTCCTTACGATACTAATAAAGAGTAATTCGTTTGTCCGGCAGGTCACGATCCCAGACATCGATGAATTTCCAACCCACCAGTTATGTACATCAGATCTTTCAAAAGAAAAGTCACCAAACTTAATAAAATAAATTAAATAATAAGAATTTACAAACAATCAACATTTTATTTACAGATTAGTATATGTTCAATGTATCCTGATGTCACCTTAAAAAATATCTTAAGCTCAGTCGTACTATGGATATTCAAAAGTGCTAAACATCCGTGCTACCAATGCATTGCCAGTCTCCATATAGGAGCTTTTCAAATGCTGTACAAATATTTCAATAATCTTATGAAAATGCATCTATATACAGTTCATAAACAAAGGACTGACTGCTCAAGAAAAAATTTTTATTACTTGAAAAGTTCTCATCTTGCTTACTCTTAGGATTAAGAATGTGCGAAACATGATGACGGCATAAACTGCAATCACTTCACGAAATGTCTCCTCTTCAACACCGGCATACCAACCAATACTATCTGTAATTTATTTGAAATATGAATCCAACTCATTCTAGTAAAACGAAGTAAATTTGAGTTGCTGATCTGTTTATGATTTTCTTGGAAGAAAGCCACATTTGCAAATTGCATTGTAGATATCGGTGAAACCGGTTAAAAAAATACTTAACTTACGACAGAAATAAAGCTATGGGTTTCTGATGATGAATGAAAACGCCTCTGTAATGCTCAAGGCGTTGAAATTTAAACTCTGTAAACTGACATTGAAGTAACTGAATTTAAAGTAAAAATTATTACCATGTTGTTTTGGTAAATTGAAGTAAGATATACAGAGAAAGTTTAAATATAGAACATAAAATGCAACCTGAGAACATAAAAAAAAATTCACGGCAAAACTGCGTTGTTGCAATGCAGCTCTTTGGCAGGAAGTTCTTTGTTACTTATACTAATTAAAGCTCTTAACCAAATACACAAAACCTCGAGTTGAATAACAATCGGTACAGAATAAATAATGGGAAATGACATAGGTAGAAAATCTTTTTGTGTGGTTGCACACACGGCTGGGAAATAAAGAACGAGTGGTAATAGTGATACCGTTGAATTTTGATGACTATAGTATATATAGACAAAAGCTAACGCTTCACTGTGTTGAATCTTTCTATTGCATTTTAACTCACATCTACACAAAGAGTACGGAATTAAATTCTCAATGATAAATCTGGAACATATGTTGTTTCTTTCATTAAATAGCACTGACAGGTCCCTTAATTTCTGATCACGCCAAGGGCTGGCTGGTAGTTCCCCCGCTGCACAGGTGCAAAATGAACAGCGGATGCAGATGGTGACAAGTGTTCGCAGCCTCGTCATCAAATTTGTTCCCTATTGGCAATAAAATGTTGCGCAATTCAGGCATGAATAACAATAATGATATTAAAGAGCCAATACATCAGAAATAATTTACTTTATGAGCAAACTGAACACAACTTAATTGGGTTTAACTGAACGCAAACTCAACTGAGCTCAAGTTCTTCGCTGGTATCAGGAATACCGTTGCAACGTACGTGAGCTAACTACCACTCTGAATAGAGTAATTAGAGGCAGAACTGGCTTGTACGACAGGCGCTGCGGCACAGGTGTTAGCGAAGTTGTGGCAGCTGTGGACAGGTTTTCAATATGGAAAACTTTTTGACAGAAAAAGTTGTACGTTTGCTTTTATTATGCATTATGTGTCTTGGCTAAGTATTTACACCTTTTGCGTGAGTAGCTAGTCTTTTAATAATATAAAGAATGACTGTATGATGAATACATAGAGCGTTGTTGTACGTCTCTCTCTACTCTGCCGATCATAATTTTTCTTCCGAAATTCTTAAAAATATTGGCAAGTTCTAACTGTTTGAGTAGATTTGAGCGTGATCGAATGGGCTGGGTGAAAAATGTGATCCGGGTGAACGGTCATATTATGATTTTATTTACGGCCATATTATGATAAATGTTTGCATGAAAAATAGCGAGTTTGCCTACGTGTTACAAATTATTCAGAACGCTTGAATCATACGGCCTAATGGGATATCCACTCTGACATCGGATGTGAGTCATAAAATATTGAACCAAGGGCCAGTCCTAATCAGACGAACTAGCCAGAGACTGATCACACGGTTGGTGTACAAGAAGGCTGTGTTGTGAATTGAAAAACACACAACGTTGATCGCAAATCAAGATCAGGCGTACCACGGAGCTTTTGAAGCGACTCCGGCGTCATGACTAAAAGGCTTCTAAATTACTGTGCTTTACAGCATTGATTTATTCAGAGCTGAGCGCAGCACTAAGCCGGTGGGATCAGGCAGAAGTCAGGCGTGTAGTACAGAATATTAGGCCTACTCCTAATGCAAACAGAAATGCTAACTAAATTTAATCATACAAATAACTCAAATAAAATGAAAAGTTTTGGAGCAGTAGAAAAATCAACCGTACCGTCATATTTATTTTCAAACAAATAGGAAAAGAAAATTTCAGACCAACATATAACAGGAATACAAAAGCAACGATATACTAAGACCCGTACCCTTATTCCAAGTAAATGATATATCCTCTTGAAACGCTTTGAGGAGCAAATTCCAGCTATTGAGAGTCACTATCCGGCGAACAACTTTAGCGACTGTGCTCCGACGTCAGCGCTTCAGGTCAAATGATTTCATTGGGAAATTTCATTATTGATCAGATGGTTCATGCTTCGTTTGCAATGAAAAAAAAAAGATCAAAATTGTGGTTGCGTGAGGATGAAGGCGGACGAGGGAGACAGGATGCTGCGCAGCTGAGCGCTTCCTGCTTCTGATAACTGACGGCACAAGAAGCAGGGATACGAGTGAGACAGAGCTTGAGTTTCTTAACCTTTTAGAGTCTATAACACTAAAGTTAGGAGCGTAAGATTCATTTTGCGTAATTCATTCGTGGCGTAATGCATGGGGAATTTTCTACTATATAGTTTGCAATGGGAACCGCCGGTGCACGTACTTTGGGTGAAATTACTTTATTTCAGCATGGGGTAAATACTATCGCTTGATTCAACTCATGATAGGCTCAGGAATGAACCATTGCATAACTCCGCCTTTCCTCGCAGAATGAGGATAGCCAAGACAAGAAATATGAAACGTAATGGTAAAAAGGTTCCCAACGTGAATAACGGATTCACAGTGAAATTTATCATGATTTATGCCTATAGAGATTTCCGGAAGCGGTTGAATTGAAGGAGTGAGAAGGCTGTCACTAACGAAGCTTTAGACAATGAAGGGCGTTGGCACGATCAGGTAAAAATGGCGACCTCGGTCTGTGAAGGTCTGCCTATCTACCAAGCCCAGTACCTTCTCGATACATGGATTCAGTAAGATATCAGGACACTATCATTCAAATCTCCATTTAATACAAATCTTAGCTAATGCAAAAGCAATTTAAATGTATGCGTTTTAACGGAGAAAGCTTGATCTGGTCGAATTTCGACATCACGAGTGCGGTTTAGTAGACAATCAATGATCCGAATGTATTGTGGAACAATTATTAGCCAGCAAGAAAACTTCCTCACGCTTCGTAAGAGTAGATGATGTTACGTTCGGAAAGTAAATCTGAACCTCGCTGAAGTAGCTGAAGTAAAAGGAGCACGACTTTTACGACCCATGGTATCCTACTAGGCGGTTGTGTGATTATTCGTGGCGCATCTCTGGGCAGTTTCCAGTTGAGTACCTTGGCATTACTTGGCTTTGTTTCTTTGTGGCGCGCGATCGAAAAGGTAATATTGTTCCCAGTGTTATACTTTAGCTCAATGCCCGCTTCTTTGTGATGCCTACCCACACTCTGAATGGGTCAGAAAAGGTCAGCAAAACTCTTCCTACTGAATTTTCAGGCCCTGAATATATTACAATCTAAGATGGCTTTCACACTACATACAGAATAATTAACTTTTCGAAATGTTTTCGGCTTTTCATTCCAGGCCGCTTTCCATGTTAAAGTCATGCTGTTCGCTCGTTGCTTCAGTATTCCTTCGCCGCATCAATTATCCTTATTTGAACTCTGTGCCAGAGACGCGTTGTTGTCGCTGTGCGTTGTTCTCACGCAGAGCGCGGCTCTCACGCGGCTGGCGGGACGACGGTTCTCAGCAGGCACTCCGCAACCTGACGTGTAGGGCAGCCATCATTGCGCGAACTTATCTTTTTATCCTAGAATGACTGAACTTCCGCTTTATGTGGGCTCACTGCAAGCAATGTGCATGCACTACTGCAAGCGTTTATAAGATCCTACGCGTAAACTCAAACAATAACTACTTCCAAAATTTATCTAGATTTACACAAAAGAAACCTCGGGCTAAAATATCTGCAGATAGGTAAAAAAAATCATACGCGTAAAGAAATTATTGTAACTACTGAAAGGTGCAGAGAGTTCAGTGCCTCGGGCAGAATTAGGTGTTGTTGAACATTACAAAAGAAGAGCATGCACCCTCTCGGGCTGAGATCATCTATCAAGCGCCTTATCCTGACCGGAACAATTGGAGTATTTTTACTAACTCATTGCCTGTTTGGTCCCTTATCGACCTGTTTGTTCCCCATTGTTCGCAGAATACGTACAGTCATCGACTGTATGTTCTTGTGTCAAATATATCGAACAATGTAGCTTTTGGGACGTACAAAATTGTCTGAGAAGCTGAAGAAATAGAAAAATGGACTTATGTTATGTTAGCGAAATTGGCTTAATAAGTTTGTCGAAATTATTAGAAAGAATTAACATTACAAAATAATTTCCGTGACCTACAATTTAATTTTTCGCAACCATTTTCAATGTATTCCAGACATTTTTCGATATACATTATTCTCAAAGCTGGTAACATGAATTCCAAACGAAATTAATACAAGAAAAGTTTCCATCACACAGTCATGTGAAATATTTGGCAGCGACAAGAATCCTCAATCAATCGGCAATCGATGGAACTTGCACCGTTGCCTCCAATGCCGGTAAAATAGAAAGGCTCACCGCACATCGCCATTTGCGAGTTATAAATGGACCATGAAGCGGGTATCCTATTACGGCCTTTGTGGGAAAATGCGCTGCCTTTGACTCGAAAAATGCCAGGACCATGGGAAAGATTTCCCGCTTTTTAGGTTTGTCACGCCTAGATGACAAGGAATTCTTCTGCACGAACCTTACCACTCTAAAAATTTATACAGGTCTCGGTGTGGGCATAATAAAGTCTCTGAATTACAACCTAACACGCAGAACCAAACAACGGCCCAGTATTCATGTGATATATCTCGCAAAAAAAAGAAAGTTTCGTGGTTTATACACTAATTTCGATTTTGAGCATTTCGAAACAAATGTAAATGAGTGGGTTTACACATTCAAGCGCTTAGTGTGAAGGAACGCTCACAAGAATTTTAGGGGTACGTCACCCACAGGAATTTCACGGTTACGTAGCTGACAGGAATCTCACGGGTACGTAGCTGACAGGAATCTTACGGGTAAGTAGCTGACAGGAATCTCACGGGTATGTAGCTGACAGGAATCTCACGGGTAAGTAGCTGACAGGAATCTCACGGGTACGTAGCTGACAGGAATTTCACTAGCACGTCGTTTACAGGAATAGCCCGCCACCGCCTTAATCGTTTAAGCCACAGCCGACGCTGAGCGCATCCACGTAACGCGACCAAAGGCACAGCCCAGGCTGTGCACTGCGCGCATGATTGCCTTTGAAAAGAAGTGGCCGTTGCTGTGCGTGCGCCTCACGGCTCTCCAATACCCGTGGCTGATGAGCTTGTGGTCTATCAGGCACTTGCTGCCTTCCAGTGAGAAAACAAGATCGATCTACTGCGTCACCTCTAAAGTATAGTCCAAAAATTCGATTTTTTAAATTTAATGCAGAACATTCATTTATCGCCTACGCATTCGATTTCTGGGCAGACGCGGAAGTCTATAGATCCACAGTAACATACTGTATTTAAAAATTCAGAACTCTTGTAATCATCGAATGCCTTTACTACAACTTTGCAATTGTATTCTTTTCGTTTCCAAATAGATTTTTGACTCTATTGGAACTTGCAATTCAAAACATTCTCACGCTTTTATTTCTTCCTCAGTGGAAACATTTTCGACAATAAAAGATAGCGATCTTTGGAAGGAACAACGACAACTTATTGAGGAAAGCATCCTAATTAAGAACATGCTTGTATCGTAAGAGAAAATAAATCAATAGCCAGAGAAGTATCACACAATGAATAACACAAGATGGCAGCAAAAGCAGCAGGGGAAGCATCAGAGCAAGCGTGGGAAACTCTCATGACGCTAGCGACCAACCCGGCAGAGATGTGCAGACGACGCTCACTGCACGTACGTCTGGCCCCGACGCCAGCGGCTCACATCTTCGTTAATTTTTTGCATGGAAATTCTCAGCTGTAGCTTTAAAGCTTAGGAAGCTAATTAGGCAGAGAAAGAGTATCTTGCTTTCTCAGTCAGAAAAAAACAGATGAAATATAGTTGAGTTCAGTCATCAATCATAATGCACAGTTTGTTTTAGAACTACGGAGAGGGTGATCAGAAATTTTTCACCATTTATTCAAGTATGATGCACTAAGTGCACAGGATGATCAAAGAAGGTGAATGGACATGATACAAATTTTATATGGAATGAGGGACTGCCATTTTAGGGCTCAATGGAAGAAAGAAGCGTTTAAAAATGAGGGCATAGAAAAGAATGCGTAAGTTTCATGAGACTATCACCTGTATTAAACACTCGATAAACGATTAAGAAAGTAATCTAGTATTCCAGTACGCTGATAATGCATTAATAATGTGCCACGAAGCACGAATTTAATCCGAGTTGCACACCAGCATCGAAAGATAATTTTACTGAACTCGTCTCGAATCAAACATTGGGGAACTTAATGGTACAAGATGTGTGTTTACAGGCTGGACTGCATAACCCTATTGATAGTTGAAGACCGTAATGCACAGTTTACATTGTTACATAATAACAGTAATAAAAACTTATGATTAATGGTTCATGATCCTTGTTGAAAACCCTTCTACCGTGCTGGTGGAGGACATCTTCCCGCAATCCATCTTCAGTAGGCAGCAGAATATAATAGGCGTGGCTTGGCTGGATTCAAGCAAAACTTTGATTCCGATTTGGGTATCCCCGTATTCCACCAGCCTGTGCACAGTTGTTATTTACTTCCATTCTTTAGATCTTATTTTCTGTCTATTCTATTTTTGAACATATGCTTCTGCAGATAACCTAGTAATGTCACTCACTGAAACTGGCTGGAACTTGATATTTATTTATTCACCATCTAGAATTCTAGATGTTAAATAGAACTCCTCCCTGAGTATATCACTGGCCACTTACACTGGAATACTAATGAATATCAGTACAGTCTGCTTCCCTATAGTGGTGACAGACCACTATAGTGCAGTTAAATTTATAGTTACTGAAGTTCGCAGACCACATTTGACGCCATACCACTGAGGAAATATTAGATTATAAGTCGAGTGATTGTGAGTACATATTGATACTGCGAGTGGAGTAATTTTGAGTAAACTATTTCTGTCCAGCGATGCGATAATGAGAAATTGTTTGATGATGCGTCATGCAATGCTGAGTACATATTAGTGAAATCAAACATTTTTGAGTAAATTTCCGATGTTGAGTAATGTGATGCTGAGCAAAAGTTTGATGTTTCCAGATAAAAAACGGATGTTGAGTAAGAGCATCAATAAATTTGGTTGCAGCTTTATAGTTGACGTTTCTTTCAAAGGGAAACGTCACTTTAGCATAATATTTTAGAATGATCACACATATTTTACACGATAAATTCATATCTGAAGATGATCCGAATACCTTATTTCAATGAAGGCTGTCAGCATTTATTAGGCACGAACTGAAATCATTGAAGAACAATCAGTATCATTTTTGATGAACTTGTACCATGTTTTGACCGAGCTCGATCTGATCAGAGCACAACAATTCTATTTAAAATCACTGGTAAACCTCAATCATTTTAGAGACTGTAGTTGTAGCGCTCTACGCCGTTGCAATGTTATTTCTTTAATGCCGATTTAGAAAAGAAATTCTTTAGTTGATTGATCTGTTTTTATTGTTTTTTCTTTTTGTAAGATAAGTCACTACTTCAACTGGACGGCTTGAGAGGAGGCGCAGGCAGGCTGGAGGGTGGTGGTGCCCTCCTAACCTTCGTGACGAGATGATGCAGGACGCTCATGGCCTCCTCCAGCCCTTCTCCCGTGACGGAGCAGGCCGGTGCAATTGCCCACGGCTGAGACTCTGGCAAATCTGGCAGCCCGAGTGCAACAGACAGGAAATTAGGCAGTCTGGATCCCGGCAAGTCTTGCTTGTTGGCAATAACGAGGATGGGAGGCTTAGGCCTATGCAACGTCGTGCACTGATTGGCCTGCTGCTTGACGAGCCGGTGTAGCTCGAGCCGAGCTTCCTCCAGTCGCTCAGCGTCGGAGCAGCTGTCGACCACGAATATGAGAGCATCACAGGCTCTGGTGTAGGGCCGCCACAGAGGTCGCAGTCTTTCAGCTCCACCAACGTCCCAAATGAGCCAAGACCCGCCGCCGACACGAACTTTTTCCGTGTTGAATGCGACTGTAGGCGATGCCTCGACGTACTGACTGTACCGTAACCGCAACAACGCTGTGGTCTTGCCAGCCCCTTCCAAGCCCACCAGCACCACGTGGGCTGCGGGCTGCACCAGGGCTGTTAGACCCCATATCACCTCTCTCACCACGCCTACCATGCCTGACCACATGCACGAACACATCACCACAAACTCAGTAACTTCTCACGTGAACGCAAGACCATCGTGGACCTCCTCCAGTTTTCCTACAACTCGCCCAAATGTTATTTTTGTCTGAAAAAAAGTATTACAGTTAGGATATGAGCAAATATTTTCTTATTTTTAAACAAGTTAATAATATAGTGTGGATGAAATTAAGCCTGGAAACCTAGAATCTAATCATATGTGGAGTAATTTGCCAATTGAGTTTAATGCATTCGCTAATTGGTCTGTCAGTTCGATACTATTAAGTTGGGTTGGATTTATCATGAACAACTTTCACCGTCACGGGTCTATTACGCCACCAACCACCCAGCCAATTACGAGCGTGACTCGCCCCCCAATTGGCGGGATTAATTGCGCTGGTCATTGCCGAATGGCCAATCACGCAGCCGAAATAACAGCTGCAGTCTCTAAGTTTCGCCCGGAAGTGAAAGTTATTCGTTATTGATTGGATAAAAATTGCGGCGTCTGTGTCTATGATCTTAATTTTATCAGGCCACATCATTTTACAATGTCAGTAATCGTGAGATAATCGAGCCAACGTAGTACTTTGAAAAGTTGTCCTAAACCAAAATATGAACTTAAACGTATATATTCATTTCATCATCAGGGACAATAGTGTAGGGACAATCTGCGGCAATAATTATTTTATTGAAATACGTTTTTCTCAACAATTGTAATTGATTTTGTGAACATAATGAAGCAGGTACAGTTTAATCATCTTTGTTATGGTAACTAACTTCACATGCAGTGGTGAGAATTATTGACCCGCATGATTTACCTCTTTATTATAGTCGCCAGGCTTTAATATGTATTTATACAATAATTATTCATGAACATAAAGGCTAAGAACTTCAAACGATTTTTCAACGAATTTTAGACATTTTGTTAGCGTTCAGGCACAACAAAAGGCCATGGGCCTATTTCTTCAGTGCCGACACTTCTATTCTATTCTATTCTATTCTAACAAAATGTACTATTTATGAATATTGTATTGTTTTTGTACGGGGGAGGGTTGACTTCTGTACAACAACAGTTGGCCGATGAGTCATAAGAAGTCGGCTGCCCACATCTTTTTCGGAATAATTTTCGGAATTTTTAAAAATCATAATAATTAGAACAAAATTAATAAATAGCTTAGATGTTATCTGTTGCTTAAAAATATCCTGCTAAATTTGTATGAACAATGCATCTTGCTACCTGCAAAAATTAAGCTGAAGATTATCAAAAAAATATGATAATGTTTGTGAAATTTGACATTTTTATTACCGCAATTCCTAATCATTATCATCGTTCCACTTGCACACCACCGCACGATACTCATCAGATGAGTCATTGTGACAAAGTCTGACCATTCATTCATGGTTTGCATCAAATTATACTAACATCGTTCATCAGTGAAAAATAACTAATGGCTGAGTAGAAGTGGGAAATAATTATTATCGAATATTATATCAATTGTTTCGCAAGAAAATGTGTTCAATATTCCACAACTCCACCGGCCCCGAGTGCGTCACCGAGCGTGAGCATCGCACGTACACACCCCACCGACTCTCGAGCAGCACTGGCGTAGTATCGTTTGCAGCAGGTAACTCGGCCAATTTCTGTGGAGCTAATCAAGCGGTCGGCGCAGGTACATCACCTGCCTGTCTGCCAGGTGTTGCGCTCGCCTCTATGAACGAGATTGTATTACTGAAATCTACCTCATGCCTGGGGAGCTTGCTGCCACCTGCCAGAATTGTAGAACATTCAAAGAAGAGCTTGTTTTTCATGAGGAACTCTCCCTCTTATGAGTATCCGTGATAGGTTTCATTTGAAAAACGTATTGTTAGTCTTGATTAAGCGGGCTTTAAATTAGATTATATAGTTTTATTCCAAAGGCCTTAGTATGATGATGGTCAATTTGATAAAGAGGAACATTATAATGAAAAATATTATTTTTCCGGTAAAAATTTTGTGTGCATTAGATATCTCATTGATTCAGTAACTGACTTAGGGATGATGCTACTTAATGATACATATTACCCTCAATGCTACATGAGTCGCCGCTGTTATTTTAATCGCATACCTCCAACCATGATCGAAAGTCCTCCGGTTATCTTATGTTTTCTTTTCAATTAATCTCAATTCCCGTTGATCATAAGTTCTCCGGGGTTCCTAAGTTCCAGTTCATTTAAATTTTCAGTTGATCTGAATTTCTACAATACTATGTTCTCGAGTTCACCGGCGATCATAAATCCGTTGATCGTGATTTCTATGACTGTGGTAAATTCCTCGTTGAGCGTAAGTTCTCGTTTGATCGTAAGTTCTCGTTTGGTCGTAAGTTCCCGCCGATCGTAATTTCTCGTTTAAGCGTAAGTTCTCCGCCGATCGTAATTTCTCGTTTGATCGTAAGTTCTCTTTTGATCGTAAGTTCTGGCATCGCGCTCAATAGGTAGGTTCGCTTAGTAACCTGGCTGGCGATTGGTTGGTTAGATTTACGACTCGGCCAGTATTTCCGTGATAATTTCCTGATAAGATCGTGAGGACGGAACTCTGCTCACAAATTACGGTTAACTGAACTCAGCAAATCCGTTTCTGTTCTTAGCCTGAGTGAAGCCTGCGTGCCTCTCAATGTTTGGTTTTCCGCAGTTCGGTTTCGACCTTTCCATTTAGTGAAGCAAATTAATAATAGAGGCCGTTATCAAGTATTATCAGACATTAATTGATGTTTCTTACGTAGTTATCAAAAAATGTAACATTTTTTAATACATTCGACGTTGTTTTCATACTCGCACATCAAAAATTCAGCCCAACGGCACTCAAACACATCTATAATTGTTCTTCAAATTTAAAAAATCGTTTTATTTCAGTTACGATAAAATGAATCTTATTCGATTTAATTCTATAAATTTAAAATCCTGCACATATGCATTCATTATCTTCACATAAATATAACGGGCTGAATTAGTTGATAATATAATAACTTGTACAGTCTTTTTCTTATTCTGTACACAAGCCTGTTCATTTACATTTATTTTAAACCCCAAAACTGCGCTTAAATAACTTCCGTTCCCATTACCCGACCCTGACCAGTTTTGGTGTCATTAAAGGAAGATTTCAAGACGAAACAATCGCTCAACTCTCTCGAGTTCAGAGCTACTCTCAAGTATTTACTTAGTTATGATTGGTGGTAAGGAAATGCCTGTGAATTTTAAACTTTCCCGCGTACGCAATTATAAATAACCTCTTTCTTGATGCTCTACGCAGGTATTCTGACTATTTATAAATGGAGCTACCAAATTAATTGTTTCCATATTCTAGTCAATAATGTTCTTTAAATGAACCTCAATAACTGTTGAGGTGCATTTAAAAGCTGTTTAATAAGCAAATGTTTTTTAAACATACTCAAAAAGACAACAAGTCGTGAGAACTTTCTGCTTTACAAAGAGGGGAGTACCGTTAATGAGTGACATTTAGCGCGGTCAGTCTGCTACCATATGAACGTGACCGCGTCTCTTGTATTTGCCTACAATGTGACCGCCTGATTTTGCTTGTGAGCTTCCTTTACAGTTCCAATTGTCCCACACAAAACAGAGCGGGACGATGCCGCTGACTGGCAGTCACGATTTCTTTCAATTAATTCTTCTGATGGCGCACAAATGGCAATGTTTGTTACAAGTCGCGCCTCTAAATTAATACAAACGACATAATTTCAGACCTTGACAGCGAGAGCAGTTAACTGTTATTCTTGGGCTTCCATGCTTCCTTTTGTTGTGTGTCAAAATTATTTTTAGATCGCTGATATCGGGAAGTTTATTATTCAATTATTTTTATTAGAATTCTAGTAAAATAATCGCATTCGCATAAAATTCGATCGATTATTTTTTTAATCGCTGAGATCGGGAAATATCAAATAAACAAACAATGAAACCAATCGTCAGCCTGATAGCCCAACACGTCGAACACAATGGCACCGACATCTAATAGCTATTATTTTTAGTAGAGAATTGATATCTTTTGTTCTATCATTCTGTTTGCGTTGCGTCAACAGCAAGTGTACATGCAGCAACTTTCCATTGTGAGAGTTCTAGGTTTTCTTGCACGAGACGACGCATCGTTATTGTGTCATGCCAGCAATAAAACGGAGTCGCAGGTGCCATCCGTGAATCTGCCGTAGAGCTCCATTGTGCGGCATACCATTCAGCAATTAATGAAACTATTTATTTCCTGAAGCAAACAACAATCAATTATCCATTGAATCGATCGGCATTTTAGAAAGCAATTAATTTTAGCATAGAATTAATTGATAGCTGGGACCTGTTGTGTCAACAAAGTAGCTTTGGCAACGATTGCAGAACGGACTCCGGATGTATTATTTACTACGACGTCTGTCTCTCTGCATTCTCTAGTCAATATTTTTGTATAAGATCCATAGAAATAAATGAATCTTTAACCAAGCCTCCAGAAATAATTTTGTCAGTCTGCTGGACCTCGCGCCGATGGATGCGAATTTCAATCAAAGTTTGTTTAACTGTTCGAGGAAATCTGAGATCAATGAACCTGCATGCTGTTCGGTCAGCGGTTCTGCAGTCTCTCTGGCATCGAGAAGCTCGTGTTCATTCTAATAAGATTACGGGGAGAGATTAATGCTCTGCATTTGACTGCAAGTTGAAGCCATCAGTTACGTGGTCAAAACTGAGCGGTGATGAAGCCGCGCTATACACTGGCCTTAGCTAATGGGCGCCAGAGGCTGCTATGCCATTAGTATTCTACCATACATTTGGTCGTATGAAATTTGTCACAGATATGAGAGAGTAAAATGTACCCAGAACAATTTCGAGTTCTGATCATAGCATTATTTGCTTGATGCAGACTTGTGTCGATCAAACAAGGTAATATTTGGTAAGTTTAACATATTTTATCGCTGCATAAACAATTCTCTGTGCCCATAATAATTTGCAATCGCGTTCTGACTACTTTAAAATAAGCACGATAATTGAACTTCATTTAGAATCCCGAAGCAGTAGAAACGTTTGGAAGAAACTGATGCAAACAAATAATTAATCATCTGTGGTTATTTTTGTGGAACTAATTAGCGAATTGCCTTGTTAAGGATAAGACGTCGGCATGGATGAGTAGCGGTGCTGCAAGAAAACTTCCTCGATGTTTTCCGTCAGTGGCGCCTCCTCGAGACTTGTTACGAGTCGATGGAGCTTTTGTCGGGACAGCTGCTCGAAAAAGTCCTTCCGGAGCACCGGCTGCACACAGCCTTACTGAACATGTCTCTATATATATTTTTAGCCCGCCTTTATATATCTATATGATATATCAAATGAACTAGCGAAGAAGGTATATTTTATCTATTTTTGCTTAGAATTATTGTACATATCTATGTCAAAAGAACTAACGAAGCACATCCATCTGTATACATGTATTTTTAGCACGTCCTTATAAATCTGTAAAAAAAACTCATCAAGCACGTCATCAAGCTAAGACTTACAATGTTTCTGACGTGTTTATCTTTGCGTTGCTGCAACTTTAACTTTAATTACCAAAGTATATTACCAAAGTATGACTAAATTAATCGATTCCCTCTGAGACAAATTATATATTATTATAATTAACTATTCGTTTGTATTAGTAATATTAGTTTGTCATTGGCATTAATTTTCTTTGTTAAAAGTATCTACTTTCAATTAAAATTTTTAATATTAAACAACAAGCTCACAAAACGAAGGAACTCGAGCCGTAAAAAATGTTAATTTTTTTCATGTACTGACAGACGCGGAGATGTGGCGCAGCCTTCTTGTCGCGCGTCTGGCTTTATCAGATCGTGGCGCTAAGCAGACCATTTAGTTCTCCTACAGAACCCAGTCTGTAAACCTCTTTAAAGTCTCCTGTTTTACTACTAGTCGAGAGACCGCGGCACATGGCTCGCCATTTGTGCGATGTCTCGCTCAAGCTTTACACCTCCACGAATACCACATAAATATATGTACACCACATAAATAGATGTACACCACATAAATAGACGTAAATCATATAAATAGATGTACACTACATAAATAGATGTTTAATGTTATACATGGCCAGCTAGTGGCCATGTAAAAAAACGCCTGCTTCTGAAAACGCCTGCTTTTTCCCTCGCATGACTTGGCATATTATGAGGATGTTTTTTTGAAAATTTCTTATATGTACAACCAATTACATATTTTTCGTCGATTTCTTCAATTGAGTTCGTTCAATCAATTGAGTACACGTCACTCATAAAAATTAGGAATCTTTTACCTGACAAAAATCGTATTTTTTCAGAATAAATTTAAATAAAATTCACAAATACCGGAAATCGAAAAAATACGATGTGCCTTGCTGTTTACTTCGAAGCTTGCTGGTTAAGTCAACATTTCTTCGGTCAGCAAGGTTGTATTCATGAAATCTGTTACTGTAAATTGTCCTGAACGTGGAGCCCGGATCAACTTGCAGCGTCGGCAATAATTTGTGTATATGTGGGTACAAGTAACGAGGTGTCTGTATCTCACTAAAGGCGTAATTTAAGAAGGCGCGTAAAGCACCGCTTGGTGACATGCTAAGCTCGTAATGAAGTGCCCAGGCAGCCAGAGGCAAGAATGTGCGTCGTTAAAGCATCAGAGGGAATACCTAAACAGCGAAATAATTCTATTGGCGAGCCTTGCCGGTAAAATTAGCAACAAACCCGATCGTAACTTTTTCAGTACGATTTTTTTCATATTTCTGGCGCCTGAATCAAAATTTCTGACATCAATAAAAAATAAAGTTCTGCGATGTTCAGAATCGACGACAGGTCTAATGGTCTAATCAACGCTGACACCACTATACTATACTAATGGAACTCGTGTTACAAAATTTAAGATATACATAAAAAATATTTTTGCAAAAGTTTCAAATATAAAAAATGTGATGTATTAACCCTCGTAGAAGTTAAGCCCGTCACCCACTTCTAAAACTATCGTAGGATGTCTATCAATTACATTTGTGGGCTATAAAATAGCATACATTCTGCATTTCGATGTCAATGCCTGTTCCAATCGTTAGAAAACTTATCCTAATAGCTGTACAATAAGGTTCTGCGGTGTAATGGCGCCAGCATTGATTGGGCCAAATCTAGCCTGTCGACGAATTTAAACATCGCAGAATTCTTCCAGCTTGTAGAATTTCAGCCCATATTTCTGCGCAAATTTTCGTTTCAGGATGCAAGTAATGCTTTAGGCGCTAATTATGAATTTTACAAAATTTAAACAAGACTCAATCAGCACCAAATAACACCCCGCTGAAATTTCATATATTGTTTCATTACTGGACGCTTTGGCTCCTCAAGGTACTGCAGCACCACTCACACGACCTCCGCCCTGCGCACTATTTTGTGTGGGGCGAAGCTGACAGGGAGAATCTCCTCAATCACTCCAAGGCGGTCACGGAGAATGCTTTGGATCGCATTGAGAACATCGCGTTGCATTGAGAATGTTTTGGATCGCATTGAGGACATCGCATCGAGAATGTTTTGGATCTTATTGGGAACATCACATTGCATTGAGAATGTTTTGGATCGCATTGAGAACATCGCGTTGCATTGAGAATGTTTTGGATCGCATTGAGGACATCGCATCGAGAATGTTTTGGATTTTATTGGGAACATCGCATTGCATTGAGAATGTTTTGGATCGCATTGAGAACATCGCATTGCATCGAGAATGTTATGGATCGCATTGAAAACATCGAAGCCGAAAATGGATTTTTAGTGTATAGTAATTCTTGTTAATAACTGTGCAATGATCTGCCTTTGGATGACTTTTTCATGTCTTGTGAACATTAAAACCAAACAATATTCGCACAAAACCTTCTAAAACTCCAGTTCGATTATTAAATTCACTGAATTTTCTTATCCAGATTTAACCGAAAATTTCATAACATAGTTAGAACATCTAACTTTTTATTTCAATTCACCAATTTTTCCTCTTGTTTGCTCGTAACCAGGCCTCTTGTAACGAAAAGCATTGACGACAGTTAATGTGTTGGCAGACAAACAGTGTGGTATTATCTGGACCATGGATTAGTTCAACCATGATCTGGACATCATAGGAGGATACTTGGGTCATAGTGAAAATAAATCTCGTTGAGGTTGAGATACTTGACGATTATTAAGGCTCTTGGCGCTCGTATATGTTGAAGAAGTTTCATAGACTCCGTTCAGCTGTTAATACGAGTCAATCGTCCTGAGACTTATGAATAAATTGGCCTTACTCGGGATTTATAATCCTGGTTAGACTACCTAGTACTTTCCTATTGCGCCCAGTTTCCTAGACGGCAGTTTCCTATAGCGAGCACCAAATATTTGAAAGTGCGGGAAGGCACAGCAGAAGTAAACTTTGCTCGCACGTTGTTGGATTGTTGAGGCATAGTGTGTGAGCGGCCTATGCGGCAATCTTGCGTCTCGGCAATAAGTGGAGACAATAGCGGCCTGTGGAACAAGCCGTGGGCAGATTACTTCTCCTCGTGGTCGCTGGAACATCATGATTATCTGACTCGCCGGAGCTCCTTCCAGGGCGGACCACCCGCGAGATGCGGGACTAAGTCGGATACGCGATCCCATTCCCAACTGAAGTTTATTCGTGTATTTTAAGCTGACCATAAATGTGTACATTTTGGTCCTTAGATGGAGTTGAATGCATGTTCATTTTATTCATTATTGAGACCAGACTATATTGGATCTTTGGTCTCAGTCATTCTCATGAACCCAGTTTACTTTAACTTAAAATACAAATTCATGACGTGGGATTTTGGTCCCTAAATTTAGCATTGTGTTTACAGGCCGCAGCAATATTCAGTTAAAACAAACTAACGAATTATATTAACTGTAAAAACTGAAACTTCATTATACTGTCAAATTCATAATCTGAGGATGATTGCCTTTTACCAAGATAAAATTCTGCTTTGGAACGTTAGTCCCCGTTTTATGCCTTAGCTTTCTCACGATACCAGGTGGGGCCATACTTTCAAAACTCGCTAAGTAAACGTAAGTACTTACGCTCTATTTTCTTGTCTATGATTGGTGGATTTTGCTTGAAAGGCCGTCAATGATTGGCTGATGAACTTACGATCTCTTAACTTTTTTTTAAAGTATAGGCCCTGGGCGGTTGGCTCTATCTTTGTCACAGATTTACACTCAGAGAATTAAGAGACAATATCTCCCAATATCGTTGAATATGCTTGCGATTTTTGCCAGTGTGTGACTCGCCCTGACCCAATTTGGTCCGGCAAAAAACAGTATTATCCCTAAGTGCAGCAAATGTGTCTCTATTTGGACAATATGACCCACTCTTCTTTCTGAGTTAAACTTAAACTTCGAAAGCAACGGTAATGATTTTAACAGCAAAAATATTTTAATGAATTGCCTAACGACTTCACAGTCAATTGTTAGAAATTTTGTTTCAAACACAAAATTTCGTGATAATATTCTCACTCAGTCTTAATTTTAATTTGATATTATTTTAGGAACACATCGTTTCCTATTAATAAATAGTTTATTTTAATGTTTGCGTTTTCATGTTTATTTTTAGTGACGCCTTGACATCTGTTTCATCCGTGGTTTGGTTTCGTGACTTTGTCTTTTCTGCATTTTATAATTTCTAATATTGTTGCTATATATTGGAATTATACACTGTCAATATTTCCTGAGCTTATACATGCAAAATCTTACAAACTTATTAGCTTAAATGAGCCTTCATAGAGAACTTCATGAAGTTATAGATAATTATCATTATATTGCAATTCTGCTATTTTGCAGCTTTATGTGTTACAAAGAAAAAGAACTTGTTTCGATAATTAACTTAGAAAGTCTCAGAAGAACAACTCATTTACGACATGATATTGTTGAAAGATTATAGGAAAGCAGAGTTGGAATTTTCTGCATTTTGTATCCAAGATGCGGTAGCTGCCCTAAAAATATTATTCGGCTTAAATATCCTGCAATTGAATATTGTGCACAATATTCAATATTCGCATGCACCAGACGTTTCCTGGGAGTTTATTGGTTCCCCTCCATAAATTATAACCTAAGAAACTTAATTTCCACGAATATATAATATTGAATTATATCTGATACTGTCCTCTGTATGCAAGAAAATGCATGCAAGAATTACAGGGACTGTAAAAAATAATACCTGAAATAAATTTCATGTCGCTTGCGTATCACACATACTATGGGTTTTAAGTAAAGAGCCTAAGCCTGAACACGCTTTACTCATTTCTGCCAATAATTGATCATCTAAACTTAATTCATTATGAGAAGACTTCGGCCAGCGATTATTTCTATTCTGTGCCTGGTGATAATTGTCTTGTAGAGAGGATCGAAGAACTGCGAGGATGTGGCTGCATAGCCCTTATCCACCGCACTTCGGCATGGTGTTGCAGGAACGATTGAACAGCCTTCGTTTGGTATCTTCAGCGACGTCACGTCAGATCCTCTACCAGCCAACTCGACGGTTAAAGTGCCACGAGGTTTTCCCGCAGCCTTCTCATGTTTGCAGAATACTTCTGACGTCATCTTCAAGGTACTAGAAGGAGATGAAAATCAGTGGCATAGAGTATAAAACTTGTCGGTTTTGAACGCCGGAGTATGGACCCTTGTAACGATGAAACACAAGACGTTGTTTAATCCAAATGTTTAATCGAACTCGCTTTTGTAATGCCGAGTAGGGGACGAGGAAACAGCTGTGATACTTTATATAGAAGTGTCTGATGAATACAGCTCTGAAAAGAAAGCTGTTCGCGTAGCGAATAGGACTGTTCTCTAGCCTCAACCAAGCATTCCACAAAGCGGAATTAATCAAAACTTCTGGCGAACTAAATATGATGAGACACCGACGCGACAACAATCTCAAAAAATGGCGGGTATAGTTTTAATGGAAAAAACTCTCATCTCTACGGCCGTTCATTTATTATTGCCAGGCTAGGATCTTCTGTCGACTGGATGTGATCGACAAGTTATAAACGCGTGGGATGGGATGACGCTGTATTTATATAATTTCATAGACACGAGCATGCCCGCTACTCAGCTCGCCGTGAGAATGAAGGAAAACATTCCATTGAACGGCTTTAGCGATCTTCGTGATGTGAGCCGTGATGCCGGGAATGATGCCTATAAACGCACGGAATTGCTCATCGCGGAACCAGATCCCGAATGTGTTTTCCTTAATCTCTTCGAGCCCGTGACAGAAAATTAGGAACCGACTGTCTCAAATAAGCACGCAGGGGATGAAAAAGATCTGCAAGCAGATATATCAAGTATTGTTGAGATCAATAATTAAGCGCGTATTTCAATAGACGCAGCGTCTTAGTCCAAATATTTGTCAGAAAATAGCAAGGAAACCCAAAGAAATATTACAGAGGCTAGGTAAAATGAATCTTCTGTAGAAGAAAGTGAACACTCAACGCCCTACGTGGAATCTCAAGATCAAGAACACTTCGGCTGGAATCTAATGCAGGGTCATGAACACGAAGGAAAATAAATTCAGGAATAAAATCGCAGGTAGTAGCCGACGAAACACTTGCAAACGGAGGAAATTATGGTGTAACAAAACTCTCCCACGAGAATGTCTGACATGTAAACGTTTTCGACCGAAAAACCTGAAAATGATGCGGACGATAATTTTTATTACAGGAAAGTTCTTAGTTCAAGTACTCAACAAATTACTGTGACATAAGGTACGGCAGCAAGGAATTTCCATTTTTAAAGCATTTCGAGTTAGCAGATACTTGTGACGAACACTGTCCACCCAGAATAGCATGCAAATAGATCGCCATCACTTAAAGAAGATTTTATAACAGAAAAAATAGATGTCTCTAATATTCTCGCTTATTTATTGCATGGAAAAACCTAAATCGAAAAGGACGACAATAAGGAAAGACCTTTATACCCCCAAAAAATTAGGCGTTCCGATTTTTTTCAACACATTCAGTCCGGACCGGCATTCAAGCAGCACCGTCAAGCAGAGCCATTGCCATCGCGGAACATCGAAGCAGGTTTTGCGTCCCAGAACCCCAGCCAAGCCGAATTCCAGCAGCAGAGTCAAGCTGAGATTACGTTCCCTCAGCTCAGGCAGTCAGGGTCTGAATTCCAGCATCACCGGCAGACCGAACCCGCGTTTGAGCAGCGCAGTCAGGCAACGCTTGTATCCTCACAGCACAGACAGGCAGAGCCCTAGTTCCAGCCAAGCAGGCAAGCAGGGCTTGTATCCCCACAACACAGACAAGCAGAGCCCGAGTTCCAGCCAAGCAGGCAAGCAGGGCTTGTACCCTCACAACACAGACAAGCAGAGCCCGAGTTCCAGCCTAGCAGTCAGGAAGGTCATGTATCCCTACAACACAGACATGTATCCTCACAACACAGACAAGCAGAGCCCGAGTTTCAGCCTAGCAGTCAGGAAGGTCTTGTATCACTACAACACAGACAGGCAGAGCCCGAGTTCCAGCCTAGCAATCAAGCAAGGCTTGTATCCTCACAACACAGACAAGTAGAGCCCGAGTTCCAGCCAAGCAGTCAAGCAGGGATTGTATCACCACAACAAAAGCAGCCAAAGCCAGCGTTTCCTCAGTTTAGTCAAGCTGAGCCAACTCAGTCCACATTCCATGTCCAAAGGGGCATCGAATGTGACGTCTCTTTCAGCGTATCCAACGCCATATACTAGAGTGTGGTCATTATCCACATATCCATGCTATTGGGGGTCTGTATCTGGTCTGGGTCTTGCAAGAGAATTCGAGATGGCGAGATGGATGACTCGAGTGATTTGAGTTTGGAAGTGGAGTTCCGTAATGTCAACCATGTTGAATGAAACTCTCGCAAATGTATCACATCATGCCTATTAAAATGTTGATGGATATTCAGATGAAAAATCCTAGAACAGGTTACAATAATACTACTACTAGCTACTGTGATGAATAAGTGTAAAATTCAGCTTATTGTCATCGAAATGCTATTCAAATAAATGTTGCTGCTACCAATAAATATTTTCGTAACTGATTTTGTGTTTGCTGTGCTATTCACGATAATAAGTGAGAATTAACGGCTATGACAATTTTTCAATAAAACGAGTACTCTTGATTCAAAAATTAGCTCTCAGCGGATCTTTAGTTAATTTTTGGAGTTTATATATCGTCCAGGCTAATGAATAACAATGTTCAATCTTTCTCAGATTAAAATCAGCAACTTAGAATAGTAAAAATGAGCCAATCTATCTTTGTAAAATAAGTTTTACCATTGCACTTTGTATAATTTTATAATGTATACCTCTATTTAACTATGAATATTTGTGTAATAAACTTTTAACAATCTGTAGGAGTAATTCAGTTTTCGCTGAGGGTTGCCTTTTCGGAAGTTTCTTGTTCATTGATAGGAATTTAATTCTGTTGAGGATTGTTTTTCAATAAACGCCGATCGAACCTGAGGCTTTTTTCAGTACATTCCCTCGTTTTATTGGACAAATTTAATTTGACTGGACAAATTTTATTCGATAAATGTGTCTTATACGTTATTCATGAAGAGAATCTGATTGACCTATTATATATCCTGTTGTGGTTTTTATATGTAACCCTTTATTCGCGCTTCACGAATAAAATAAGCTGAGGTATATCTTAATTATTTTAAAATAATTATTCATAAACGGTAAAGCTCACCCATATACTGTCGGTGACGGTTTGATGCTTCCAAATAACATTGAGACTTTAATAACCTCGACTTTTCCTCGTACGGTTTGGCCATTTATGTTTGATTTTCCTCATCGGTTCAGAGTTCCTCCGTGTAGTGTTCCCGTGCGAGCTTTGATCCTGTCGGTTACGTGCCGATCGAAATATCAAAACAAATATTTTATTTCTTTTGTCCCTATTCCACAAATGGAGTTAGTGTAGAAATTATATTGATGTAAATTAATTTAACTTATCTCTCGTACATTATAAACATCCATTCCATATTATAAAATGAAAAGGCTTAATGAACGGACTTCATTCACCGGGTATTCAATTCATTAATCGACGGAAAATAATTCCACCTGTTTATTTCACATTGGACTTTTGTTCATTCATTTCAGGCGATTATTTTTAACCATGGTGCTTAGGTTTTACCCTCCAACTTTGTATCTTTTTCATGGCAAGCCATTGTTTCGGAAATGTTTCCAGTACGTGGCAAATTTTGGACTACAAGGACTCTTTTTTACAAGCTGTCTGTTATCGTATCTAGAACGCCAGTGGCGCATTGATTGGTTATGGTAGGATTTGTAATTAATGTTTTCTTAGTTAATATAGTAACTCACTTCCGCCGATACACGTAAACGCCATGATTGAATTAATACACTTTCGGTAATTAAAAGTTTAATTTCATTTGAATTTGAGTGTGCCAAGATAATCCTAAAGGTGAACTAAGTAATTATGTTTCTATGATTCGACTAATATATTTTAGAACTCTGAATAAGTTACAGAATGTATTGAAATTTTGAAATTGAACACTCTGTGCACGGATGCCATGGTTCTGAGGAAGCTCCGAGTACGAAAAATTCGAGGTGAGACTAGAACGTTTCGTCGGGGTTCAAAAATTGTTGTACACTAAATGTGAGCCATAAGGTATCCAAGTATCCAGAATTCATGAACTGTGCATGACTAACAAAAATTTAACAATTTTGCTGGTGCAAGTAAATTTGCTGCCCGCGACTGCGCTCCCCGAAATACATATAGATATGAGAATTTGAACATGTTGGTGGCCCAGTGGTTAGCTACAGTTCAGAGTACTAAGATTGGAGCAGAGAGGTGCGGGTTCGATCCCAGCTCTGTGCGACAGTTTCTGGTCAGAATCGGTGAGAATTGGAGCAGTGAGTTGTGAGTTCGAGACCGCAATAAGCTGTGATCTAAGATGTTAAGAATCGGTGGCATGCCTAATAAGGCCCAATGTACGATGGAACCGCTATTATTAGTATTATGTTCGTGCTGAAACCTAACCAAGAGCCTGACCATAGAGAGTTGCCGGGAAGCATGGAGGTGTCACGACGGCAAAGGACTCATCTTGCGGCTGGTAGCAGGTGTCTGCTTCACAGCTCTCTTCTTTTTCACATTGCTGGAGGATTCGTGGCATCCATCATACTCAAGTAAATTCAACTAAACTGAATTCTCAATTAATAATTTAATGATATTCTTTTCAACACAGGGTTTCTGGCTCTGTGTTGATTAATTATCGTACTTTTCAGCTTGATAACCATATTTACAATTTACATTGATTTCTTAAATAGTTGAATCTAATAGAATAAATAGATCTTTGTTGTGTTTTTCTTCAAAAAAGCGCAATTATCCCAACATTTTTATCGATTCCTGTGTCGATTTTATCTCAATGATCTCCGCCTGACACCCAGACTACCTCATACGCTCCCTACAAGGACCTATTCCATACGACGACCCTGAGCTCGTAGCCTACATACGCCACAAGGTAATAATGATTATACTACATCAATCGTTATCAATTTTTTTGCACCGAAAATTCCATAATCCAACCCATTTCAGGAGTCCACAGGGTCTCTTCGTAATATGTTATAGTTCAAATGCAGGTTTGCCCTGAGCTCCTAAAATTAGGGAGGTCCATTTTTTATCATTGAATGTTCTCCGATATTCATGGCAAATAAACTTGATCTACGTTAATTTTTTTATTATTGACCACATCTGTATGAAGTCGCGATGCGATACTTATGAGATATGTTAAAAATCTCCCGTTAATGAATTAAAACACTTGGTAAAATTTCGAAAATGATAAGCGTTAGCGTAATCTTACTCAGATGAATTTATTTAAAACGTCATTCACGCTTCGTGCATTCAGCTGCTCATTCCACCTTCGGCTGCTCCGTACAACTTGCTTGGAAAAAGTAACACGGCTCTCATCAAGCCGGAAGCCAGTGAGAGGTTCTACAAGAACATCACCAAACATCTCTTCGGTGACATGGTGATTATGCCGAATCCTGTTAATGAGAAAACAACTGATTTTTGTCCACATAAGAAAGCCCTGTTTAAAATCTCGCTTCACATAAAACTTGGAACTCCTTACTTGACTCCCGGTGAATAATTTAAGGAAATGCATTTATGAATTAAAACTAAATGTATATATTCCAACTTAAGAATCTAATTTTATTTCTGATCTTATCCTTCACTCCCAATTCTGTTACTATTCTCTCATTAATAATAAATTTCACGGACCAGGGCATATCCCTACGGGATAAGTACCTACTCTGGATACGTGCCCGGCGTTTTGTGGTATTTATATTCATAAATACGGGGCCAGCGTATATTTCAATCAGATACCTCAGTGAAGTATATGTTAATATAAAAATGTGTTCATCTTTATTCCATACATGCTCCAGAAAGGTGGAATCTTCATTGAAGCAGGAGCCCTGGACGGGGAAAGCATGTCGAACACTCTGCGGCTGGAGACCCACCAGGGATGGTCAGGTCTCTTGGTCGAAGCAGACTCTGTTTCTTTCGAAAAACTCTTAGCGAAGAACAGAAAATCTTGGTCTCTCAACGCTTGTTTGTCTCCTTATCCATACCCCTCTCAGGTGAGCTGTTTATATTGTTATCTTCGTGTTTTGGTAGCACACAATAGATAATATTGGTAGCTTTTACATTGACTGATTTGTGTGAATGATGTGTTGCATGTTGTTCTCTCACTAAAAACACTCGTTATTCATTGGGTGCGCGTGATTTTGATGTCATAATACTCAAAGACTACAAAATAAACTTATAACTTCTAGGAAGCCTTTTGAAGTTAATTTCAGACGTAAAGGTCTAAATAGACATACGATTGTACTTCATTTGATTTATGTCTCCTGGCCGAAACAGTCCATTATAGGAAACGGCTAAGAAGGAACCCATGTTCACGAATCTCTTACCAATAATTTTTGCAATGCTTTCGAAATTGACAATAAAAAAATTTCATTTGCATGACTCAATCTCGGTATAAATTATGATCTCATGGTTACAGGAAATGCTGTCGTCGCACTCGCACTATACTGGTCCGAATGTCCTGACGGCAGGGCTCAAAGTCCGAGCAATGCACAGCCTTCTGGCCTACATGAAGCGCTCGGTGAGCTTATTCAATTTGGATCTCATGGAAAATGAGGAAGAACGTTACGTTAACTTTCGACGTTTCGTCTATTCTTCATAGAATATGAATTGATATAACCAGGCAATGGCATGAGAGAACAGAAAACTCAATTTTTGTTATTACAATTAGTCATTCAAGCTTGAGGGCCTTAATCTTCCAGCTAAAATTGTTGTTTATAGCATAAAAAAATTAAAATGGGGTATAGTAAAAAATGAATGGTGTCTATACTTTGAAAAGCATTAGTTGAGAGCAGTGACATACTGTAATTACGCCTATTTTTGGAGGGCTTCAGCCTCCCAAAGATATTCTTAAGCTGCATTATATAATTTAATGTTCATTCATTACGATTATCATTATTTTTTTGAAATGCTGATAGATTCAATATAATGAAAATAAATAATTATTCAAACAGTCATTATTAATTAGAATATGATCATAAATCTTAGGGCTCTTCCCCCCACTGCCTTATAAATATTGTGACGGCCCTGGTAAACAGTTTATATTACAAACCTATTTTGATGACAATGCCAGATTTGTTCTCAAAATAAACAGGCCGTGACGGGCTCTTGGTACAAGAAGGTTCAATGCTTGCCACTGACGTCCGTACTGACGGCGCTGAACATCACTCATGTGGACCTGTGGGTGCTTGACGTTGAGGGCGCCGAGATGGACATCCTGCGCAGTTTTGACTTCAAAAAATTTATCGTCGATGTGAGATACATTTTCAGTAATGGCTATGCCAATTATACTAGATGGTTAGATTCAAGAGTTCCAGTCAAGGACGCCTTCAAAGGCAATGCTCTCTTTCTAAAACTGAATGATCCCAAATCTTTTCAGTGTTTGTAGGAAAATTTTTTATTTAGCTCTCTTCATCATAGACAAATTTTTGTAATGCGAGATTCTGTCAGGTTATGAGGCGTTTGAAAATTAGTTTTGATTCGTGTTAATAACCTGGAAACTCGTTGTTGTTTGTTTTTACAGGTAATCTACATGGAATGGAAAGCGAGACCTGAGCACAGGACAGTGGCGAAAGAAGTAGAAGATTTCGGATATCGTTTGATCGCCAGGGAATTTGAAGACCTTGTTTTAGTAAGGAAGGGAACTGTGTACGACCCAGGAGTGTCTTATATTATTCCCGAAGTGAATGTGTCGTTGACTGCCGAGCAGCAGGAAACAGTGAAAATTTTTGCGGAGAAAGGCATGGCCGTACAATTTTAAATATTACCCTTTAAAAATTATAATCTTGCGAGAAGGATGAAGGATTCCGCACCTCAAGAAAGAACAAACTAAAATGCCTGCATCTCCTACGTGAATGCGAAACCAGGACATGTTAGGATTCTCAGACCTCCCGAAGCCTGACGGCTCTGGAGCAAAGTCCAACCAAGTTTATATATGTTTGAACACAGATAGATTGAACGAGAGCCTTGCAGAACCAGTGAGTTACAGAAACGCTTGTCGCTGACAATCTCAATAAATTAAGGTAAAATAACCGAAATCTTCATTTTCTTCTACCCTGGCTTCTAGAAACAGCTCATCTAAGGCATTGTTTGCTCTCACCTCGACTACATCCTTCTTTTTTTAAATATTGATGCAACGTGAAAACACACGGTGATTCACAGAAATATCATATTTTGTATTTCGCGCCAGGCAGCCAGATGTTGTAGAAAAAGGGCGGGGAAGTTTTGTCCCGCCTAGTCAGTTGCCACCATGCACTGGACAAGTGAGCAGCGTGCGTTTGCTTCCGAGGCGTACGTTTCAAATGGCCATTCCAGTATCATTACTCAGAGGGCATTCTGTGCTCGGCTCCGTATTCGTCCTTCAGGTAGGGTTCCTGATTGTAAATCGATTATTACGTTGGTGAACACATTTAAGGCAATTGGAAGTGTGAATGCAAGAGTGTCTGGAGGTCAACAGACTGCCACATCACCCGAAAACGTAGAGAGAGTTAGAGAGGCATTTATGTATTCTCCACACCGTTAAGCACTTTAACACGCTGCGGTTCTGGCGACTTTAAATAGCAGCTTGGTGGTTGGTGCGAATACTCCACAAAGAACTGCAATTTCATCCCTACAAATTGTCTGTGGCACAAGAACTCAGTGAAACCGATTTTATTGCTGGGCCGAAATGCATGTGAAGCGCTTCTTAAGGAAAACGTGCGGAGGTTGAGGGAGAGGAGGATCATAAGAGTGGGGTCGTGGGGAGAGGAAGGCTGAGAGAGGGGCGGGTGGGAAGGCAAAAGTGACCGTGCCGAACGTTCTTATTACATTGTTTCTGTTTTTTTTTCTTTCGGGATGCTGACATGCAAAAGGGAACGTTTCAGCATTTTTAGGATTGTTGTGAATACTTGTTAATTGAACTTTTTGTTAACTGCCGAATGTGACGTGAATTTCAATTTTTTGACGCTAGCAAAATAGCTTTTATGCAGCGTGAATTACCTTTTCAAAAATCTTGACCGGAGGTCAGCACGCACCCAATTCCAGTTAACGTTGTTGTTGTTGTTGCCCCGCGCCCGATCCCGGCGTCACTGGTCCAGCCGTGGCTGGAGCAAGCGCACGACCGCAGCTGGGTCCCTCCAAAGGTCTATGGTGCTGAGGGGAGTTGGGTCGTTAGGGCAGTCGAAGAGGTGGGGCACATCATCCGGGGAGAGGTGGCACACATTTTGGTGCAACGGCCTTCTCGTGGTGGAGCCGACTGGGTCGTCTACCGACGCCCTAGCAAAACGTTATGGAACCCCTCCCTGCCCCGTCCTACCGCGCAGGGTTTTCTTCAGTTAGCGTCCGTGCCATCGCTCGACCGTTGTCGGCTGCTGGCGGCGTTTTTGTTGCTCATGCTGGCTTCTGCAGCGTATGCCGCAGCTGCTATACATTTCGCTGGTGTTGAAAATGATTCTCTTCATTTGTCTAACCATCAAATTCTTTAAACGTAGCAATAAAATAGTACCGATCACGACTCACCGTCGGATCTGTATTATCTGAGACTGTTTCTCCAAGTCAGTTGCAGGCTCAATCGCACGCTGCGTTAGTCGCAGACAAAATTTTAAAACGCGCCAATCAAAACTTGGATCTTGTTATAGTTTGTGGCTGCTGACAGCGGAAGTAGTAAATGCTGAAGAGCTGTATTTCGGAATTCTTGCTGTACTCAGGATTAAGTGAGTTCACTGATCTGAATCACTTCACTCAGTTTGGTCGGGCGCCACTGTATGGGGGCGCGTTTCTTGCCACCCTCACCTAATAGTTATATGACCTAAGGTTGAGTTCGGGATGTGATAGTGATCTGGAGGATTATTGAGCCACAGCATGGCGGGTCATGCAGTATTATTTGAAGATTATATACGGCTTACAGGTTACAGGAAAAGAGCCTTATATTTCGAAGCTTATACACTACTATTATCGGCTAAGTATGAGTCTGGATGAGTCTGAGTATATAAGCATATCGTTCTCTACTCCGACTGCAGTAGACTGTACAATCCTTTTTACATGGATAGGAGTAATGGGCATGCACACGGCTGTTCCCGGCTAAAGTAAAGACCGCAGCTCCTGAATATGATAATAAAGTACCTACAACGTTATGTAGCTTATGCTCAGCAGCTCAGCTGACAAGAACGCGAGTCGCTACCGGGTAAGTAGGGCGAGGGCGATAGAGAAGGAAGATTTCATGGATATATTCCAATCGGGTCGCCTGCCGAAGACCACCACTGCCCTGGATGTAATAGAATAGAATAGAAGTGTCGGCGTTGAAGACATAGGCCCATGGCCTGTTGCCGATTCTTGAATTTTTCGTGACTTGATTCACAAGGGATCCGGCCTTTGGAACCCGATCTTTCCATAACTGACGATTGATTGAGATAGCTGCTGGACTTATTGCCTG